>NW_024039540.1:1200000-1552500 GCF_016077235.1 Cyprinodon tularosa
TATCAAGGTTAGGCTGAACTGTAACGGGGAAGCATTACTAACATTAGCTGAACTGTTGGCTAATGTTAATTCACAAGTGTTGGGATCCTGAGGCTTGCCCACCAGAGGGCGCCGAGGATCCCTTCCTGGGGTTTTTCTGTTACTGTTGGGTTCTGGGGTTGTCTGTCTACCTTTCTCCACCAGAGGGCGTACTGGATCACCTGAGGCTGGAGCTGACTTCACCAGCTGTTCTTCATCTGCTAATCTGGAGACCAGTACTTAAGTGGGCTGAGGACCACACTCCGGTGCCAGAGTGTTTTAGTTAGTCACGGTACTGCAAACCCTGAGCCAACCATCCTGTCTAGTCTTCAAGACTGCTAAACCAGAACCTGAACCTGAACCTTTGTCTTCTCTGCTTCTCAGGTTGAATCTGCCTGCAACCAAAACCCTTGGAGGAGTTTTTTCTGCCGAAGATCGGTTTGCCTGATCTCAGCAAAACCCAGGAGATCTGAGCCTCTACCCTCAACCTGCTGTCTTCCTCTGAACCCTCCTGGTTCCCTCCTTCAGCCTGCTAACCTCAAGCCTCAGACCTCAGCCTGCCATCAGCCTCCGAACCCTCCTGGTTCCCTCCTTCGGCCTGCTCACCTCAAGACTCAGACTTCAGTCTACTGTCGGTCTGTGAACGCTCATCTGGAGGTCTATTAGCCTCAGCCAAGCCAAGCCTCCTTCAAGCCCTTAGTCTGTCACCAGCCTCAGAATCCTCCTTGGACTGTTCCCCTCTGCTGCTCAACTCAGCTCCTGGCAGGAACCCAGCCTTGACCAGCTCTGGACCTGATAATATCCTGACCTGCTTATTCTAATCATAATAAACCTTTGAACTTTTTCCCTGCCTCCTGGTTGTGTTTCTGCATATGGGCTTGAATCCTAAACCCATCATGACAACGAGGAAGTTTGTAATTAGCAAATGAAAGTGTTGTTTGACTGCTCAGTCCATATTACCGATTCTTTGCTTATCCTAAAGGCTAATCATTTAAAGTGAACTTATAAATGTTATTTCAATCTGAAAAACTCACACAAAGAGAAAAGACAATTAGGAGAAATTCATTGATACAATTACTTGGTCTTTGGCGCTCAGATCTTGGCAGGAAACATAGCGTTGCATTTTCATAGATATGCATGAAAAGGAGTAAAGAATAGGGCTGTTTCCCCACAGGCCTGAAACTGGTGGTGGAGTTGAGATAGATAAAAGTGGTCAGTCTGTAGACTGCTGGTTAGCGAGACGGTATGCTGAGCTTTATGGGGAGATCCAGTGGACTGTGTGAGCTGATACTAGAGCTTCACTCAGGGACCTGGAAGATGGAAGTCCAGTTGGATAACACAGGTTGAGAGAACCTGTCCATGATGAGCAAGCATGAAGCGACAGTGGAGAGGAAAAACTCCCGATTGGGAAGAAACCTCTGGCAGAACCAGGCTCAACATGGCGGTCTTCTGTTGGACCGGTTGAAATGAGACGCGGAAGAGTCTGGGAGCAATGAAACTCTGATAGAGTTTTAGCTACAATGGTGGAGGAGGGGCTGGAGGTGGGTTGAAATGATGTCATCTGAATGAAGTCCCACAGCGCAACCATCGCCTGCACACTAAGAGTAGACAAGTTGCAGATCAGAGGCCTTTTAAAATGAACGTTGGATGCTGATTGGCCTCGTGGAGGTTTGGTTCAAAGCTAATTGGCTGTGTTGCAGGTGGATGAAGGACAGCAATTAGTTTCTTCAGTTGAACTTTCATCCTAGGCTCCATTTAGCCTAGGATGAAAGCATGAACCACCCTTCTCTGCGTCCGATTGGCTCACTGATCATCATGCCTAAAGTTAACCAATTTAATCAGTAAAGGCAGTGAAACTCTACTTAATAGTGAGGATCAAGGGGGATTTAGCAGTGGGTATACACATTGCTAATTGAAAAACAAGTGGTTATACGCCGAACATGTATACCCTGGACTACACCACTGCCCTAAAACCAATCATACATATCTGATTGGTTAATCAAGGGAATATTTCCACCAAGGAGCTGCTGAAGCACAAATAGCATTAGCTAACTTAGCTAAACCATACATTTGGGCCGGTTGGGTTTTCTGGAAAATATTCATAGGAACTATAAATCAAAATACATCAACACTAGGAAGCTGCAAAAAACACACTGCAGCCGATGCTGGAAAGGTTCTAGATGCACTACGCCAGGGGGCCAAAATGCTCCATAGGTCCTCTAGATACCACATGATAGACATCGCAAGTGTTCTGTCAGAGGATCGCAGGTGTTCTGTCAGATGAGCATACCCCATCAGGCCAGCATACCCATAGTCAATACCAGTTTATACCTTTAGTTTATTCCTTTACTATATTCCTTTAGTTTTGTACGAAAAACAGACTTTAAACCACCTCAACGGGTGTGTATCTATTTAGTCATGTACAAAAAAAACTTTATTTACTCAATTTTTGGTGTTTTTTAAAGCTTATGGCAATCTGACCTTAAATTTTTTTTTTTTACATAACTAAGGAGATTGAGGTAGTTTAGTCTATTTCACGTTCAAAACTAAAGGGATAAAAGCAAATCAGACGTCTTGCGCACATATATTGACTATAAGTCTAGTGGTCTGACAGAACACAGGCTGCCCCTAATGCAAAGAGGTGGATGGAGCAAGTTTTTTACACAGTTTATTCCTTTGCAAAGACCAATCAGGAGCAAGTTAACTGTCAGCATGCAATGGACACGTTTTGAGCTAATTGAGTGATTAGGTGCAGTGGATGTGCAGAACTGTCAGCAGGTATGACAGAGAAAAGCAAAAGTAGAAAACTGAAATATCTTTGTTAGTTCATGTTTTGCTAACCATTTAGGGACTGGATGAGGTGGGGACGTAGGTTTTTTTCAGACAAATACAGGAGGAAACCGCGGTTTCCATACAGCGAAGTGACGTTTTCAGTAAAATCGCACCTCAACAAGGTCAGTTTATGGGACAAGAGGAACCAGCAGACGATAGATGCTCCATCTATTTGATGACGCAGTAAAGCGAGCTGGGTGGGATTTTACAGCGGCTTTCTGTTTCTGCCAGCCAGCAGAACCCTCAATTTCTGAATGCAAAAGGACCTGGGGGGAGCTATGCAAGAGGCCAACTTAATAAGTCCTTACCCCCCACCAGACAATGCAGATGTGTGTTGTGAAAATGTTGTAGAGCAAAGTGAAAACAGGGTGGGGGACGTCAGAAGGTGGGACCCTCGAGTAACGACCCCATCCCCAAGATCCTACATGTGTGGCAGTGTGATGGAGCAGACAGAGGGAGGGGGATGGGATAAGACCTCAATAACCTTTACCTGATAGTTTTATTCCATAGATTGAGACTCGACGTTGGATTGCAGTTAATGCTGGTGAAGATTCTCAGTCATCCAGGTCATTCCAAAAAACTTAAAAACAATCCACTATATTTGTGTCCAACTTTAAAGATGTTTCGCTTCCCATCCAGGAAGCTTTTTCAGTTTAAAGTGTCAGAAATAGTGTTGAGTTTGAGGCTTTTTCCAAAAAAAGTAAAAAAAAAATCAAAACAATGCACTCCAACTCAACGCTATTTCTCACATTTTGAATTGAAAAAGCTTCCTGGAAGCAAAAAGTCCAGTGGATTGTGTTTTTTTTAACTTTTTTTTGGATGGCAGTTAACGAACTGGAACCGCTAAAATATCGGTAATGCAACAATTATGTTTTTTATCACTACAAGAAGTTCTTGTTGTTTTTGAGTAATTAACTTTTTTCATAAATTTTTGCATTCTATGAAAAACATGAAGATACACGTTTAGTTTGACAGCTCGTTAGATTTCTGTAGTAGATTTTCCAGAATCTGTTTTCTTAGTTATATTCTGACAGGAAAAGGTTTGACCCCATGTTGTCTTAAGAAGGGCCTTAATGTTTCAGAATCAGCCAGGATTTCAGACGGATCCTTAGAGATGCTGCTCTTTATCTACAGAACACAGTTGCAGCAGATTTTACAGCTGTGCAATAATTTTAGCAGATTACACAGGAACCCAGTTAGCCTGAGATCTGCTGACTGTGGAGGAGATACTGAGGTGAACTCATTGACATGTTCAAGAAACCTGTTTAAATAACAGGAGCTTTGTGACCAGGTCATAACACAGGGGTCATAAACGAACGGTCATGGTCAGCGATAATACTCTGACAGACTGGGGTATTAGAAATAATTATCTGGTAATTAACCACCATTAAAACCAGTCTGAGCCTTTTTTTATTATCAATTTCTAATTAGAGACTTACTGATGTGGGATTTTGAAGTCAAATATTTGGGGCTTTAAAAAAGCAATATATTTGCTGATATCAGATATGTATAAGCCAGAATATAAACAAACTGAACATGCGCTGTCCAACTACAGTCCGATTCAGATAATAACTGAAATGTGATTTCGGTTATTATCTAAAAACTGTAGAATTAACCCCTTGATACCTGAACTGATACCCATATACAAATAAAAAGACATTTTGTGCATGTTTTTCCCCTTCAATGAGATGCAAAATTAAAATAATTAATGTCATTAAATAAATAGAAATAAAGGTAAAGTATATTTTGTAACAGCAGTTATAACGACATAATAATATACACTGTGACTAGCACTGGGTTGATGCAAAAGCGGCAGCTGTTTGCCTACACTGCAAAAATCCTCTGAAAATGAGTAAAAATGTCCTAAAATAAGTGTATTTACCTTTAACATGAAGGAAAATAACATGATCTGCCAATGGAAAAAGTATTTTTACCCTTAAGATAATTAGATATTATGCACTTGAAATACGAGACTGCAGTTGTTGTTCTCATGTTAGGAAAAATTGACTATCTATCTCTATTCTCCCACTCTGCAGAATCTGTTAGTTCAATCTCTAACGTTCTGCTCTCTCTGCTTTTTCTCATAGTAGCTTCATCTGGTCTGTTCCTCTTTGGCTGTGACACCAACCTGGAGAGAAAATATCAGCTGTGCTGCTGCCATCACCACCTTTGTTTATAGATGTTCAAGAACGGCCTGTTTTTCAGTGTAGTCCTGTTTCTCTGACTGTGACTGGCTGGATGTGCTCTCTTCATCCTCTGACATGGGAGCTGGCTTGGAGCTCGTCTGCCTGGCTGTGTGTTTCCTGGACGGGGCCGCCTTTTACAGCTGCTTTTTGCATCTCTGCTTCTGTCTCCTTGAACCCCAGTCGGCCTCGGCAGACGGCCGCTCACACTGAGCCTGGTTCTGCTGGAGGTTTCTTCCTGTTAAAAGGGAGTTTTTCCTCTCCACTGTCACTACAAGCATGCTTAGTGTGAGGGATTGCCTTCAAGTCAATGAGTCGATGCAATCAACTGGTTTTCCTTAGATAGAAAACTTTGAATCAATCTGACTGGTTGATCTCGTGAACTGTAAAGTGCCTTTCGATGACGTGTGTTGTGAATTGGCGCTATAGAAATAAACTAGGATGAAGTCAGGAATGCTCTTTATGGGTCTGTGGATGTCTTTATAAAAGCTGTTTTAATTTCGCCCTAAGAAGGACCATTCCATCATTCATCTTCCATAATACTGAGTGTAACAGCTCACCGTTCTGCTCCTGGATGTCTTCAGCAGTGAGATGGGAGATTAAATCACATGAAACTTTTACTGAAAACATTAACGGTTTTAAAAATCTAATAACCATTAAAGGACCTGTGAAATTCTGCAAACCCCTACAGCACAAACTCTCTAACATAACAATAATAATAAAAATATTTACATTACTTCCAACCCTCAGACAGCCCAGAGGGACGGATTTTTTGTTCTTTTATCAAAGATTTCCTCTGATGATTGGAAAGCCGTTTCCCTACAGAAAAGCTGATTGTTAATTGAAAATTGGCTGGAAATTTGGGGAATAGTGATTTGGTGGGTTTCCTAGCTTAACTAGAGAAAACCAACAGGCAAATAACACCATGGGAGGCAGTTAAGGAGAGCAGAGGAAGAGCGGCGCTCTCAGCATCAAAGCCAGCTAAAACGTCTCCACCAGAGACCAGGTCCCATGTTAAATGCAGAAGGAGGTTATTAATTGCTGCACCAGCAGGACCTGTTAATAAGGACCCAGAATAGCAGCTCCATTCTTTATGTTCTCCGTCTTCTTCTGATTTTACATTTTATTCTTTTTACTCCCACCAACTCACAGTGGCTTCATTCTTCTCTCTGTTTCAGTCTTTCATACTGTAGCTCCTTTTCTCTGAGCCACACCAACAACAGAACACAATCAGAAAGTATCCTTAGGACAGGCAGGAGCGCTGTATGGAGGGGGTCAGTGGGAATTTACTTTTTTTTTAACGTTTTCTATGTATTCAATTTCAATTCAGTTTATTTCTATAGCGCCAATTAACAACACATGTCATCTTTAAGCACTTTACAGTTCAACCAAATCATACAGGAAATGTGATTCAAAGTTTTTTATCTAAGGAAAACCAGTTAATTTCATCAACTCAAAGGCAATCCCTCACACTAAGCATGCTTGTAGCGACAGTGGAGAGGAAAAACTCCCTTTTAACAGGACGGAACCTCCAGCAGAACCAGACTCAGTGTGAGCAGCCATCTGCTGAGGCTGACTGGGGTTCACACTGGAAAAACTATAGAAAAAAGTAAAAATGTCTTTAATTAAGTGTATTTATCCTTAATTTGAGATAGTTTGCCAATGGAATGAGTATTTTTACTTTTAAAAGAAGATAATTTGATAACATGCACTTTAAATAAGACAATACAATTGTCTTTTCTTATTTTAAGTGTAAATTGTCTTGTTCCATTGGCAAAATTTCTCTTTCATCTCCTCAATTAAGAAACAAATGCATTTTTTAAGAAAAAATGACTTATCAAGGAGACAGAAGCAGAAAGAAGCAGAGATATTTCCTTTCTGGCACACATCAGCTGAGCAGTGAGTTTCAGCCACAGAACATCAGTCCTGTCCTCAGGGCCACTGCCAGGAATTTGGGGCCCCATGAAAGATATTGATATTACCAAAAATAAGATAGAACTTTTGCAAACGTGTTTGAATGTTCAAATTGCAAATGATTCTAGAAATGAATGGGAAATTAGTCAATACACTGGAAAAAAATCGAAATCTAGATAAATATATATTTTTTTTTTTAAGTAAGTGCATTTGATCTCGGATTGAGGAGGTAAAAGAGACATTTTGCCAATAGAACAAGACAATTTACATTTAAAATAACAAAACACAATTGCATTGTCTTATTTCAAGTGCATTTGATCTAAATATCTTATTTTAAGAGTAAAAGTAATCATTCTATTGGCAAACTATCACTACCACCTACTCAAATTAAGGGTAAATACACTTAATTTAAGATTTTTTTTACTTATTTCTAAATTGTTTTTCCAGTGTACACTGCAAAAGCGATGTAGAAATAAGAAAAAAATTCTTAAATTAAGTGTATTTACCCTTAATTTGAGTAGGTGGTAGTGATAGTTTGCCAATAGAATGATCACTTTTATTCTTAAAATAAGATATTTAGATCAAATGCACTTGAAATAAGACAATGCAATTGTTTTTTCTTATTTTAAGTGTAAATTGTCTTGTTCTATTGGCAAAATGTCTCTTTTACCTCCTTGATTCAAGAGCAAATGATCTAGATTTTGACTTTTTCCAGTGAAACCGGTATATTTCATTTGAACACTGGAAAAAATCAAAATCTAGACGAGTCATTTTTTTCTTGAAATAAGTGCATTTGCCCTTGGATTAAGGTAGTAAAAGAGACATCTTGCCAATGGAACAAGGCAATTTACACTTAGAATAAGAAAACAGAATAGCATTGTTTAATTTCAAGTGCATATTATCTAATTATCTTATTTATCAGAGTAAAAATACTCATTCCATTGGCAAACTATCTCATTTACCTACTCAAATTAAGGGGAAATACACTTAATTTAAGACATTTTTACTTATTTCTAGATCGTTCTTCCGGTGAAGATTCAGTTCCTGACGGCACAAGCTTTCCGTCCATAATCGTATCTAAAGGTCAAACAGTTAAAAATTTTGAAATGTTTCATCTTGTCAGATTTGTTAAAAATATGGAAAATATCTCTGAACCATATATTTTCCCTATTTTATTATCAATGACCGAAAAATCTTGAATTATTTCTTTGTTTTCTTCCTTCTGTCTGCAGGAGCTGCAGCTGTGGATCTCTGACTGTTTAGAAAACCCAAACCAAACAAGATAAAACAGGAAGTTCATATCAAACTTTTAGTTTTATATTTACGGTGACATTAGACCCAAATCCGTCTTTTCCACGGCGATCAGCTTGCTAACATGTTTAGAAGTTGATCACGTTTGGGATTTCTCCACATTCAGCCTTATCTACCACAAGGTTTAAATCCTTTTACAGAACTTCTCTGAAAGCTCTGATATCCTCTGAATACCACTTTCCATAAGCTCTCCTCGCTTTTTCACCCCGTCTGTTATTTCCCACCTCCATCTCCCTCCTCTCTGTTTATTTTTGGGGTTTTTTTCATACTGTCTCCTGTTTCTGCACAGAGGGAAACCTATTGGTCCGCTGTAAGTGAAATCACTCAATTCTTTTAGGAGGAGACTTTGGAGACGACTGGTAAACCAGCAAAGAGAGAGAAGTATGGGGGGGTGGGGGGGCTCCACCTTCCAAATAAGTTCCATTAATCACAAGTTAGAGTCTAATGTAACTAATATTTTACAATTAGAGGAGACAAGATGGAGCTGGGGGCCATTCATCTCCCTTACACCACATGATCATCGATTCATAAGAGCTGAGGAGGGAGAGGAAGAGGGGAGGTCATCGCACAGCCGCCCCGAAAACAACACGCACTCAGCATTACACACACACACACACACACACTGCAGCACAGGCTGACCTGCACGCACACACCAACCCTCCCACGTACCTAAACACAGATAATCAGCAGTAAACAAAAGGAAATGTCCAGACGACAGGGCCACTTTTGAACAGCAGGTGCTGTAAAAATGTTTTTTTTTTTTTTTTTTTTTTTTAGGGTTAGGGATTTTGGTTAAAAGACCTATGAGTGTATAGAAGTGTTTAAAATACAATAAAAATAATAATAAAAAGTAAGTAAATTGAGATTCACTACTTTATTGTCTAACACACGTCAGTGCACGCTACCAGGGTCTGTAACACACAGATACCATCAGTGAATATGTACACTGCAAAAACGATCTGGAAATAAGTAAAAATTTCTTAAATTAAGTGTATTCACTCTTAATTTGAGTAGGTAAATGAGATAGTTTGCCAATGGAATGATTAATTTTACTCTTAAAATGAAATATTAGATAAATATGCACTTGAAATAAGACAATGCAATTGTCTCTTTTACCTCCTCAGTTCAAGAACAAATTAACTTATTTTAAGAAAAAAATGACTCATCTAGATTCAGATTTTTTGCAGTGGGGGGTATGAACTGAAACAAATGTTGTTTCTTGTTGCTTACCATAATTGCCTGCCTTACATGTCAATCACTGCGCCTCATACGGATCACAACCCTGGGGAAAGCACAGGATTTTTTCTTTAACTCCTCCATAAACTGTCGTTTAGGCATTGCTGTAAAACCGGCCGACACACATGGGCTATTGCTTGTCACACTCAGGGGAAAACCAGCAGCAAGCGAACTCTCTTGACTTTTCCCACAAACACTCAAACACACATAATGCAAAGTGATTGGATTTGGGGAGAAGGCCGTGACTAATTTGCCATACAGAGAAACCTGGAATGGAGTAGTGGAACGGAGTTAAGTTTTGGACGCCTGCAGGTCCAGTAGAGAAGGTGGACGGCCATTCGCCTTCTCCACTCCTTGACCTTGGCAGCAGTTTACTAAACGCTGGTGGATGAGGAAGACAATGGTTGGCAGGTTTGGTTTCTTCATCTGTGGCAGACGGAAGCTTCTGGATGCCATATCTGTGTTGCTGTAGATCCTGGTGAGTTAGTGCAGCGGTTGGTGTACAGGGAGAAGATCTAACCTTAAGGGGGAATCAGTCTTCAGGTTCAGATGCCTCTTCCTGTCAGACAGGAAGGCTGTGGTCTACCTGCAGATGAAGCTGGAGCATTCAGCCGGCCTCATGGCAGAGGACATGTAGAAGAGAAGTTACAGCATCACCTGTCGACCTGCTGACTCTGTGGGAGAGATGAAGAAGGTCCCTCATTAGGCTGGACAGGTGAGGTTTGACAGGTTTTCTACCACATCCATCTAGAACAGGCATGCCCAAAGTCGGTGCACTTGAGTTGCTGTCCTGCAGGTTTTAGGGGTTTCCTGATCCAGCGCAGCTGATTTTAATTGATAGCTGATTAACAGGCTTTTGTTGAACTGCAATCATCAAAATCAGCTGCAGGACAGCTGCCCTCGAGGATCGACTGCAGGTATACATGACCTAGAAGGACCGTTTCACCTGGGGGGGGGAGTGGCGGCCTAGTGGTTAGGGCATTGTGCCTATAAGTTGAGTTCCCATTCTCACAGACTGCCACTCTGGGTACCCGATAAGTCCCTTAACCCAACACTGCTCCCTGGGCGCCGCAAAATGGCAGCCCACTGCTCCCCAATTGGAATTCCTTAAATGAAGAGAGTTAATTTTGTTGCTCTGTACTTGTGACAGTTTAATGACAATAAAGTTGAATTCTATTCTATTCTATTTCTGATCCAACTGCCTGTGAGACTGAGGCAGTCCCATCTGTGAGGCCAAGGCATGCGCCCTCTGCTGGCAGCTTCTTGCTACTTCTTCCCATCCATCTCTGGTCTGCCAGTTGAAGAAGGAGCTCTTCTGCAAACATCAAACTGTTGTTTCAAAGTGGAAAAGCACTGATATTGAAATGTCTATTAATGTCTAAATTTGGTCATTAGTTAGGATAAAAGCAGCTAAAAACAAACCTGACTTTCAACATCCATCATTGACTGAAAAATGACTGTAAAGAAGAGGCAATTCTGTCAGATGCTCCTCTACCTTCAAAGCAGGAAATGCCAGGATGCAAAAGGAAGTTTCATCTTTATTTTTATTCTAGTAGAGAAAAACTTGACAGCATTTAGAGAAGTCATTGAAACAACCTGGTCTACATCTACAATTCTGCCGGTTCTGTTGAGTTGCCATTTATTTGTTGAGGGGAAGTTTTAAGCCAGAATGTTGATTTGTTTTTCAGTTATTTATTCTTTTTTCATTGAGTTTTTTCTCCAATAACTGTCTGAACAGCCTGGTATGGACAAGCTGGTATTTGATCTACAGCATGTCTTCATTCCCTCCATGGCCGAACAGGCTACCAAAGAACACAACTTTTAAAAGCTTTTATTTTAGTGAATGGTTCTGGTTTTTATGGGTGTACTTACATTCCTAATGCTAAATAAATAATAAGCTGCAAATACAACAAAGTCATTTAATAGATTTTGTTGATGTATTTCATTTCTCCTGAGCACAATTCCAGTGTGTTTCTGCAGTGCGACAAGCTTGTGCTAAACTGCCTGAGCTGCTTTGATGCAAACAGCTGGTCTATGGCGCCCTCTTGTGGTTTCAGTGCAAAGCTGCATAGAATTGATGCAAAATATGGAGGTTGCTGAAATTAGAGGCAGAAAGCTGGAGGACGGGTTCATCTGCAGGTCACCATCTGCCTGGTGACCGACCAAACGCCTGCAGACGATGGTGCAGCACACAGCATGCATGCACAATTATGGGGGGAGGGGGGGTGGAAAAAAGAAAGGAAGGGAGAGTCAGATGTGTTTACTGAAAGTGATTTCTTTAAGAGTTACAACAGTGAACCAAAACGCTCAAAAAGATCCACAGAGAGACATAAAATCACAATGGCAGCGTTACTTCGATGTTTATATGCAATGGCAGGGCATGAAACCCACAGACACTGGGAGCGGCCATCTTGAACCTTCTATTACAGTAGCAGCCAGTCAAAATCACCCTTTCCAGTCAAACTCCAGCCGATTGGCAGCCAACTTCCCTGCAACTTCCAGTTAAATCCCCTCCAACTTTCAGCCACTGCAGTGACCCCCTCTTGCATATGTTGTTACTCTGACTCCATCATTTCACTGGATTACAGGGTCTGACCATGAGATGATGCTTCTCTTTAGATCTTAATGTCCACAAATCATGACAGAAAGAATATTTTCTAGTACAAGGATTGAAGTTTAAAAAGGAATTGTACGGGACCAGCTAAGGGCCAGTCAAGGACAGTGGGGAGATTTTGAATGGCTACTACTGTAGGTGAACCCTTCTTCTTCCAGATGTGAGACTGATTGATTAAACAGTCCAGCTGTTTAACAGCATCACAGGAGTTGGGCTGCATTCAGGGTCAGTGTGTTACACAAAGGAACACATCCATCGAGGTTTATTTCATGTCATCATTAGAATATAGATCACATTTATTATCTCTTTGTTACATCTGTTATGTCCTCATTATTATTTATATCAGTATTCTATTTTCTCCCTCATCATCTGTAAAAACCTGCCGGTTTTAACTTCCCAAATATAAAAAAATAAAACTATAGAGCTGAATTTTTCTTCTTTTTTTTCCTTCTTCATCTACTTTTATTTTAGTGAACTTCATTTGATTTATTTCTATCTAGCTTTTCATGAAAAAATAAACTCAAATTAACTGGTCAGTAAATATGATCAAATTGCTATAAACCAGGAAGAGGCTTTTATTGACTCATCTCTGTACACAGGCCTGAGGGTGTAGTGCCATCTAGAGGAATTCATCCAGAATGCAGGCGAATAAACTGCAGTTTTAAAACATTTCAATATAAAACAGAGCAGAGGTGAGAACCAGTAACAGGTCTGATCTATAATGGAATCCATTAGATAAATTACCCTCAGAATCTCTCAGTTAAAACTTAAACACAAATTTAAAGCAGAGAAACAGCAGCTGCAGCGATGAGGCATCTTTAACTCCAACACTGTGGGGATTACTCTTAATAGGAAAATAAGGGAATGTCACCTAACTGCAAACTGATCCAAGAATAAATAAACATGGATTTAGGTACATTTTCAATTCAATACAATTCAATTTATTTCTATAGCGCCAATTCACAACACATGTCATCTCAAGACACTGTACAGTTCACCAGATCATTCAGTCAGATTGATTTAAAATTTTCTAAGGAAAACCAGTTGATTGCATTGACTTATTGACTCACAGGAATCCCTCTTACTAAGCATGCTTGTAGTGACAGTGGAGAGGAAAAACTCCCTTTTAACAGGAAGAAACCTCCAGCAGAACCAGGCTCAGTGTGAGCGGCCATCTGCTGAGGCTGACTGGGGTTCAAGGAGACAGAATCAGAGATACAAAAAGCAGCTGTAAAAGGCGGCCCCGTCCAGGAAACACACAGCCAGGCAGACGAGCTCCGAGCCAGCTTCCATGCCAGAGGATGAAGAGAGCACATCCAGCCAGTCACAGTCAGAGAAACAGGACTACACTGAAAAACAGGTCAATCTCCATCATCTATAAACAAAGGTGTTGATGGCAGCAGCACAGCTGATATTTCTCTCCAGGATGGAGTCACAGCCAAACAGGAACAGACCAGATGAAGCTACTATGAGAAAAAGCAGAGAGAGCAGAATGTTAGAGATTGAACTAACAGATTCTGCAGAGTGGGAGAATAGAGATAGAACGAAGCAGAATCATGAAAAAAGGGGTCCCTATGTCCTCCAGCAGACTAAGCCTATATCAGCATAACTATAGCGATAGCTCAGGATAACCTGAGCCACTCTAACTATAAGCGTTGTCAAAAAGGAAAGTTTTAAGCCTAGCCTTAAAAGTAGACAGGGTGTCTGCCTCACAGACTAAAACTGGTAGTTGGTTCCACAGGAGAGGAGCCTGATAACTAAAAGATCTGCCTCCCATTCTACTTATTAAATTCTAGGAACCACTAGTAAACCTGCAGATTGAGAGCGAAGTGCTCTGTTAGGAACATAAGGAACAATCAGATCTCTGATATAAGATGGAGCTTGGCCATTTAAGGCTTTATATGTGAGAAGGAGGATTTTAAATTCTATTCTGGATTTAACAGGAAGCCAATTAATTTTCCTTCATTTCAGTAGGTAAATAAGGTGATCTGCCAATGAAATGAGGATTTTTTTTTGCCTTTAAAATAAGATCATTAGGCAGCTGGAATAAGATGATTTGGTTATTTTTTTATTATTTGAAAACAAAAATCATCTTATTTCATTGGAAAATCATCTTTCTTACAGCTCAAAACAAGAAAAATACATTCACTTAAAATTAATCAATCTGATATTTAACTTTTTGTAGAGAGATTTCTTAAATACTTCAACAGAAGCAGCTTATTGATTTGTTCCACCAGAAAGTCTGTACGACTTCTTACTAAAAATAACATTTTCTGTCCCATCGAAGACTGAAAAAACTTGAAATGCGTTTCAGAATGTGATTTGATATTTTTTTTCAAAATAACAAAAAACAAAACAGAATAACTTCTTCAAAAGATCAACAACTTATTATTTTCCTTTTTGTTTCTTTCCATAAATCTTTGCCTTTACCATTTCTATCATCGGTTTGTGACCTGAAGTCAGTTAAAACATGGAGGAACCGATGAGATGCCTCAAAGTTATCAACTCAAAGAGATTCTGAAATCTGCTGAATCCAGACCCTGTTCCTGATTATTCACCATTCCCCCCGTAAGGATCCACACCATGAATAAACAGAAAATAATAATAACAAAACAATGATAATATTCATCACACTTTTAACCAGGGTTATTCTGCTTAGCTGGGAAAAAAAATAATCCATTAAAAAGCCTGTTTTTAATCAACTTCAGGACAGAATGAAACGTTCAGTTGGAAAAGATTAGATTTAAAGACCAAATCAGATATTTAGTGACGTCTGTTACAGTATGAATAAAGATAATGCGACTGAACTCATGAGTGAGGAGTGAGGGACAGATTGGTGTAGCGCTGGTAGTGATGCGGTCGCTGTATCGGACTGTCGTGGTGAAGATGGAGCTGAATCGA
The DNA here is from genome assembly GCF_016077235.1 of Cyprinodon tularosa. Lineage (NCBI taxonomy): Eukaryota > Metazoa > Chordata > Actinopteri > Cyprinodontiformes > Cyprinodontidae > Cyprinodon > Cyprinodon tularosa. The sequence goes on from NW_024039540.1 coordinate 1,215,010, forward strand.
GGGGCAAAGATAGTCATGACATCTGGGTAATGACTGAAAGGACAAAATCACAAATACAAGCGGCCGAAATGAGTTTCCTTCATAGGGTGGCTGGGCGCTCCATTCCGGATCGGATGAGGAGTTCAGTTACCCAGGAGGAGCTCGGAGTATAGTCATCGCTCCTCCACGTTGAAATGAGCAAGCTGAGGTGGCTCAGGCATCTGTTCCTGATGCCTCCTGGTCGCCTCCCTTGGGAGGTGTTCCAGACATGTCCCATTGGGACCTCGTGGAAGGCCCAGGACACGAGTACGGACCTTGCCAAGTACGTTCTTGAGAAGAACACAGGAAAGGGGGGGCACACAGCATAAATATGGGTCAATTGGAACAGAAGCGTACTGATGACATCACCACACGCTCAGCTCACCTGGAGCTTCATTCCCCCTCCTGTTATTAATAGTCTCTAGATAATAATAAATTATTCATTTTTACATTTAGTTGGGGAATAATAATGAATGCAGTCAGATAAACACAAATCAACTGAACATTTTGCCAAATAAAACAAAAAAATTGCCATCATAGCCAGCATTCCTTCACACACGGCTATGCAGAGAGAGGGCTGCTGCAGACGAGCTAACGTTAACTCTGGGTGCTGTGGACGGACTAACGTTAGCCCACGAACTACGTTAGCCCTGGCTGCTGCGGACGGGCTAACGTTAGCCCTGGGTCCTGTGGACGGACTAAGGTTAGCCCACGGACTACGTTAGCCTGGGCTGCTGCAGATGGGCTAACATTAGCCTGGCTGCTGCAGACGGGCTAATGTTAGCTCCGGCTGCTGCAGACGGGCTAAGGTTAGTCCTGGCTGCGGTTAGTCCGCTGGTTGCCACGATCCTCTCAACTTCTAAGTTTTTTTTTTTTATTATGCATTAAAGCGGTAAATGGGCCATACAGAGACGCTTTAAAGTATAATGTTCTTGCCTCAAATGATCTTAAAACTTACTTTTATTGAACAATGGCAACAGAAAAGAGAACATTTAACTTAATACTCTGAGCTCTGTGAGTGCTCCATTGAAAGCTGCTGCTGCCCCAGTGCATGCTGGGACAGCTGTCAATCTCAAGGACAGACAAATCTGCTCGATGCATGATGGGTAAAGAGGGAGGTGCGAGAACATCTGGGGACTTTGTCCGTTCTCGGTCTTCTTGTTCTTGTGAACTGGAACAGTGCTAAGGCTGATAATGTGACGTTTCACGAGCACATGAGAACGCACAAGTACACATACTGAGCCCTGGATGAATATGTGTCTGTTTTGTTGTGTAGCAGCCCTCTCTCTGCATAGCCGTGTGTGAAGTACCACTGGCTTTGATGGCAAATTTTTGTTTTATTTAGCAAATGTTCATTTGATTTCTGTGTATCTGACTGTGTTCATTATTATTGCCCCACTAAATGAAAAAAGCAAGAATTTATTATTATCTACAGACTATTAATAACAGGAGGGGAAATTGACACAGATGTATGCTGCATGCTCCCATTCTCCCAGAGTCAACACTTTTCTGTGTTCTTCTCAAGAATGTTGGGCCATATGCCATGACCAGGGTTTTTTGGACATTGGGAACCAGTGTCCATATTTCATCTTGACATGATGACCAGAGAAGGAAACAAAGGTTTGGTGAATAACCAGCTATGAGATCTCTCCTTCTCATTGGGTTCTATCAAACTGGTCCTATACTCACTCTATTACAGATGGAGTAACGTAAAGAAAGTAATTTCTCCCTGGGATTATTAAAGTATTTCTGATTCTGATTCCTGATTGATGGGACAGGTGTTGCAAATGAAACGGTGCCCAGCTTGAAAGAGCTCCTGTGTGTCGCTGAATGTGTGCATTGATGACTGAAAGACATCTTCTGCCTCCAATTATCTGTTTACTACAGTGGATTGAATTCATGTTAATGTGGATTTAAAGATGTTTCAATTAGTGGAAAAAAGAAACGGGGAATATAAAAAAAAATATTGAAATCAAACAAAGCTTTCGCAACCCCCTTGCAGTACCTCCATGGACCCCCTAGGGGTAGCGGACCCCCTGTTGAAGACCTCCGCTCTAGAGTCTGGTGGTCATTTTTCTAAATTGTTAGCATCATAACACAGAAAGTATTTTTTTCATCATATTGGACCATTAACACAGGCCACTGCTCCGACACTTCGCTTCTTTAGTTTGAATACATTTTATTTTTATTATAAGTACAGTTCAGTAGTTACAAAACGAAGCATCTGCCATAAGGATACAGCAAAACATAGAGTGTTCAGCTCACAAGACAGGTTTTTACATCATATGTGGAATGGAATGATCTTTATAGCTGGTTTAGAGAAGGAAAAGAGCCCGAGCTCCACTCTCACCACGAATCAAATCTTTATACAGAAAACAGAGATAAGGTCAAAGGTCAAAGCTGTTGGTCAGTGATTTCACCAGTATGCATCCAGCTGGTTTGTTTTGACCCTATTTCCAAATCCCCAAAAAACAATAACTTCTCACTTTTCAACGCTTCTTCTTGGTTAGTATTTCGATTTTAAATCTCCTCTGTAAAATTGAAAGTATGGTTTATGGTGGTCTATAGAAATGATTCGAATGTAGCTTAAAGAAAAGACTGGCAGAGCAAAGTCCACTCAGGCTGGAGTCTAAGCTCTGGATGTCAGGTGGGGGGGGAGCAGTAACCGGTCTATGCTGTAGGTCAGAAAGGAAGAAAAAAAATCTGAGGAACCATTTTTCAAAGCCACATACAGTATAGATGTTGATCAAACTAAAAAATAAAAAAGAAGTATTATAGTTGGAGTATACATACCGCATTAGACTATTTTTTTTTCTCTCTGGGTTTTTTTTTTTCCTCTGGGTTCACAAAGAAATGACATAGAAACATTTCACAATGCCAAGGGACACACAAACACACGCTCGTTTTAGTTCATTAGCTAGTTTTGTACTGTATAGGTTGGATTTATAATACTATCACAGTGCAAAATACTTCTGAGAATCCAAACAAATTAAAGAAATCCAAAGGAGAAGCTCCTCTATGCGTAACGGATCTGTATATATGGGGGCACAGGAGACGATTGTCATCTTTTTCCTCTTTTTTTTCTCTCGTTTTTTTTCGATCAGTAAATGGACAAGGCATTAATGTACAGTACATAAAAAGTCGAAAGTAAAATCAACCCTACATCCTACAGTCTAGCACAGTTACATAGCTTTTGAAGTAGCAATAACAGATGACTTGTAATCTAAGGCTATACACATTATGTCTTTTTTCCAGTTTTATGCTATTTTTTTTTCTCAACTTAAAGTAAATACATCAAACCGTTTTCAGTAGTCAGTAACACTGTGCAACAATGATCGGTGGCAGTATTATACAAACATCTGCAACACTACAGTTCTCCAGGTTTGACATGGAAGAGGAAGCAAAAAAGGGGCTTTAAAGAAACAAACAGTTCTCACTCCTCCATTATTTTTAGTTCTTCTTTCCCACTCCAGAAGAACGGAGGCCATGTGATTGTGTGAGCGATAAACCGCCGTCACTCCTCTACTTTTCCCTCATCGCCAAACGTTTTAAACGTCGACTTCGCTGTATATCTCTGTATTTACATCGAGCACCTGTACTGCATTTTTAAAAATACAGAAGAAAAAAACAGTCAATGGAATAGAGCAGATTGTGTAGTGGGGGCAGGGGGTTGGGGGGGTGGCGCAGCTGGCACTACCTCCGGGAGTGAATAAACTGGATTAAAAAGCATCAGAAACAGGAAGTCATGACGGCGAAAAAGGTGTGGGGTAGGGGGGCAAGGAGCCGCTAGCATGACGGGAATAAGCTTGGTCTGTCGACAGTTTCTATTCAGCGGTAGAATACGTTCTACCGAGAGCGACGGTGGCGACAGGTCTCGGTCCGTTAGAAAAGATCTCTGCTAGGAATGTGTCGCCGATGATTGCAGGAAGTGTTCATCGGACAGGTAGCTTCATCCAGAGAAAAGAAAGGAGAACAGAAGCCATGACAACAAAGACAAGATGCATTCAGACCACAGGAAACACAAAGGAAGGTGTCCATCGTCTGGTTGAGTGTGCGAAGATGCTTGGAAAGTCATTAGGTCCATCTCGGCGGTCCAGAGAAGACCGTCTCAGACGTACAGTTCTCCTTCTGATGGAAGTAGTTTTTTTTATTTTAAATCATCTTAAATAAAGTCTCTATTATAGTGTTTTCCTTCATTAACCTTCATCCCCCCTTCGCCTCATCGTCGTCATGGTGGCCGCCGCTGAGCCGCGCTCTGGTGGACCGCCTTCAGTCTTTGTTCACAGCGTGGGCGTCCAGCCCTTTGGGCTCGCCCAGGTTATGGTTGTGGTTAAGGTCGTTGTTGAGCTGGTTGGGTTCGAGGGTCAGCGCGGGGTCAAGGGTCATATGCTGGTCCTCCTCTGCTAGCCACAGATGCGCTATAGCCAAAGAGAGAAGAAGAGACAGATTAGCATCACAAACATAATAAATTATTCAGCTTATTTCTATGGCGACAAAATACAACACACGTCATCTCAAGACACTTTACAGTTCACCAGTTCATCCAGTCAAGATTCATTCAAAGTTTTCTATCTAAGGAAAACCAGTTGATTGCATCGACTCATTGACTTGAATGCAATCCCTCACACTAAGCATGCTTGTAGCGACCTGTAGCGACCTGTAGCAACCTGTTAAAAACTCCCTTTTAACAGGAAGAAACCTCCAACAGAACCAGACTCAGTGTGAGCGGCCATCTGCTGAGGCCGACTGGGGTTCAAGGAGACAGAAGCAGAGATACTGAAAGATCAGAGCTAAACACCTTTTAGCTCTGAATCATCAAGTGAACCTTTTCTACTTCAGGTTTTTAGATTATTCTGTTTTGTTTTAAGAAAGTTTGGCTTCAGGAGCTGGAGGCTGAGTGTACATTTAGTCTGAAAAAAAAAATGGAATAAACAAAGACATACCAGTAATTTTGTTTTTTCACTTTCTTTAACTAAAATGAGCAATTTCTGAAAACGAACCATCAGCTGATTTATTGTTTTTGCCGAGAAATTGGATAATATTGCTCTCTTTACAGTAGCATCCATTCAAAGTGGCCCTTCCCAGCCGAATGGCAGCCCACCTCCCTGCAACTCCCAGCAAAATCCCCTCCATGAACCCAACTTTTTTTATGACTCTGACCCCTCCCTTTCCCTGAATTAGGTCCGACCAGGAGATGGCGCTTCTTTTTAGATCTTAATGTCAACAAATCATGACAGAAAGAATATTTTAGATTGATTTTTAAAAAGGAACTGTAGGGGATCAGCCAAGGAAAGTGGAGAATTTTTAAATGTACGTCTGCACTCTCAGCCACTCCCCCAAAATACGCCTGTGTTGTGTGCTGCTGTTTAACAACCTCCCTCCGTTCTCAAAGACCTTTCCTCTCACGGAGGTTGGAACCATTTCCACTTCCAAGCTTTTTCAGAGCAGACGGTTTTCCCTCCAATAGCTTTTCTTGTTGCTTCCCTGACAGCGTATTAAAATTCTAACATAACGCATCCTTTATTTGGAGCACGGTACAAATATCAAACTTTGAATACATCACAACAAAATCTAGTTACCACACCTGCGGTGGTCGTTTCATAAACATTACAAGCAACTCTCTCCATTCAATAAGGATGAAATGTGTGAAAAGAGTAACTCAATTAACTAAATAAATACAAAATAAAATTGAAGTATTGTAAAACTGAAGAAAATACATGGCAGTAATTAAAGACACACATAAACACATGCACTTTCTTTCCTTCCCTCAGTAACTTCTTTGGAAATTATTTTGCAATAAAAAACCACGGAGAACATTTGCATGTCACGCTCTTTTAAAAGTGCCGTTATGAATCTGACAAAATCAAATTAAAACAGGAGTTTATTTGAGCCCTGCTCTTTCTCTCTCTCTCTGTCTGTCGAGCACAGATATGGATATCAGAATGAACCGAGTTAATAACAAGATAAAACATCTCTGAGTCTCAGTGCTGAGTAATAACTCTGTGGCCGTCTGACAGAGCCTCCCTCTACGGTACCACTGGGAAGACTTCAGATGCCCTTAATTTGGACAGATTCCTCTTGCTTGTAATGTTGTTTACAGGTGCTGGTCATAAAATTAGAATATCATGAAAAAGTAGATTGATTTCAGTAATTCCATTTAAAAAGTGAAACTTGTATATTATATTCATACATTACATACAAACTCATATATTTCAGATGTTTATTTTGTTTAATTTTGATGATTACAAATGACAACAAATGAAAATCTCAAATTCATCATATCAGAAAATTAGAATATTGTGAAAAGGTTCAAAATTGATGGCCCCTGGTGCCACACTCTAATCAGCTAATTAACTCAAACCACCTGCAAAAGCCTTTAAATGGTCTTTCAGTCTAGTTCTATAGGCTACACAATCATGGGGAAGACTGCTGACTTGACAGTTGTCCAAAAGACGACCATCGACACCTTGCACAAGGAGGGCAAGACACAAAAGGTCATCGCTAAAGAGGCTGGCTGTTCACAGAGCTCAGTGTCCAAGCACATTAATAGAGAGGCGAAGGGAAGGAAAAGATGTGGTCGAAAAAAGTGTACAAGCAAGAGAGATAACCGCACCCTGGAGAGGATTGTGAAACAAAACCCATTCAAAAATGTGGGGGAGATTCACAAAGAGTGGACTGCAGCTGGAGTGAGTGCTTCAAGAACCACCACACACAGACGTATGAAAGACATGGGTTTCTGCTGTCGCATTCCTTGTGTCAAGCCACTCTTGAACCACAGACAGCGTCAGAAGCGTCTTGCCTGGGCTAAAGAGAAACAGGACTGGACTGCTGGTGAGTGGTCCAAAGTCATGTTCTCTGATGAAAGTAAATTTTGCATTTCCTTTGGAAATCAAGGTCCCAGAGTCTGGAGGAAAAGAAGAGAGGCACTTCATCCACGTTGCTTGAAGTCCAGTGTAAAGTTTCCACAGTCAGTGATGGTTTGGGGTGCCATGTCATCTGCTGGTGTTGGTCCATTGTGTTTTCTGAGGTCCAGGGTCAACGCAGCCACATACCAGGAAGTTTTAGAGCACTTCATGCTTCCTGCAGCTGACCAACTTTTTGGAGATGCAGATTTCATTTTCCAACAGGACTTGGCACCTGCACACAGTGCCAAAGCTACCAGTACCTGGTTGAAGGACCATGGTATCCCTGTTCTTAATTGGCCAGCAAACTCTCCTGACCTTAACCCCATAGAAAATCTATGGGGTATTGTGAAGAAGAAGATGCAATACACCAGACCCAACAATTCAGAAGAGCTAAAAGCCACTATTAGAGCAACCTGGGCTATCATAACACCTGAGCAGTGCCACAGACTGATCGACTCCATGCCACGCCGCATTGCTGCAGTAATACAGGCCAAAGGAGGCCCAACTAAATACTGAGTGCTGTACATGCTCATACTTTTCATGTTCATACTTTTCAGTTGGCCAACATTTCTATAAATCCTTTGTTTTTATTGGTCTTCAGTAATATTCTAATTTTCTGATATGATGAATTTGAGATTTTCATTTGTTGTCATTTGTAATCATCAAAATTAAACAAAATAAACATCTGAAATATATGAGTTTGTATGTAATGTATGAATATAATATACAAGTTTCACTTTTTAAATGGAATTACTGAAATCAATCTACTTTTTCATGATATTCTAATTTTATGACCAGCACCTGTATATCGGTGGAAGAAGCAGAGATATTTTTCTAAATTCATGCCGCTGTTCTGTCAGATCAGCATACCCCATCAGACCAGCATACCCATAGTCAATACGCACGTGCAAGACGTCAGACTTGCGTTTATCCCAGTTTCAGTTTCATACGAAAAATAGATTTTAAATTACCTCGACAGGCGTGTATCCCTTTAGTCACGTAAAATATAAAACAATAAAAAAAAAACACCATAAAGTAAGTAATTAAATCGTTTTTTTGTACATGAGTAAAGGGTTTCACACCAGTAGATGTAGTTTACAGTTTAGTTTTTGCACAAAGCTAAAGGGATAAACGGCAGTGGCGGCCGGCCCATAGGGGGCGCTGGGGCACCGCCCTCCCTGATAAGAAGAGAGAAACGTAAAATATATTTTTAGAAATTAACTCATAAATGTCAGTTTTACTCTCTAGACTGTGTACCTATAAGCAAAACAAATTATATAAACTACATTTCCCTATCTACTGTCATTCATTTGTGGATTTCCACAGACAGACTCCTACCGTCTCTGTTCTGGGGGCGCTGATCAGACAGCCCCACATTTGCAGAGAATCTGTCAATCATGTACTATTGCTAGGTGAATTTAATGGCCAATCAGCGTCTCGGAACTTTATGGTCTTGGGGCGCTGAAAATACTGCGCTTTAACAGGCTTCTGCACCCAAGCGCAGGTGCAGACAATTAGAGGGAAGATGGCGAATGTAACGACCGAGATGCAGCTTCCACCAAATTCGGTGAGATCCTTATTTATCTACCCGTTTGCCAGAAGAACATCCCTGTTGTAGGATATGAACATTTCCTGTCATGGTTATTGTGACTGTGACGAATCCACCTCGTCGCTTAAAACAACCTCTCTAACTTTGCGCGCCACACACACATTCCTGTTATACTGTGTTTGTGAGGACCAATACACTCGCGCTGAGACCAGTAGCTCCATGAACTTAAAACACACAAGCTGTTCCTGGTTACCTGCTGGCATATTGGGGGTGCACACTTAATATTTCAGTGGGGTTAGCCGTGTGTCTGTGTGTGTGTGTGTGTGTGTGTGGGGGGGGGGGGGGGGGGGGGGGGGGGGGGGGGTACGTGTTTATGCTATGGGGACTTGTCATCTTCAGTCTGGCTGCGTCTTTGCTGGGTTCAAACCCAGTTTGGTGTAATTGAATAAGTCAATGAATCTGTGTAAAAGAATTAAGTTGTAAAAATTACTTGTTTTTGTACATCAATTGTTTGTGGAGGTAATATATGGACAAAACTGATTAATGAGAAGAAATCAGAAATAAGAGAGCCTGAGGGTAGGGGCTTAAACTATTTAATGAGGGCTGTGGGAAGAAAAGCGGCAATTTTTGTTTTCTGTTTCTTTGTTACACTGCTGGTAACTGGAGGGAGGCTGAGGCCCAGAGTATCTTGTATGTGTAGTTTCTTTTGCACCCTGTTTTGAGTTCTTGAGCTCAATAAATCACCAACACCGGTAACCCGACTGAGACTGGATTCTTGGAGGCCAAAGAACCCCGTCACAGTGACCCAAATCATCACTGTTACTGTTATTATATAGTAAATTAAATCATTACTGTTAAATTGTATGTATTGTCCAATTGTTTATTTGAATTCTTATTCCGGATTAGTTGGAGACATACACTAGGCTATATCAGCCCCACCAAAAATATTTTTCACCAGCCGCCACTGATAAACGGGTATGGACTATGGGTATGCTGGTCTGAACCACTGATCTCTATTTATTCACTGGATTGCTGATTGCATGAAAAAAGTGAAGCCATCGTCCGCCATGCTGGTACTCCCCACTCCCACGGAGACACGCAGTAAAAATGCCAAAATGTGCAGCATTTAGCTGCAAAAACAAGCAGTTTGCCGGCTGTGGGAAGATGTTCCAAAGGTAATTTCATTGTCAATAGATGAACACACCAAGAAAATCCACATATACCTCGATGGATCCTATGGTATTTTATGCAGCGTAACATTAGCCTGAATAATATACTATAGGCTATATAATATATACTATATACTACATACTAAGGGCAGCGCTATAGGGAAGCGCCTCACGATGAGGAGGTCATAAGAATGCGCCAAAGTCCATGTTCTGAGGCAAACATGGCCTTTTTGAGGCAAAACATCCCCCCCCATGAACAGTTTTTACTGAAACTGAAATCTCGATTGCATTGTAAATTGTAGTTGACAATAAAATTGATTGATTGATTGATTGATTGATTGATATCTCGGACTGATTCGAAGACATTGACTAAATTAGCCATTGACATCGTGTCTAAGGTAAGAAAATACAAAGTAGTGTAAATACAAAGTAATTCACTGTGAAATGTCAAAGTAGTAATTCTTTATTAAGCAGATGATGCCGTCGTTCTTGTAGTGTTTGCTGTATTTCTCATTTGAAAAAGTCATGACCAGAAATATATTGCATGTTGTATTGATGGAAAAACATTTTTAAAGGCTAATGCACAGACACAGCATAAGCGTATATATGGCATCATGCATGCACAATTAGCAAATAGGAAAATACTACATTAAAATACATGTAATTGTAATTCAGTCTTGATGTAAAATTTTAAATGATTTATGATGTTTTATATCAACCATAATCATCATGTACTATTACTTGTACAGCATCAATTTAGCATTTTTTGCACATCTGTATTTTTATTCTAAATTAATACATTAATTGTATTGTGATGGATTGTATAATATGTTATATTACATGCTTTATATGCAATGTGATGTGATTATTTTGTTTATTATAATTTAAAGTAATCTGCTGATGCTATGAAACAACCAGTGTGTCTCAAAGTGATGAATATATCTTTATTTTAAAAGTCTGAAGTCCCCCTCAAAATGAGAACATCATCATTGTTTGATGCTGTAGTGCACAGAATGTTTACAATGAGACCAGTCTATCTAGGGAGTACCAATATGGCGGCCGGTGGCTTCACTTGGACCCTGTACTACCAAAAGACAATCAGCAATGCAGTGAATGAATAAATGATCAGTGACACAGTTATCAGTTTGGGAAGAAACGTTGTACCCGTCTACGGCCACTAGAGGGCAATCTAAGACAGTAAATCAGAGCCAGCTCCATATGAATGAGGCCTGACTCCTTCAATGGTTGTTTAGTTTCAGCTTTTCTAAATGAAAGTGGAAACTAAATGAAAAGCTAGTTTATTTCTTGCCAAAATGTTCTATTAGTTTGTCTTTTTTTGTTGTTGTTTTAATGAGGAAAATCTGTGACAGCTTAAGCAAAAGCAAAGATCTCCTTTCTTAAAGCCTGGAAAAGTGTTTCTTGTTGTCCCTGAGGGCGCTTCTTGCCTGTGACTTCCCTGTAAAGAAACTTCCTGTAACGAGCTCCAGATTAGGGCCCCATATTTGATTTTCACTGTTCATTAACTAAGCCACCTGGAATGTTATTATTTAAGCATGGTGCTCCTTCTCCCCAAACAACTGCCGCTGCGAAAGGAGGGGGAAGAGATTTTCTGGCCAACTTTATAGGTTTTGCATAACTCCCCCCCACCACCCCTTCCCACCATCACAGTTTTTTAATTTCCCATTCGGGTAGATGGCAGATGCACCTAACAGACACAGAAAACCTGCCTGGCATTCATTTATCACATGAATGCAAGGCTTATCGCTTTGTTTTCATCAGAGTGCCTTTTGGGGTGGGGGTGGGGGTGGGGTGCAGTGGGCAGACATGATGGTTATAAGATGGCAGTCTGATTTAGATAAACACACTTGTCACTGGAAATAATCTAAAGCAAAGACCACATTCCTGCCTGATGATCAGAAAGAGCGTGACGCCCTCATGTGGTGTTGTCTGGGATGACAGGGGGGGTGGGGGGGCATATGGTGTAAGGACATGCAGCTCCAGGATCCATCCACAGTTAATAAAGAACGAATGAATGGATGCAGAATGGAAGAAAGGTGCTCCACTCAGAGTGGGAGACGGCGTGGGAATGAGTGGAAGTGTGAGCGTATGTATGCAGTCTCTCTAAATGACCCTGTGTTAAAAACAAACGAACCCTTAATGACTCCCTTATTGATCTGCTTGTTTCTCTGGATTCCGACCAGTTTACCGCCGAAGGTTTACTGTTTTAATAAAAACAGATGAAATGTGACACAAAGCCTCAGTTGATCAATTCAGAATGAATGATGGAGCTTTATTGTTGGACATCTGCTGTGACTCTACATCAGCAGGTGTGTGTGTTGACTGCTGAAGAAAAAACAGTTTTTTGGTTTTTAACAACTATTTAGACAATTCAAACAATGGAATCAATTATTGACATGAAACAAAGTCAGTTAAGAATCACTATTAGGATAAAAACAAGTGTCAGCTAAAAATCATTGAATTTTTTGTTAAATTGCGGTTGTCCTTTATCTGATACCTTAAATACAATTTTGTTAAAACCCCACAGCTGAATAAAATCCTCCATGTTCTGTGTGGCTCTACGGAATTGAAACTCTAGACTTATTCTGGCTTTTAAAAAAGGAAAAACTGTTTAAATCTGTTTTTTTTGTCTTTTCTTTTCTCTATAGTAACCGTTATTTTTTCATATCAGGAGGGGCCGTTCATCCTGTAGTAAAATCACAGACTGCGGTGTGAACGTAAAGACCATGGACCGGGATGTGGAAGTAAAGACCACAGAGCATACAGGAAGACCACTGACCGTGGTGCTGAAGTAAAGACCACAGAGCCGGGATGCATACAGGAAGACCACTGACCGTGGTGCTGAAGTAAAGACCACAGGCCGTGGTGTCGACATGAAGACCACAGACCAGGTGTAGAAGTAAAGACCACTGACCGTGGTGTTGACATGAAGACCACAGACAAAGGTGCAGAGGTAAAGACCACAGGCCGTGGTGTCAACATGAGACCGCAGACTTTGGTGCAGACATCAAGACCATTGACTGAGGTACCACCATGAAGACCACAGACCACCGTACGGACATGGAGACCACAGGCCGTGGTGTTGCAGTTTCCCATATCTTCCCATGGTCGCTGTTAGACTTCCTGTCTGCTTTTAACTTCTTCACTTCCTCTCTGATCCAACCGAGCCCCAGAATGACCAGAAAAGTGACACACTTGGATGGTGGTCTGCTGGGTTGGTTTAAACCAAAAGACCTGTGTGAACTTTCCTCCATGCCACTGGTTGCACTGGTTCCACTGGTTATGGCTGGTTTGTTCCCTCTCCCAGGCATCCGGGCCCAACACTAGCAAAACTCTGCTGTTCTTGGCAAAGCCGCGGCTCATTGTACGGCCCGGCATTTATAAATATGTAAATATGAGCGGCACTAGGCATAACACAGGCTGCTTGTATACACTGAGGAGGAGCGGCAAGGAAGTGAGCGCACCCCTCACCCTCCCCTCCCAAAAATTGTATTTTTAGATGGTTTTAATGAATACAGGATGTTTATAGTTGCCATTCCCTGTGATTCACACAAAAGACTAGAAAAATCCACATCCATACCCCCCCTGCCCCCCCATCCCTCAAAGCATTACTAAAGAAGTAGAAGAGGTGAGGAAAAAAAAGCAAATTTGTGGTAAAACGCAGCGGGATTATTGTGCTCTCAGTCTGCTTTCAGCTCAGATCCTTATTAGACAAACAGAGTACGGTGTTAAGGTGCAAGAAAGAGTGACGAAAGACTCCTGCATGCGGGTGAGGAGTGTGTGCGGCGAGAGGCGCAGAAAAGAGAGACGAGGAGATATGCAAAGAAAAGGTTCCTCAAGAAGCAGCTTCAAGGCACGCCGCAATTTGTGTGTTACGCCTGCTCTTTAAAGTTGCCAAAATAATACAAAAGCTGAATCAATACGCGCGAGAAGTGAGCAGGAAAGGTTAGCTGTTTTCTGCTGCCTCTGATAATTTGCTTTTCTATTTTGTATTTATTTTTTTGATGATGACTCTTTGTCAACTTGTTTTCTTTTTATAAACCCGGTTTTGTTTTTGCTGCAAACTGGCGGGGTCTAGTGTGAGGTGATACCTATGACAGGATGATTTGATTCAGAGCACAGAGAAAGGAAGAAAAAAGGGAAAAAGTAGGAAAAATATATAAAAAAAAAAGATTGCGGTTGTGTGTGGGGGTAAATACAATGAAGTCAATGTTAGTGGCCTCTTTCTATCTTTCGCTGTCTGTCTCCAAAACTATTTCTGAGGCTAAAAGATTGCCGGCTTGATAATACCTCCGCTGAGCAATTTAAGCCCAAACACTCTGATGCTACAATCTGTCTTCTCTGCCTGATAGCGCTTTTCTCTCCTCTTCTCTCCAAATTACTTTCTTTCATATCTAATTATATTTGCTAATGATCTTATAAGAGAATAATGGAATGTGCTTGATCTATTACCTTTTTTTTCAATACATAAATACAATGCGGGGGAAATGACTATTGGAGACAGGAGGAAATGTTTTTTTTATGTTTTGCATGAGGGGGAAAATGAAGCTGAGAGCTGCAGGGTCATTAATGGGTGATGAACGCAGAGGTCATCTCTCACATTCACTTTGACATTTCTCTCATCTGACGTGCAGAGACAATCACAAGCTCGTCCTCTTTCTCACTTCCACCCCTCTGCTTCACTTTTTCTCCTCTAATCTTTTAGATATTTACCTCAAATCTCCGGGAATCCTGCGATGGAGACACATTTGTTTGTTTGGGAAGCGGTTTGTTTCCTGCTTTGTTGTCTATTTTATTATTTGGTCAGAATTGGGGAAAATATGGTAAAAAAATATTCAGAATAACGGATTTTTAATTTAGTTCACAATCATCAACCTATGAAGTCATCTTCTATACCTGCTTCCTGACTGGTGGTCACCCCAGAGAGATCACTATTGCACCACAGGCCAACAGAGGACTGTAAACCAAGCACACACACTGATAGGCCAAATAGAGGCATCAAATGTCCTCATCATGTATGTTCTTAGCCTGTGGAAGGCCGCCAGGGATGCACAAAGGAAAGCCGTACATGTACAGTAGTAGCCATTAAAATTTCCCCACTTTAATAGATGGCTCCTTGGCTGGTCCCCTACAATTCCTTCTGAAACATCAATCTTTGTACTAAAATATTCTTTCTGTCATGATTTGTGGACATTAAGATCTAAATAGAAGCATCATCTCCTGGTTAGACCCTGTAATTCAGTGAAAGGGTGGAGTCAGAGTAAATAAATATGCAAGAAGGGGGTCACCTTCAGTGGCCGGAGGTTAGAGAGGATTTCGCTGGGTGTTTGACTGGTGAGGGCCATTTTCAATGGCTGCTACTGTATGAAACTATAGAGAGAGCTCAAAAAGTTTTAGATTTTAAAGCACAAAATGAATCAGCCAGAAGGGAAAGTTTAATGTAGATGGGATTTGAAATGAAAACAGACCAAGGAAGGTACGTTAATGGTGGCTGGTTGCTTTGGTAGCTCTTTTATACTCAACTTTTGCCATTACAATAGGAAAAAAGTAAATAAATAAATAAACCACGGGGTGTGCCTTAAATGTAAATAACTTTTACATTCATTTACATAGCCAATGTACATCACTATGCAGATGATATACTGCTTTACTTCCCTATGTGATCAGGTGACTGTGGAACCTGCATACTTGAAATTAAGATCTAAAGAGAAGCGTCCTCTCCTGGTCAGACCATGTAATTCAGTGAAAGGGTGGAGTCAGAGTAAAAAAAAATATGCATCTAAATCTAAACAAAGCTGGAGTAATAATTTTGAGACCGAAGGAAGAGTTTTAGAAGTTAGTACCCAGCAGTAATCAAGATCTAAATCTGGGAGCAGCAACAGACTCAGACCTGAACCTTTAGAGGCTCATAAAGACAGGAACAAAGTCGACCTTCTATCACCTAAAGCAGTGTTTTTCAACCCTGGTCCTCAAGGCACATTGCCCTACATGTTTTAGATGTTTCCCAGCTTCCACACACCTGTTATCAATTGATAGCAGATTATCAGGCTTTGCTGAACTGCAATCATCTGAATCTGGTGTGCTGAAGCTCAGAAACATCCAAAACGTGCAGAGCAGTGGGCCTTGAGGACCAGGGTTGAAAAATACTGACCTAAAGAACATCTCAAGGATTAAAGGACTAATGCTGAAAAAATAGTTCCTGCCACAATGCTGCTGGTCAGTTAATATTTCAATGTTGAAAAAAAAACAATCTACTGGACTTTGTTTCCAAGTTTGAAGAGGTTTTGTTTCCCATCCAGGAAGCTTTTTCAATTCAAAAAGTCAGAAATAGCCTTGAGTTCCAGGCTTTATACAGTAGCAGCCATTCAAAATGTCCATTCCCAATCAAAAGCCAGCCGAATGGCAGCAAAATCCCCTCCAGCTTCCAGCCACATATTTTTTATTCTGACTCCACCCTTTCACTGGGTCTGACCAGAAGATGAAGCTTCCCTTTAGATCTTAATGTCCTCAAATCATGACAAAAAGAATATTTTAAATGTTTAAAAAGGAATTGTAGGGGACCAGCCAAGGGCCTAGAAGGAAAGTGGGGACATTTTGAATGTACAGTAGCCCAAAAAAGCCTTGTTTTTGTTTAGAAAACATGTAAATTAAAACTGACAAACGGGTCCACTCCTTTGGAATGGGGTTGGTTTGGATTATTTTGGTAGCCTGCAATGCCCCATACCTGTCTATGTCTCTGAAAGGAAGACTTGATAATAACAAAATAATGAAGAAAGTTTTATCTGTAATTCTCTTCGTTGACTTCGTTCTCCTTTTCTTTCTGTTGCTAAACTTTGTCCCATGACTCCCCCCGCCCCACCCTCAGCCATAGGAGAAGCCCGGCTGTGACAGGCACTCTAAACCCCCTGCATTAATGGAAGGAAATGGCATTCGATCCCTGTTTGATCTCCTAATCATTTCAGCTGAAATGATAATTAGTGCTTTTTCAAACCCTCCCTTAGAGGACGGGAAAGGGGGGCGATATGGGGGGGGGGTAAATGTATCAACATTTAAAGGAAAATCCTCTGGCTGTCCTGTGCCTTTAACACGTTGAAGGGAAGATACTGTACACAGTGACACAGACCTCCAAACGGAGAGAGATGTGGGGCCTGGCGACTGCTGTCTGTGATTCTTTTCAGCTGACATAATCCTGATTGATTCGTTCAGCAGATAAAAACTGGGTCCACTTCTGGCCTTTCACTGGGGGAGGGGGCGGAACATAATACGGCCTTTTATTCAGCAACAACGGAGCATAATGGGAGAGGAATGTGCAGGGGGAAAAAGGTCACGTCTTAAACGTTTCGGACACGTTGTTCTTAAAAACAGCCTGTTGTCAAGTGTAAAAAGTCCAAAACAGGCTTCTAACGGTTCCACCTGGACCAGTTTTTTATTTTATTTACATGAGCTGCATGTTTACTGTAGGCTGTGTAATAAACGATCGGTGGCGTTCATTGTTTCCTGGTGAAGGAAGCTTTTGTTTGATGGGCATGAATAGGTGAGGTCATCCCAGCTCAGATTTGCTTTTTCTCTGCTGTTTGGGAAGCTTTGCGTTTACATGCGCAGACATCCTTCCCGTGTTTTCACCGTCCACTGCGCTCCGTCCAGCTCTGTCTCTGCAGAGATTTCTTTTTCTCAGAAAAGTTGAGGATTTGGTAGAAATGAAACATATTCCTAAAGAATCATTTAACTCGGCCAAAGTAAAATATACAGATTTGATTCGCAAAGTACTTCAAAACAACAACAGCTACTGTAAATCAAAGTTCTGCACATAAAACATTAACAAATAAGTTATAATAGCAAGAAGGGGAGGATAAAGACCAGAATAAATCAGTTTATGCAAGATTGAAAATGAAATGAAATGGGTTGAAAGTGAATTTGACAAAATTTAAACTGTATTTATGTAAAACAGAACAAAAAATGTATTTAATTATATCAGACTAAAATAATTTGCTTCAAATATTTTCACTTTCAATTCTTAACTTCATCTCAGTGTTTGAGGAAGACCAGAGTAATCAAACACAGCAACAAAATGCTCAGTTTTTCATTAAATTCATTACATGAAATTTGCGCGTTCCAGGTCTTAATGATGCCAAATTGTCAATCCATGTTCAACTACTCTGGTCTTACTCAAGGACCTGGATACGTAGAGAGAAAAAAATCTGAATTTTTGAATTTAACTTTAACTCTAGACCTAAAGTTAAATCAGTCGAACAGATTTTTTAAATAAAACTTATTAAAATTGTATTTATTGCATATATTTAACTCCTGTTAAAAGGGAGTTTTTCCTCTCCACTGTCGCTACAACCATGCTTGATGTGAAGGATTGCACTCAAGTCGAAGAGTCGATGTAATAAACTGTTTTTTCATAGATAGAAACCTCAGTTAACTGACTGTTCGGACAGATGATCACTGCTTTTTGCTCCCCTTTGCTAATGTAACTCCTCCTCCACCGCGCGGCGCCTGCGCCATCTTTGTTATTAGTCGCCGCTGTCCGATAGCAACAGCTTATGGCGACCGTGACAGCAAATTGAATAATGCTTTGCAAGGAGCGACTTCTGCGCAAAGCATTCTGGGATATATCTGCCTCTTCTGAGGCCTTTCTTATGTTCTCATACACTTCATAGACACTTTTTCCCTTACGACTCTCGGCCATTTTCAAAGAGTGGCATCTCTGTATCTGACGCTGCAGAACCAAATAGTGTTATTATTGATTATTTATTGTTTTGATAAGTAAGTCTTTTTTGAGAAAAGCTGCAGTAACCTCCAGAACGGAGGAGCTGAAGCCATAACCACCCTCCATGATGCTTCAAACAGCACGTTTAAGATTCATTACCACAGAGGAAAACAAAAAACGGGGAAAATAAAGAAAAAAAAACATGTAAAAACTCTAAACCATATTACGGTTCTTATCGGTGGATTCTGTCCGTCCTCAAGTTTTACGCAATACAAAACATCCAGTGTAGTTTGTTCAGAGACAATATAAAATATGGCTGCCACTGATGATTCTCATAAGAGGAAAAACAGAAAGGCGACAATGAACTGTTCTATTATGTGGCACCCTGTCATGGCGTCAGGGCTCAAATTAAATTACAGTCATTGATAAGATGGCCAATTGTGCCACATGATGCAAATGTTCTTGGAACCATCTCTGCTGTTGCTCGGCTTTGATAGCAGCAGTAATGGAAACCTGAACATCAGAAAGGCGGCGGCCTCTCCGCCATCAACGGGGTAAATTGGAGGCCCTAATCAGCCAGCCCCGGCACCGCCACCAGCGGACCGGTGCGGTGGCTCCCAGTGACATATCTGGTTACTAATACAATGTGGCACGGAGCCAGATGGGAGATGGAAAGGAGGAACCAGACAGTGGATCTGCCAGTAAATGTGTCCCCAAACCCTCCGTTTGACTGCTAGAGGAGGAGGAGGGCAGACGATGGGAGTATGATGACACATTATGGAGGAACTATGTAGATCAGAGGGGAGAATGAACTAGAGAAAGAGAACCAAATAGGACGACATTATTTGGAGCAATAAAAAGTCTTCACTCTGTTACATTCTTGGTATAGATGGCCAATAAACACTTAGATATGTTATTACTTAATCTGTTTATAACTCATCCATAAATGTTTATTAGGCATTAATGGAGAAATTAATGCCAGTTATTTAAAAACAGTAATCTGGCACCGCTTCAAAATAAAGCTACACTTATAGACAAATCAGAAAATACTTAATTAATTAATTAATCTATAGTGTTTAAAATGCATTTAAGATATAGATATTAGAAAAAAGTATAATGCAAATGCTAACGGTAGTAACTTGGAAAATGTTGAATATAAGCAATACTAGTTTAAATATATATATTTAACAGCTTAGGCTCATTATTTGGCAAGAACCTGATTAGTTATTCTCTTGCTTCTCCTTAATTAATGCATAATAAACACTTTAGAATAGGTCAAAGTATTTACAGTTAAATAAGTATATCTATAAAGGTTTTATTAGCATCTATAAGGTGATTCTCATTGTCACTTTGTAGCTATTTGTTTATAGCGTTGCTAATATTTCAGACAGTTACTGCTGTTTGAGCACAATGAGCGTTTACAAATGTACAGTTTTATCATGCATAATATGCAGAATGCACTTATGAGTGCTATTATGAACATGAAATATATATACATCGATAATTCATCAAAATTAGACGACTTTCCTAGAAAGACATTTACTGAATGTACATGTCTAAATAACAAAGCATTTAAGCTTAAAAAAACATAATATTCACTTTTTTCATTGTAAATTGCAAAAAATTCTTAAATGTACATGCAAAAATAGATGTGATTATATATGTCTGATACATATATATGTTAAATCTAGAACTATGTATATTTTTATAAATTGCTGTCCTAATTGTTCTTTTCAGCAAGGTGTTAGACTCTGTATCATTTGGCTCTTTGGCTATAGGTTTGATTCAATTACCAGAAATTCATTGACTGTTTTTTTTTTAAATCAAATAATCTGATTAATCATTTTAGCCCTAAATTAATAACATATTTATAAACTATTTGTTAACCTTTTTTAATTGGAGCCTTATTGTGTGATTTTTCTACTTAAGACTAGAGATAGGTGGGACAGTAAATAAGGAAACTGATCTCTAACCCAAAACATTCAAAGTGAAAGTCTATCATTTGGGTTGTGGGGACTCAATGAATTCAGTTCACCATCTTAACTCTCAGTGGAAACGGAAAAGGTAGCGTTTCACCATAAGCTGGAACACAGTGAAACAGCCAGAAGAGCGCCATGCCCGGACTGAGACGCGGCGAGATAAACAGATGCAGATAGCGAGACGTAAAGAAGTCAAATCTCTGCTGAGGGGGATTAATATGACACTCAGAAAGACAGACAGGAAAATAATCGCAACTCAGCAACACAGCTATCAGAGTTATTTATGATCCCAGAGAAGCTGTCACCAGTTCCCACAGTTTTTTTGTGGCATGGAGGGAATTCTCCTGGATAAATAAATGACGGCAGTTTAGAACGGGACGAAAGAGACGCCACGGAGGGCCGGGTGGCTTCCTTGAGTCGGCACTAAGGAGGAGGAGATAGGAGCCGTGTGAACAAGTGCAACATATGCATCAATTTGGTGCACCAAGCTGCAGGCACTTGCCATATGTTAAAGCTCGTGTAGACACGACTGTCAGGATCCATGGAAGCTGAAGGAGTTCCCAGTTAGCTCTCACTCCCAGTATCACCTGGAGCACCTTTGTTACATCTGATGCTCACAATGCTGCATCATTTAATCATTATTTAAATAGTTATTACGGTTCAGTTTGTGGTAAAGCATCCGATTAGTAGGAGGGAAACAAACACGTAAGATTTGTGGCTTTGATTTGTGATGCTAACCTTCTGGAAGCAACCATCAGAGGATGGCTAGGACGCGGACACGGTCGGAAAAAAAAGATGAGGGGAGAAAACGTTTGGCTTAATCATGGAATAGAGACGGTACTCAGAGGAGTCCCAGCTGTTATCCAGGGAACGAATGACTGATTTGGAGCAACTGACTGAATCATCAGAGGTTTTAGCAAATGAATCAATGAGTTCTTGAAGGAAAAGGAGCATCTCATCTGCATACAGAGTCATTTCATTTCAAATACCCCAAAATTATGAAGGAAAAAAAGTGGTATGATGCGTTCAATTCCATTTCTGTTTTTTTTTTGTTGCTTAAAATTACAATAACAACTGGTGTGGACACTTCACCACGCCGGACACACCGAACAGCGACATCTACGAGTCAGTTTCAAGTCAACATGGTGGACCTGGATTTTACCAGGAAAAGTCTAAGTGCTGTATTTGATATATAAAGAGCATTAATGACTGTAACAATGAGCCATTGTTACCTGTATATTGGCTAAAATTTTTGTATTTCGGGTTATTTTGGTTGCTTTGGGTGCAGTGGATTTGTTTCTTTGGTAGGCCACATCTAGTTTTCATTCTTGTTAAAAGGTAAATTTGACTTCACTTTACAATATATCTTTTTTTTGTTAAACTCTTCCTAAAAGGTAAACACATGAATTAAAGAGGTCAAATGTCGTTTTTACATCTCGTTACAGGTGATGAAGTAGACTGAAAATGTTTTGTTATTGTCTCCTTTCTATCTCCTCTTTCTTTCATCTTTTCTCTTTTCTTCTTCTATTTTTCTGTTCTACTTACATTGCAGTGTCCATATAAACTGTAAAAATCCCTGCATAATTATAATAAAGCAATTTATATGCATAAAACAAGTGGCACAGTATGGCAATTGCCATAACGCTACACTTGTGAAAGTAAAATCTGTTGGGCTCTTTTTGGCATCAAGACAATTATTCTTATTGCCACATTGCCAGACAGGACACTGTTTAAAAAAAAAAAAAAGAAAAAAAAAAAGAAAAAGAGGTCAAATGTCAAAGCTCATTGTGAACTACTGACCTCTGCTGTTTCCTTCTCCAAGCAGGTGTGCACAGGACTGCACCATTGGAGAAGTGAAGGGGGGGTATGGTGTTTTCTATGTTTAGTTTGAGTATTTGTTTGGGTTGAATTAAAATATTTGTTTTTGTATCGATTGGTAAATGTATTTCTTAATAAGCTGTTCATTTTTTCTTGTTATTTTGCAGCTGTACAGCAGTAGCCAATCGAAATTTCCCCACTTTCCTTGATGGGTCCTTGGCTGGTCGCCTACAATTCCTTTTTAAACATCAATCGTTGTTCTAAAATATTCTTTCTGTCATTATTTGTGGACATTAGGATCTAAATAGAAGCGTCATCTCCTGGTCAGACCCTGTGATTGAGTGAAAGGGTGGAATAGGAGCAAAACAAATAATTAAGGGGTCACTCCAGTGGCTGGAAGTTGGAGGGGATTTTGCTGGGAGTTGGAGGGAAGTGGGCTGTCATTCAGCTGGGAAGGGCCATTTTGAATGGCTGCTACTGTATATGCTTTTATAATGGCTGCCATTGTTCTGGGTGGGTGTGGTTTGGTTGATGTGCTACACCAAAAAAAATTGAAGACATGTCAGCTGAAAACTCTTCCTGCTGCTTGGCCTCCTGATGAGCATGTGACACTGACCCATGTCAACATTTTATTTCTCCCTTTATTTTTTGATTGAAAAGGCATCGTCTCTACTGTTCTCCTTCACCTTACAGCACAGCCACATCCAGGCCTGATTGGCCGAATGGAGGCAAATGACAGAAAAGTTCAGGTTTTTCGACTCTAGCTAAACCCAACAAAGGTTTTACTTTGCTTTTGCACCTATGGCACAGTTCTCTAACCTGACTCCGCCAGATGGATTTGCTCCGCATATCCATCTGGAAACCTTCCGTTGAAGTAATTTTGGGAAGGGGCGAAAATACTGGTTAGCTGATTGGCCTATGTTGGTGATAGAGGGGCCAAATAAACCAATCAGATCAACGAAGCATATGACGTACTAACAGAGCAACGACGAAAACACAAACACAAGCCAGGCTACTCTTGCCGAAACCAGTCGGGAGAAGAGCAAAAACATCTTTTCCTCTGAGAAAAGCCTCCAGAGCAGTGTTTTGCTCTTCTTTCAGTGAAGAAATACTCTGTAATTCGGATAAAACTTGCCACGCTAGTTTCATCGGCTGAAGCCGCCATGTTCTTTAGACTGAACTGTCGCGCTTCTCGTTGCGTCACACCTCAACCCGTCTCAAAGCCAACGCTGATTGGACGTTCGTTTGGTGAACGGCTCCAAATTTTCTTTAACGGAGAGTAGCCAGACTGATCTGCGAGTGAAATCTTGAAAGCTCGCGAGATCAGGATGGTCTCACGAGGCTAACAGTTCTCATTGCTGGAAACGCTTCCTTAGCATCATTTTGCTCCTGAACGCCGCACCACTTTATTCTCATAATTTTATGACTTTATTCTCAAAATAGAAAAAAAAAACTTTCCTGGCCGTAGTACTCCGCCGTACTCTCTGGTAATATGTCCCTAAAAGTTATTATTCCACCACTATAGTTTTAAGTAATTTTATTATCTCCTCAGACTTTTTCCATTATTTTTTACATTTTTTTCAATCCACTACAGTTCTGTTTTTGCAATTACCAGTTAACCTCACAAGGAGAGAAAAAAAATATTTTTTTTTTGTTCTCTAGTGAGTTTAATTTTTTTTCCAGATAGTCTTTAGATAAAGATGGAGACATTTTACAGCAGTTTAGCATTGCTAATAAACCATATGCTTCTCATTTCTCTTCCTCTCTTCCCAGAAACTCTAAACAAACGCTTTCACATCACCACTTCGCTGCTCCTTGATGTAAAGAGAGAAAAGCAGGCAGAGGCTGTGAGAAAATAAAAAAATCTAGAACACCTGGCTCGTCTTTAACATGGTTTCAGAGGCTTTCAACAGTCTCTGGTGATTCAACAGTTGCTGCTACAAACATCTGCTTGGTGCTCTTTGCAGATCTCAATTAAGCCCCTCGTAGGCAGCAACGCCATGCCTTATTTATGACTTCTTTTTTCTTTTTTTTTTCCTCAACATGCCAAACAAGGCGGAAAGGCCAAAAGGTCTGAGAAATCCCACTTAAAGAGGACATAATGAGGCAGGGAGGCAGACATGAGAGGAGGTTGGAGGTGCTGGCATGAGATTTAAAATAAGAAGCATTCATGCCAAACACTGGCAGCCCTTTTAAGGAAATGAGAGGAGAGGGGGGGGCACAATGAGAACCCGAAGCCCTCCCTCATCTGATGCTTTTTGAAAAGGCATAAGAAAGAGACGATGAAGGAGTGAGTGTTGATGTGATTATGTAAATGTAAACAAGATTTCCTGCCGACTGGAAGCCATTTCTCTTTTTCTCGCTTTCTGACCCGTTCTCCTTGCAAATCTTCCATTTAAGACAAATTCCCCTGGGGAGGCCGCTCCGCCGTTACTTAACGGGATAATTATGATATACGAAACCTTTCCAAGACCCCCCCCCCCCCCTTCCCACTTCCTCAAACCAAACCCACAGACACACACACAGCAGCTCCTGTCTCCTCCTCTGTCCTGAACTCACACTTCCTTTCTGCTTTTCTGCCTTTTATCGTCTCCTCTGGTCAACAGAGCTGATTTGTCTCCAAGCTGCTGTGATAACCTCAAACATCTGTTTAACTGATGGCCGCTGGAGACGCTTTTCACCGCTTTTGTTTAATTCTGAGTTAGAAAAAGGAGACGTTTCCACACGTGAAATATTACGAGATACAAACTTTGCAGGCAGCCTTTGAAAGTTTAATATTCCAGCTTTTCTCTGAGCTAAATGTTCTCATCAGTTTTTTTATCTCCATTTTGAACTGAAAGGAAAATTATATAGTTTCTAGTGTGATATTCAAAGTTCACAAAGTCTTTATTGTTATGAAGTAAATTTTTGTTGCATTTTGAAAATGAAAAGTAAAAAAAAAATGCCATTAAGAAATGGACTTTCTAGAAAAATGATTGAAAAATCTTTCATTTCATTTTTTTTTTCATAAATTTTTTATTCTCTTAAACTTTTTTTTTTTTTTTTTTTTTTTTTTACAGATTTTATAGTTTCAATTTTTTTTTGAGTTTCTCTTTTTCTAAATTTAATTCAATTCAGTTTATTTCTATAACACCAATTCACAACACATATAATCTCAAGAAATTATACAATTCAACCAGATCATACAGTCAGATTGATTCAAAGTTTTCTATCTAAGGAAAACCAGTTGATTGCATTGACTCATTGACTCAAAGGCAATCCCTCACACTAAGCATGCTTGTAGCGACAGTGGAGAGGAAGAACTCCCTTTTAACAGGAAGAAACCTCCAGCAGAACCTGGCTGAGATCAAGTTTGTTTTTCAGATCAAGTTTTAAGAACTTCTTTTCAAATTGTTTCATATTCTCTTTTACTTCCAGCCCAATCCAATCGCTCACTCTTGGCCAATAAAACGTTGCTAACATCCAGCAGACCAGTAGAAATGCTTCTCCACTCATTCTACAGGAAATCCCACCCCTGAAAGGGAAGAGAAGGTGATTTGAAAAATCCAATTATTAAAACTTAATCTGAGAGAAAAACCCTAAATAACCGGAAAAAAGTTGGAGAAATTCCGATATCAAAGAATAATATTTGAAGAAAAATAGGGGAAAGTTACTCTAAAAACCTTCTTTGTATTTTTTTCATACAAAACTGAAGGGATAAACTCAAAATCAAGCCTTTTACTGTTGCTTTTTGTATCTCTGCTTCTGTCAGAGATACAAAGCAGATGGCCGCTCACACTGAGTCTGGTTCTGCTGTAGGTTTCTTCCTGTTAAAAGGGAGTTTTTCCTCTCCACTGTCGCTACAAGCATGCTTAGCGTGAGGGATTGCCTTCGAGTCAACGAGCCAATGCAATCAACTGGTTTTCCTTATGACTGGATGACCTGGTGAACTGCAAAGAGCATTGAGATGACGTGTTGTGAATTGGTTCTATAGAAATAAACTGAATTGAATTTAGTTTTGTATGAAAAATAGAATTTAAACTACCTCAACAGGTGTGTATCCCTTTAGTCATGTACAAAACAACTATCTAATTACTTACTTTTTGGTATTTTTTGAAGCGTATGGCGATCTTAACTTAAATATATATTTTTTTGTACATGACCAAAGGGATACACGCCCGTTGAGGTAGTTTATAATCTTTTTTTCATACAAATTAAAGCGATAAACCCAGATCTGACGTCTTGCGCATGCGCATTGACTTTGGGAATGCTGGTCTGACTGAAAACCGTCAGTCTGATCAGGATGTTCTAAAACCCGACAATGAACTGAGAACAAACAGTAGAAAGTGTTTCCAGTAAATCTCTGATGAGCAGGCAGTACCTGCTCCGTCCTTCCAGCTCTTCCTCTGTCTGACTTGGCCCTTCTCGCTCTGACATCAGAGCCAAAGAATTGAGCAGCAATCACTGTACACTTGGCATACTTGTCCGCCATCCCGCCGTAGAGACGTCGGCATGTGTGCAGTTAAGCGCTAACCATAACACACTCTATTTACCCCCAGATCCCCCCACAGCCCAGAAGTTTCTGCGGAACAAAGGAACTCACTTTCAGTATCAAGACTCATAAATGTAGAAGAGTGGACAGAAATCACGCTGCTCCAAACATTTCATAATGCAGACGTACAACTTAATTGCGATTCTACTTGGTTGTTTGGCTCCTTATTTACTCCTACAACTTTGTTACGGAGCCACACGTCAAACTATTTACACGCTGGTGTAAGCACTTACGGCTACGACTCCTTCCTGCTTGACAACGGCCATAAACAGCCCAGTGAGAGATCAAAACTGTTCATCAGAGAGCGTGACAGATGACAGATATGGAAAGAGATTTTCCATGATCTTCTGCACACATGAAGGGGGGGGGGGGTGGACCTCAGGGGATTTGGAAGAAAGAAAAAAAAAAGAACAATGTAGAAAAATTCAGAAGAACTCAAGGGAAAGTTTCTTTCCAAGGGAGGCAGTGCAGCACAATAAATACCAGAGCAGGTCCTCCCAGCTCCCCCGATCAATTATTTATCGCAAAGAAAAAAGCGTGTAATGGGACAAACAGTGTGTGATAGGCAAAAGTAAAATGTTATTTGTCATATTGTCCAAACACTTGTTTCAAGGCCTGGATAATTGGCTCCACAGATGAATGGAAAGTCTGGCTTCCTGGCTGAACAGACATGACAGATGACAACATAACTTTGTGAAAACACGGTACCTAAAGGAAGCTGAATCATCTCATGTTAGAACCCATCCATAGATGAAGTAGAAATCAAAGCTTTAGACATTTCAATCGCTTTTCAGACTCATTTTACCCTTCATTAAAATATGACAGTTGGCAAATTGTCAGTAGATTCAGGAAGGTCTATAAGAGCTTAGAGGAAGCAGTGATTCTTAAACGACAAGAAACTTAATGAAGAGAAAACAAGATGACTAAAGCCGGTCTAAAACTGGGGAACACAGAAAGGCTGAAACGATTAATCGATTATCAAACCTTTATATGCACTGGAAAAAAAATACTTTTTCTTAAAATAACTGCATTTAAAACATTTATAAATTACTGCATGTTGTCCGACGAGTGTCTAATTTTACTTGCACCATTTCTCCTGTTAATACGGTAAAGCCCTCCAGGATCAGGCTGCACGTGATATAAATGATCCAATGAGCTGCTGTCAGTCTGGGTTGCTGCTGCTGCTACTTTTAGACACTGCAGGCAAACCTGTGGCAAGCCGGGCGACGGGAAAGAAGGAGAAGATGATGAGAAAAAGAGAGCAGAGAAAGTATGGACTGCTGGAAGAACTGTGGTGAACTGGTGAAAGAAAAGCGAAATGGTGCTCAAAGATGACTCTGAACATTTAGAGGATGCTTGGCTCAACCTGCTGCTGTGAAGCAGGATCCTCCACCATGAACAGAATCAAAAATAAATATGGATCCAGGCTCAAAATGAGCTCCTTGATATGTGCTTTAGAATGGCTTTGTCTCCATTCAAACCCAGGTTTAAACACTGCAAAAAAGTCATTTTTTTCTTAAAATAAGGGCATTTTTTCTTAAATTGAGGAGGTAATTGAGACCCAATAGATTAAGACAGATTACATTTAAAATAAGAAAAAAACTATTGAATTGTCGTATTTGAAGTGCATATTAGCTAATTATCTTACTTTAAGTGTAGAAATACTAATTCCATTGGTAAAACATCTTATTTACCTACTTAGGTTAAGGGTAAATACCCTTAATTTAAGACATTTTTACGTATTTCTAGGTCGTTTTTGCATTGAAGCTTTGCAGGGCAATGTAAAGCCCACTTCTATAATTAAGTAATAAAGAAAAAAAATAACGGTCAGTTCAAGTGTTTTATATGTGAATCAGGAAATTGTCTAAATACCAAACTAAACAATTGTTGTTTTCTACTCCAAAAAACACTCAAGATTTTAAAATGAATTTCTTTTACATATATTTTTTTAATTTAAAAATTCAATGTATATAATGAATGCATGAAAACTAATTTTATTTCAGTGTTAAATTCTGTGTAAAGCATCAGATTATGATTAAAAATGTCTCTGGACCTTTACTGGTTGCTGATTTTCTTTATTTGGACCCCGCTGATTTTTAATTGGTGACCCCTCTATGCACACTGGAAAAAAAATAGAAATCTAGATAAGTTGTGTTTTCCTAAGATAAGTCCATTTTTTCTTGAATTGAGGAGGTAAAAGAGACATTTTGCCAATGGAACAAGAAAATTTACATTTAAAACAACTCATAATAAAGTAGTAACACTTAATTTAAGAAATTTCTACTTATTTCTAGATCCTTTTTGCAGTGCTGGGACTGTTTGCTTCATACAATAAGAAGAAGTCCAGTAAAAGCAAAGGATGGAAGTTATATAAACTATTTGACGAGAATGAATGCTTTGCAACCCATTTCTGACTCGGATGTGTGAAGAATAATTAATACAGCCTCTCTCTGTGTGCCTCCATGCCTCTCTCCCTTCCCCCGAACAAATTGTTTCACTGTTGAAATCCATAACATTTCTTTTGTTCCCCTTCTTTCTGTAAGCCTGCACTCTTATTTTCCCAAGGCCAAGAAACTTCAGACATGAGAACCTTGATATAAAACCAGGGAAATTTACCTGGGATTAGCAGCCATTGACAAATAACCTTGGTGATAGATGCACAGTAGATTTGGTTCAAAGCTCTCCCGGCAGCCTCAAAAGAGATTAGTTCACTTCTTATCAGGTCAGCCGTGTCGCCTGGGAAATGTGTTTAAAGTCACATTGATTTATTGAAAGATTCCCCAATAAGAAGATATCTCTAGACTTAAGGAGCGCATGTGCGTGTGTGTGCGATGTGAACGAGTGCCTCAAATAAATTACACCGCTTGTTGAGGCTTTAGAGAGTAAAAAAGGAAAAAGGCTTCAGACAAATACACTAAAAACAGAAAAACACCAGAGACATTCCAGCTCTCTGTGTACTTGCACCTCTCACTCCTTCTATCCCATTTACCCCATGCTGCTAGAGCTGCGGAAAACAGTGATTGTACAGTGCTGAGACACAGACTGACGCTGACAGGGAGGCATAATAAGGCCTCTTTGTTCCCCAGAGGGAGCGAGATAGAGAGACGTATAGGATGAAGGGAGGTGGGGAGCTTTCATTTACATCATTACCTTCTTAAGCGTCATTTCAGGACAAGGAGTGAAGGGCTGTGGGAAAGTGGGCAGGGAAGCCAAGAGGGGAAATGAAAGATCTGACATGTCAGTCAACAGAGGTGGTTCCTGAACCGACAAAACCGCGTTTTTAAAGTCTGCCTCTCAAAGCTTTAACCGGGTTCTTCCCTTTAACATATTACATACGTGTTCTTGGTTATCCTAATGGAGACAAATGGCTTTGGCTTATATGATTCACATAAACCAACCATTCCCCTACCCCTCCCCAACACGATGCTAGATACCATATCTGCTCTGGGCCTTGCCCTTTCTTAAGGCCAATGCATAGCCTCTGCAACCATCAAATCTGTCTGTGTGCGTGACCACGCCCCTCGCTCATAGGTTCTGTAACCGTCGTTGCGCACCTCAAAAAAATCCTAAACGTCGGACAATCCCAAACCCGCACAGACCCCAAGCGGAAGTGCGCAGACAAAAAGTAGCTGTGATTAGTCCTTAGTATGCCTTTTTGGCGGTCTGTGTGGTCATCCTTCTCGATTTGGTGCCAGGGTGCGCCATTTTTAAAAACCGAGGAACAAATAAAATGGACAACTATGATGAAAGGTTAATCGAGACGGTTCGGAGGTACAATCGCTTGTACGATGCCTCAGACAAATTACATAAGGATGCTAAGGTCTCTGCCAAAACGGAGTTCTCGTGACCATCTGCCGATGTTCTTGCAAGTTCTCGATTAGGCTCCCCTTTGGCGGGAAACTGCTGTGCATCCCTAGAAATTCCAGACCGACGGTGCAGAAGCATACCAGCAAAACTGTTTCATGACCAGACCCGAATGACATTTGATGTGTGCGGTTGCAGAAGTATAATCTGCCCCTTATGATGTGAACATATGGCAACTCCACTCGGACAAACTCTATTGCACCCGTTTCTTAAGGATCGAATCTGTTTTGGATTCTCAACATATTATTACTTACATTTGCTATTATTTTACATTTAATTGGCGATCTAAAGTAGCCGAAAGTAGAAAACAATCATCGTCAGTCTGACAGACTGAGCTCTACCATTTAACAAGGTGACCAAAAAAGGTCTCAGCTTATTTGTATTCTTCTATCAAAATCTGAGGGCAGAGGAGGACAAATGGGACTTCTTAAAGAAATTACTTTCGTAGAGATTTTAGACAAATAAACCTGTTATTCTACTTGTAGAAAACGAACGGTTGTTGTTGACATGAATGTAAAAGTAGTGTAGTCTATTTCCGGTGCTCAGTAGGGGAGCGGTACACCCTGCACAGTCCACCATGATGTCTGTGCTCCCACTGCGTTACCCACTGAAGGTTTGAAGTCACACTAATCCACTAAAATTCATGGTCTGATACATATTTGTGAATTTAACATAAAATAAATAAATTTCCCACAAAATTAATAGAATTTATTTTTATCTAATACAAGTTTCAAATATTACATATACCTTTCAATTGTAAAATATACCATTAAATAATTAATAATAAAAATAAATGATGATTTAAACAAGTGACATTTTTTGATGACTAACAGTAGCCTAGCTTTATTAACATAGTGCAAAGTATTTCTATGTATTTTTAAGGCGTCCCCAGTCTGTTGAACTGGTATTTTATCCATCATAGTGTAGCATTTAGCTTGTATCGCTCATACAGCTTGTTACACTGGATAAATGATCTAGAAATAAGTAAAAATGTCTTAAATTAAGTGTATTTACCCTTCATTTGAGTAAGTAAATTAGATAGTTTGCCAATGGAAGGAGTATTTTTACATTTAAAGTAAGATAATTAGATACTATGCACTTGAAATTAGACAATGCAATTGTGTTTTCTTATTTCAAATGTAAATTGTCTTGTTCCATTGGCAAAGTGTCTCTTTTACCTCCTCAATCCAAGAACAAATGCATTTATTTTAAGAAAAAATTACTTATCTAGATTGCGATTTTTTTCCAGAGTAGAAAAATCACGGAATCAAACCTAAAACCTTTGACTAAAACCTTGATTTCCAAAGTTGGTACCATGACCTTTGTTATGTACAAAAATGTTACTGTAAAAAGAAAATAAAGCATATTTATAGTTTAAAGATATTATAAAACACCACTTAGAAATAG
Organism: Cyprinodon tularosa; assembly: GCF_016077235.1. Lineage (NCBI taxonomy): Eukaryota > Metazoa > Chordata > Actinopteri > Cyprinodontiformes > Cyprinodontidae > Cyprinodon > Cyprinodon tularosa. The sequence continues at coordinate 1,246,981 of NW_024039540.1, forward strand.
ACAAAGCTAATACATTGGATGTTGATGCTGTTTTTTGTTGCTACCATACCAAATATTAACAGCTTTTTAGATTTGATTTTATTAGAACCGGTAGTTCGGGTCATGAGAACATGCCCGTTGTTCTGTCAGATAGAGGTGGGCGGATCGATCCCAGGATCGATACTATCGATACCAACGCTGGTATTTATATTGAACAATATTCGTTTAACAAGATCGATACTTTTTATCCTCTCTCGCGCGCGCTGACTGCTGCGGAGTCACCAGTTTCCCCATATGTGTAACAGCACTTTGCTCCCCCTCCCCTCTCCTACAGTCACATGGCTCAGCGGCGCCAGCCAATCAGCGCGCAGGCTTAGCTTGGCCTGCCCACTCAGCACTACGTCACACAGACAACCGCGCTGCCGGTTGCTGGGTGAGTGCTCACTCAGACTTGGATGGAGAGAGAGACCAAAGACCCGCCTCCAGCCTCAGACAGACATCTTTGACCCAAGCGTTTCAGTCCTCCAGAGAATATCCAGGTAGATAACAGTGGTCATCGTCTGCAGCACTTCATTATACATCATATATTACTCAGAAAGTGTAGTTAAGACCTTGAAAAAACCCAGTACATTTATCCCATTAAAAATTGTTAGCTAAAATAAGCTAACATTAGATAATCTCTTATTTATTCCACGATTGAGAACTTTATAGAAAAAAAGCAACAGGCAAGTGCAGCTTAAATGTAAAAAGTATCGGTATCGGTATCGATATCGGCGATACTGACCCAGTATTTACTTGGTATCGGATCGATTAAAAAATCCCGGTATCGCCCACCTCTACTGTCAGATCATCATACCCCGTCAGATCAGCATACCCATAGTCAATACACATGGCAAGATCTCATATTTGCGTTAATCCCTTTAGTTTTATATGACAAATACACTTTAAACTACCTTTTAATCATGTACAAAAAAAACTATTTAAGGTCAGATCACTATACAGTAGCAGCCACTCATTATGGCCCTTCCTAGTCAAACCCCAGCCGAATGGCGGCCCAATTCCCTGCAACTCCCAGAAGAATCCCCTCCAAACATATGCAAGAGAGTCTCCACCCTTTCACTGAATTACAGGGCCTGACCAGGAGATAATGCTTCTCTTTAGATCTTAATCTCCACAAATTATAACAGAAAGAATATTTTAGTACAAAGATTGATGTTTAAAAATGAATTGTAGGGGACTGGCCAAGGACAGCCAAGAAATTTGAAGGGCTACTACTGTACACTTCGAGGAACGCCAAAAAGTAAGTAATTAAATAGTTTTTTTCGTACAAAACTAAAGGGATAAACTAAACGGATATGTTAATCTGACAGAACACCGGTATTATGTTGTAGTTTAGATACTGAAAGGTGCGGGTCTAAAGTTTGCTTCAGTCTATAGCAGATGCCTTCCAGTCTAGTCTGAATAGGAGTTTTGCATTAAAAATCATCTTTTAATACAAAAAAATATATAGCTGTTTTTTATAATGATTTGCTGGTCACAGCATTATGGTGCTTAAATCAAATGCAGCAACAGAACCCAGTGAGGCAGTGGTTGGGAGTGGCCTACATCCAGCTGGACTCTAGAGGATTCAGCTCAGTTTATTTCCTCCCCAGAGACACCAGCAGGTTGAAAACACCTGCGTGATCTCCTCGCATACTTTCTTCTTTCTCTTTTTCATGGCTGTCCTCCATAACCCTTACCCATAACCAGCTATTAATTTGGGTGACAGACACTTTCCGAGCCATTACCTGACCTAATTCACCAGCGTTTTCACTCACAGAGGCGGTTTCACGGTTCACAGGAGGCTCTCCATCCTATCTGGTTCTAGAAAGATCTGTCCTCCCCTGATTATGTTAAGATAACCGTTACGAACTTAATAATGCGGAACAACCTCTTAAAAGAGGCTTCCCTGCTTAAGATCAGCTGCCAAACTAATTATCAGCCATAGCTAAGATATAAATCATGTGTGAGGACATTGGTGTGAACGTTAGAGGTCTGTTGTCATCTCCTGACCCAGGATTAGATGCTTTATGTCACAGCAGAAGAGGTTAGAGTGGTTAATAAAGGGGAGAACTCAAAGTCACACCTCAGAAAAGTCGGGGAAGGTAGAGCTAATGGCACTGTAGAGTCACGGATGTCTTTATTCAGGACATCTTCACTGGCCTTTCAGTTTTCTGCTGTTGCCGTACGCCAGCTCTGATTCTATTATCATTGTCAATGTTTGACTTTTCCCTCCTTCCTCCACCTTTACCCTGCCTGCAGCTTCATACTTCGCTCCCCTCCTTCTTCTGTCTCTCCGTCAGCTTCCATGTTTCCTCCGTGCCTTCGTCTATCTCCCCCGCTGCTTGCTTTTAACTCTCGAGGTCATCCGGGACCCCCGGGCAGCCGTCCCAGAATGCTGAGCCGGCTAACGTCCTGCAGAGCTGCCTTCTGGACAGAGCAGGAAACCAAGCCAGGACTACATCGGCGCTCTGAGTCAACTTCGCGCTCAGACACCGCCTCAGCGTAAAAAAAATAGGGATCTACAAAAGTTCCTCGATTAAAGCGGTAGTTCTAAATTGATCGAGCAAACCAAACAGTCTGAATGCTTTAGTGAACATGGAACCTGCTAATAAGGAACAGAACTGCCAGCTTTACTGGCAGCCAGAAGTGGTTTTCCTCCCTGTGCCAACGTTTCTGTAGAACAGAGCACATGAATAAAGATGTCTTATTTAAGCACAAAGTGCAACAGAGCCAAGAGAGTTTCTGGGAAACAGAAAGGGAAAGAAACAAAAATATAAAACGTGTAGAAGCAACAGGATATGTTCCAATGTAAAGTTGGGTGGCAGATTGACACCCTGCTGTTCACTTAAGCAAGGTCAACGTACCCTGCTAAGCTCCGCTAAACGTCTTCTTTCACTATTGCTACTGTTTATTTAGTCTCTAAATACAAAATAAAAGTTTGTCCAAAATACATTTTGTTAACTGGTCTTTTATTTGTCATCACTCTAAATTTCAAAATCTACATTTTTTACATGAAAATTCGTCCTGGTTAGTGGCTTCAGGTAAAACCTAACCTAAGGATAACATTAGCTCACCATGCTAATAGTGGCTGTGTCTGAACATCCACCCTAATCCCTATATAGGGCACTATATAGTGGTTACGCCATTTTAGATGAGTGTCCGAATGTGTAGTGGATAAAACAGTAGAGGACTCAAAATTTCACACAGTGCACCTTGAAAAGTAGTGATCATCGATGGTCACTAGACGAGCAGATTAAACCCAGATGGCTTTGCGAGGAGAGTTCTCGCAAAGCCAACTGGGTTTTATCACGGGATTTGTTGGAGCTCCGATAAATGACAAAGATGGCACAGGCACCGTGTGGGGCGGCAGAGTTACGTGACCAGCAGGGAGTAGTGGTGATCATCTGTACGAACGGTCAGATAACTGAGTTCACTGTAAAGGACACTATATAGTCCACGCTCTAGTAGTCATCGAGGGATCTAGGAGTTAGGGCTGACTTTCAGAAACAGCCAATAATTCACCTCACTATAACCAGGCTAACGTTAGCTCACCTTGCTATCACCATTCTAAAAATAGCTCATGTTGCTAGCACCATGCTAAATTAGCTCACCTTGCTTTCACCATGCTAACAAAAGCCTGCCTTGCTATCACCATGCTAACAATAGCCTGTCTTGCTATCACCATGCTAGCAATAGCCTGCCTTGCTTTCACCATGCTAACAATAGCCTCCCTTGCATTCACCATGCTAACAATACAGTAGGACACCTTGCTATCACTATGCTAATAGCCTGCCTTGCTTTTACCATGCTAACAATAACCCACCTTGCTATGACCATACTAATAATAGCTTGCCTTACTTTCACCATGCTAATAATAGCCTGCCTTGCTTTCACCATGCTAATAATAGCCAACCTTTCTATCACCATGCTAATAATAGCAGGCCTTACTTTCACCATGCTAACAATTGCCCATCTTGCTATCACGATGCTAACAACAGCCTGCCTTGCTTTCACCATGCCAACAATAGCCCACCTTGCTATCACCATGCTAACAATAGCCCACCTTGCTATCACCATGCTAACAATAGCCCACCTTGCCCACCATGCTAACAACAGCCCACCTTGCTATCACCATGCTAACAATCGCCCACCTTGCTATCACCATGCTAACATAGCCCACCTTGCTTTCACCATGCTAACAATAGCCCACCTTGCTATCACCATGCTAATAATAGCACACCTTGCTATCACCACTCCCATCTCTATCCCAACATTCAGGGAATCACCTGTAGGCCGCCCCCAGACGCTAAGAGATAGTGATCCGGGAAACTCAATCTGAATATGATAAAATAAGATAAAAAATTAAATACAATTTGAAAAATATTTTTGAAGGAATTAAATATAGAAAAATTAAAATTGAAAAAAACGAAAGACAAACCCTAAGGTAAGAGCAAAGGTACTACAAACATCTTTTTTGATAAAGAAGCTTTTATTCCTATTTACACTTAAACATAACCTTGGAGTAGTTTGTTTTTCGTGATGAAGAAAAATGCTGCATTATTTTTCCTTACCTGACAGAAACCCTAAACTCTGCATATCGTAAATTTACCAAACCTGATGCACCTTGATGATGGTTTGCTGTCAGACAGACAAGTGGCACTGGTGCATCCAGACTCTACTTAGAGAGGCAATAAATTTCAAGGTTGAAAACAAAGCAGAAACCGCAACAGTGTTGAGTTTCTAAGAAGTTAACACGAAGGCTTGTGTCTCTGTGTCACTGCTCAAGTGGAAAGCCATAATTAGCGATGGAGTTGTTTGCCTCAGTAGTTTAACTACGCACAAACACACATACAGGCACTACGGCGAGCGACACGGTGTAGAGTCGATGTGTAACGCTAAAATGACATGAAATCAAAAGTCAGACGTCAAGGTTTAAATGCTGATGTCTCACTTAGACCTACAGATGGATTAGAAACAGAGATCTGGGGTTCTCATCATTTTCTAAACTGCTTTAAAGAGGGAGCAGCCTCCAGTACCCTCCCCCCTATGCAGACAAACGGGCGAGCCAGTGATCAATACATAACAGAGAGAGAGTCAAAAACAATATTGCGACATCAGGGCCAATGTCTATAAAATGCCTGTGTTTATTCAATAAAGAGGGGAAAGGCAGGCTGGGCTCGCTTGACCAGAGACGGATGAAGAAATCAATTTGTGTGCCTCTCACTTCCAACAAATGAGAAATATAAAGAGACAAAGAGGCTTCCGTTGATCTGCAGACATGCACAAAGGCACATCATACATGCATCCTTACCGAGAACTTATCGTTTATCCAGATCAGGCCACCGTTCATCACCGTTTAAAAGCTATCAGGGCGGGTCTGCTGACAGACGACAGGGATGATAGGTAAACGTTACATGGAGACGATTGCACTTTTCCCAGCGTGCATCATTTTTCTGCCTCCATATGAGGAGGATTTACAAGCCCAGACAAAGACATCAAGGAGTATCAAGCTCCCTTTCAAATGCACTGCACTATAGCAGCCTTCAGATCTATTATCGACCCCTCGCCCTCCGATAAACGTTTGTATTTTGGGCTAACAGGCCCTTGTTGACATGCTTCTCATTCTGCATGAAATCTATTGGACCGGATTGCCAGTTATCGCACAGAGTCAGCCGCCGAGTCTGAGAGCGCCCGACGAGTCAGGGAGGATAGAGAAGCCGCAGAGGAAAGAAAAAAAAAGAAAAGGATCCAGAGCGACAGAGAAACGGCTGCGGTGTTGTTTGCAAAGTGTTTGTGTGTGTTTGCTTCAAAGAGAGCAGTCCGGTGTCAGTCAAGAGCCCCCATCAAACACGGCCGTGCTTTCCCCGCACAACCGTATCGACAGAATGTCAAGAACAACAGCGGCGGGCAGGCGGGTACGCCGCCGCTCCGGCCACGCGGGAAGGCCTTCCTGTGTGTGTTGGGGGCGCACGTGTGTTTGCTTCTTCAAAAAAAAAACAACAAAAAAAAAAAACAAAGGGATCCGAACACACACTCATGCATAAGCAAAAATATCACTGGCTGTCAATCAACTTCAAACAATGCAGCTGTAATATATGATAACACCAACGGCAGCGCGTGGGCCGGGGTGGTGGGGGAACCCCGACTCACTCCGACCATTAAAGGCTTCACTCCCGCTGAGCCAAAAGACCAAGACGGTTGCCGGTTGAATTCCCGTGTTTGCTTTGCTTTGGGAGTGTGGCCTGAGAGGCCCCGTTAGGACGTGTAAACACAACCAGACTCCAAATCCCAGAGGTCTGCGCTCCGCTCCCGGTCTAACAGGGTTCTGCTTCTTATCAATTATCCCAGTTGTCAGACCTCCCTGTCGACAAGGAGCAGAGCAACATGCCCCCCCAGCTCCACACACGCTCCCTCACACACGTTCGGCCTCTGATCTCTCCCCAGTGGATATATTCTATTTCCTATTTCCGTCATCACCTGGTTCTAATTTACAGGTCCGGAGAGGGAGCGCTTGGATGGGGCCGGGCTAAATAGCTGTCAGTCACATCATGGCGGAGCTGCCTCTGTGGCGTTCTGCTGCTCCCCCCACCCCCCCCTTCGCCGCCCCAAAAGGCCTCTACTTTGGGTGCGTTTTCTTGCTGCACATGTTGAGCTTCCTTCACGCTCTCTTAGCGTTTAACCAAAGCATCAAATAGCCTCGTTTCAAGATAAATGGAAACAATTATTTGGCGCACAGCAAAACCAAGTTGTGGGAAACATTTCTCAAAGCTTTTTTTTTTTCTTTTTTTTTCCACAGAAAGAGGTTTGAGTGGGGTGGAGGGGAGGGAGGGGGCAGTACCTGGTTTTGCCCTCTAGATGGTGCTGATCTTTTAGCAGTGGGGATCTCAGATGTATTTTTTTTCTTTCTGTTTTTCCCTGCGGGGATTATTAAAGTTCTCCTGATTCCTGATAGAAGCACTTGTGTGACAGATAGGCTGGTGTGTGCAAACAACCCGCATGTGTTGCTGTGTTGTGTTTAGAGCTTAGGGTGGTGTGTGCTCCAAAATGTCAACAGCCATCAGGAGTCTGTGTGTGTTTTTGGGGTGGGGGGGGGTACCTTTTTTAAATTATAATCCACCCCCCCAAAAGAACAATAAAAACATTAATTTGCCTAGAAATGATTTCTGATGTAAATGTATAGCGGGGCCCCATTGGAACCCAGTAATGAAGCATGCGGCATCTCGCCGAGTCCTAATTTGACTAGTTAAATGACTCCATTACGTGTCTAACAGACAGAGGCAAATCATTTCTGGTCAGTTGAGGCTCACTTAGCCGCATCCTGGTGTTGGGGAAATGTCTCTGTCTCTGGCTGGCTGACTGAGTGGCTGGCTCGATGTGGCTCATTGTCCCTGCCGCTGCGATCTTAACTCTTTCCATTGGTCTTCCCTAAATCAGAGCGACGCTTAAAATACACGCAGAGAGGGGAGGGGGAGGCTGAGGACTGTAAGCTGTTTCAGTTCCAGGTCTATTTGAAAGGAGGAATGGGTTTAACATGCAAAGATAAGACATTTCTTTAGATGAAATGTGTTGATTTGTCTGCAGACTGCTGGACAGAGAGGATTCAGATATATTGAATTATTAAAAAGGACTACCTGCTGTCCATCACTGTCAGTTAACACATGTAGGATGCGAAGTGTCTTCCCAGCAGCCACGGGGTGGACATCTGTTACCACACACACACACACTCACATCGCCGTCACGCACAGAGCGCCGCCACGCGCTCCCAGGAAAATAATGAATTTGTTTTATTGCGGCGAAAAAAGCTCTGACAGTGGCACACACACGTCGCCGTATTTACGTGACGTAGATCACCTGCCATCTTCATCCAATCCCAACCCCCCGGGGGACTGAAACACTACGAGTTGGATCCTGGTGAACATGTGTGCTGCTCTGGTTTCTCTCCTTTATTCCTGCGCCTCAGCAGGGCTAACATCAGCCTCCACACCTCCAGCTCTGATTAGGAACCCAACATGACAACCAATAAATTATCAAAGAGTTCACCTGAAGTCTCTGCTCACCTCCTGGGAGGAGTTTGGAGCTTCTACTGAAGAAATTTAGACAAAATGACAGAAAACAGCTCATTTAAATGCATATCAACTGTAATCTGAAAGGGTGCACTGGAAAAAAGATCTAGAAATAAGTGAAACTTTATTAAATTAAGTGTATTTATCTTTACTCTTAAAATAAGATAATTAGATAATATGCAGTTGAAATAAGACAATGCAATTGTGTATTTTTATTTTATAAGTGTAAATTGTCTTGTTCCTCAATCCAAGAGCAAATGCACTTATTTTAAGAAAAAATGACTTATCTAGATATCGATTTTTTTTTCCAGTGTAAGACTAGTTTATTGTCAAATAAATAATTAAAATTTTCCAGTGTAAGTACTTTATACTGAAGGTTGGGCCGTTACTTCCTACCTCACTTCCTACAAAACGAAACGAAACGAAAAAACGACCTATAAATAAGTAAAAATGTCTTAAATTAAGTTTATTTATCCTTAATTTGAGTAGGTAAATGAGATAGTTTGCCAATGGAATGAGTATTTTTACTCTTAAAGTAAGATAATTAAATAATAAACACTTGAAATAAGACAATACAATTGTTTCCTCTTATTTTAAATGTAAGTTGTCTTGTTCCATTGGCAAAGTTTCACTTTTCAATCCAAGAACAAATGCACTTATTTTAATAAAAACTAACTCATTTAGATTAAAAAATTTTGCAGTGTAGATATCTACATGTTTCTGTCACGCAGTCGTTAATCTAGTCCCGCCTGTCACTACGCAATCAGTATCATCAGCTCATTTTTGTACACACAACCTGATATACATCCGGTCGTCCTTGATTTTACTTAAAACCTAAAACCTAAATTATGTTTTTCTCCCCCTAAAAATAGTGAACATACTAAACTATAATGTGTTAAAGGTTATTAATGTATTTCTTGAGGAGATAAATGTATTAAAGTCTCTTTTATCACTCGTACTTCCGGGCGCTAACTTTTTCAGCTTTGAATTTAAACACAAATCTAGACTTTCTGAGTTTTATGTTTTCCTTTCGTGTTCCCATTCTGGTGACTAGTGCGTAATCTAAGGAAAGAAACTGCTAAAATGCAGATAAACATGGTTTATTCATATTTTGCCGGACTGCTCTGAGCATTTCTGATGATGACGTCAGAGAGGCAGTTTAACGGAGAAAATGTAAAAAGCATCAAATTGTCTCAGAAAACTAATAAAGAACATTTCTAAAGATGTGTATTAGCGTTCTTTAGTGATTTAAGGAAAGAAATAAGTACTTTTAGCACCATAATTATAATTTATGGCGACCTGGATGTATATCTGCTTGTACATCAGCAAATGGATCGGATAGTGACGCCGCCTGTTTCTAGTAAAACACGAGGCGCAGGCTGATTAGCCCCCATCCCATGGTATGACCCCAGGATTTGCTCCTCCATGTTATCTCGCTCAGCTCGTCGGAAGACGCGGCTGATTATTCAGCCGGATGAGATGAGCTGATGAGTGACGCGCCTGCATCGCTGACGGCAGCCTGTCTGGACGGATTCCTGCCAAAGGCTCTGGTCTGAGTTGGTTCAGGGAGCCATGGCACGAGGGGGGTGAGGGGGTGAGGGTGGGGGAGTCATCTCATACACCAACATAGAGTCTCCATCAAATCACATTCATCTTCGATCCCCACCCCCCGCCGCCGCCTCGGTACACGGCGTGTCAATAATGCTACCAGCTGCTCCGGTGAGTGTGAGAGACACAGAGGGAGAGACAGGTAGGCACAGACAGAGGCCTTAGTCTGTTGGACATAAAGGGCTTAATGTGAAAGGTAATTATGCAGTCTGATCTCACATCCAGGATTTAAGAGCTAACTATACCAGCCGTCTGTCAGCGGCACACACGCTCATGTCAATAAATAAGTGCCATGTGAGAGGAAGACAGACAGATGGATGGCTAAATAGATTTATAGATAGATGCACGCCGGTCCCAGCACCAATATTTGCTGTGAGAGTGGCAAATAAAAACGCTGAGTAAAACTACAACCTGAAGCACAGTCACATCCGCGGTCAGGGGGGTTGGAAATGTTTCCTTTTCCCTGACAAACATGGAGGACGCCTGCCACGAGCAGTGGGGGTTCCTGGGTGTCAAAAACTACATTTAGAAAAAAAGATTTTTTTTTTTTAAAACAGCCAGAAGTTATGAAAAAAACCTGCAAACCAGATCTACCTAAAAGACACTTTTTACTCGGACAGACAGTTTGTTTTAGAGTTTCTACATTATCTGATTGGCTAAGAGTCGGTCCGCGTGCATCGATTCCTCTCCTACCTTTAAAGACGCATCATGAACTCATCAGGTGTGGGTCAAAGGTTACCGTCTGAAATACCCTATTTCAGACCAATGGGATTAAAAGTAGACAAATAATTAAAGGTATAAAAAACAGCTTTATCAACATGAAAAAGCTCTTTAATAGTTGCAAAATAAATGTAAAAATTTAAAATAAACTGAACTTAACTATTTGATTTAAAACAGTTTAGGATTTCCTTGTGTTTTCTTTCATATGTAAAACAATAAAATCCAGAAACCTGAATACAAAAAACAAAAGCAAAATTATGCCAACAGGTGTTCAGTATCGACGGCGTGCTGAAGTAGTTTGGTGTCATGATTGCTTTTTAAAAAATATGTCTACTCTTTTTAAAAAGCCAGCTCTACTAATTTACCTCCTCTGGTTTGATCCAATCTTAGTCTTTTTATAGGATGTTTGTTTGCTGCCTATGATATACAGTAATGTGTCGAAGTTTGAGTTCTCAAAGGAAAAGTCCGGTCTTATTCAGAATGCAAACTTCTAAAAGTACTTTAAATAGGAAATTATTACGTACTGTACAATAGATGATAAGTGTTTTTAATTAAGCGTAATTTTAATTTAAATGAGCTTTACTGGAGGCATCCATGTTTGTCAAAGAACACTACTGCCACCTACTGGTTTGTGAGGTCACGGTGCGGTATCGGCTGTTGATCAAGTCCCAGTGCTGTATCTGGTGTTTGTCACAAAGTGCTATTATTCTTCCAAATGTTGGCTACATATTATTTGTTTTTTCTCTGGTCAGAAGTTCGATGGCAAATCCTCACTCTTCAAGTTGGCAATCCAACGACGAACCCGTTTATGGAGGATCAGGAATCAAAGGGGAAATAACTAATTTTTTCACTTTTACCCGATGTATTCCAACATCCAGCTGCCATGCACGTGGGCATTGTCAGTTTCACTATAGCTCTGGTGAATTTCAATGGTGAAGTCCTCTGGAAATCTTCAATAATTGTTGTTGATTGCAGATGTGTCTAGTAGTTCCCATTGATTTTGCTTGTAAAGCGGGGAGAATGGCGCTAGGCTTACCGCACCGTGACGTCACTGCTGCAAGATGGCAGGAAAAAAATGTCCGCTCCCAGTGATCGCAGCAAAAGTTTTTTTAGATTTTATTTATTTTCTGATTAACGCTAAATTCATTAAATCGCAGCAAATATTTTAGTTTTAGGTATAAATAATGCTTTATTGGTTGTTTGCAGCTGAGCGGATTTTTCCTTTAATAATCAAGCTAAGATCTATTTAACTTTGACACAATAAATTTTTCAAGGACTCTCTTAAAAAAAAAAGAAGATTCCTGGAGAGATAATTGATTAAAGAAGGAAAGTCGATAGTTGATGAATTTTGTGAAGGTTATTGATGAGGGGGGGTCCTTTCAGAGGTATGGTAGGGAATCCTGGAGGAAAACAAACTGAGTGCAGGGAGGAAGCATCAGCTATGCTAAACATGAGAAGGTTTGTTGGACGACGAAACGACTTTTAGACACGATAAGAAGTTATAAAAACCAACGTTGATCTCCTCTCTGTTAGTTTCCTTTATTTTAATTCAGTCTCTCTGCTCTTTGATTTAATCAATCATCGTTCTTCCTCCTCCTCCTCCTGCTGCAGCGCCGGGGCCCCCCTGTCGTTTGGGTGACTGTTGATCCTTGCAAAGAGGACAGATCAAATATTTCTCCTCCAGTGTATGAGGCTTTCCGCTGGGGCCGGGCAGATATGATGATTGGGGCTGACGGATGGACGGGGGCCCTGGGTTTTGAAGTCTGAACAGACAGCGGTGGCTTTGATAGCCCCCCACTCCTTTCGTGCACGATCACCAAAGAGCCCCAGTGAAACGAGAGGAGAGGAGATAGGAAGGGAGGGAGGGCTGAGGTTAAGAAGACGAGGGGGCAAGTGAGCGGGGAACAAAAGCATGCGTAGAGTCGACAGGCCCGGCGGCGGCGGCGCTGCAGCGGCGTAGGGGCCGCCGTCAGAGGCTGTTTGAAGTTAAACGCCGCGCTGCTCCTGCTCGCCCCTTTCCAAACGTCCTTCAGTCTCCAACTCTTCCCTTTTCCTCGTCTCCTTATGCCTAAAGCTGAGCCGAATCCGTTCAGCCCGCCGCCAATTTAGCTTCAGTTTATCAAAAACTAGATTTAGATCAGATTCTAGATTTTAAATATAGACTTTCTTTAAAAGTCAGAGGCCTCTACTTCAGACGCCGACCTGTTTGAAATCTGTTCGCCATGCCTTCACGTTCGGCTGCAGACAGGAAGTTCATGTCAGATCAAACAAAATGCGACATCACTTCCTGGTAGATTCCATTAACTTGGTTTCCTGTTTCCTGGTTTTATTCAGAAGAAAAAATTATCTCAGTTTGACATAATATTTAAAAAATATATGACATTTTCTCATAAAATCATTATTTCCACTTTTCACTTCTTATTCTATTGTGTTGGGGTTCTTTTTTATCCTGGTTTATTTAAATGTCAATAGTGTAGATTTGATCCCTTAACTTTTACACTTTTAATCTACTTCTCCCTTTCCTAACGTGGCAGCGAAGGAAACGAGGCGGCGGCCTTATGGCGGAGGAGCAGATCTGTAAAAGAACGGAGCTAAAGGAAGGAAATCTGTCCGTTTTATTTGCATTTTTACGCACAGCAACACCTCAGAGTCATAAAGCATCAATTTCACAACAATAAAGGCCTCAATATAACCAATGGTTAAAAAAAAAAGCTGAATAAATAAACCTTAAACTGTGAAGCTGTTTGGTCTTTTTACAGGAAGCTGCTTAATCTTTGACAGTTTGGATTTTCATAAAATCAAACGTATTTCTATCGTTTATCTCTTAGTATTCATTGTTTTATTTGTTTAATATTTCAGACATTCAAAACTATATTTTAAGGTTATCATTCGGTAATTTAGTGTTTATCATTAATACTTTATTGTTTATATTTCATGTTTCTGAGCCAGTAGTGTTTTATTAATAATCAGATTTATTTATATCTCTTTAATAAATAAACTAATATCATCTGGGTGAATCTTTGATTATCTTTCCACTGTTTGTTTTATCAATGTTCTATTTGTCTCTTTAATTCTTGATCCTTTTATTACTAATAATCATTATTAGTAATTACAAAGTTTAATGCATTTTCAATCAATGAAAAAGGAAAATTTAAAAAATCTAGGAATTCGAAACTGAAATTTCCGGGATTTTTCAAAACACTTTTTACCATCCGTGAAATTTATTTTAATTCTCATATTAACTTTCAATATTTTGTCATTTATTTTTGATAAAAACCAAAATATTTGTGAGGTCGCTTTAATGCAGTTGCATAAAAACAGCAAAAGCAGAGAAGCCTGAAACCTTCACTTAATGCGTAACCTGCCAGAAGGTCAAAGGTCAGGGTAGAGGGAGGGCTATGACATCATCAGTGAAGAATTAAAATCAATCAGCATTTGGATTCGTCAGCGAAGGGATGCGGGTTTCTATGAAAGAAAGAATGAGTTGAAACATCCCGGTGTTCTGTCAGATCAGCATATAACCCGTCAGGCCAGCATACCCATAGTAATATACATGCATGCGTGATGATTATCAGCAGCTATCAGTCCCATAGAATGGCTTCAGATTGTGCCTTAAATTCAGTAGGCTGTTATCACCAAATAATCCTAATCCTAACTCTAAAGTCATTCCAATTAATTAATTTGTTCATGTGCTGTAAAAGTAGATAAATAAAAATAAAATGATCTGCATGTCGCTCATATTAAATAAATCAGCTGGGCTGTAGAATCCTCTCCCTATGAATAATAATAAATTCTCTATGAAACAATCATTCTTTAATAAGATCATTGTCAAACGGACATGCATTGTTTTTTTTTTAAAGCTAATGTTTGTGTTGGACCTATTGAAGGACTTTTTTTGTTGTTTTAAGCAGAAAACAATTACAAACTTCTGACTAAATGGGAAATAATTGGAGGCAGAGGAAACTCTCATTACTACACTGGAAATAATCAAAATCAAAAGTAATTTTTTTCTTAAAATAAGTCCATTTGTTCTTGGATTGAGGAGGTAAAAGAGACATCTTGCCAATGGAACGAGATGATTTACATTTACACTGCAAAAAATGAAAATCTACATAAGTAATTTTTTCTTAAAATAAGTGCATTTTTTTCTCCATTTGAGGACGAAAGTGAGAAACTTTGCGAATGGAACAAGACAATTTAAATTTAAAATAAGAAAAAACAATTGCATTGTCTTATTTCAAGTTCATATTATCTAATTATCTTATTTTAAGAGTAACAACATTAATTTCATTGGCAAATCATTGTATTTACCTACTCAAATTAAGGGTAAATACACTTAATTTAAGAAATTTTTACCTATTTCTAGATCGTTTTTGCAGTGTAAAATAAGAAAAAACAATTGCATTGTCTTATTTCAAGAGCATATTATCTAAATATATTATTTTAAAATACTCATTCTATTGGCCAACTATCTAATTTAACTACTTAAATTAAAGGTAAATAAACTTAATTTAAGACATTTTAACTTATTTCTAGATCGTTTTTCCAGGGTAAGGGTATGCTGGCCGGACGCGGTATGCTGAGCTGACAGAACACCGGCCGGTCGGGATCAGCTCAGTAGTGAAGCTAATAACAGAAAACACTGACTGTAATCAATCAGAAGGCCTTTAAATCCCCCCCAAGAAGTCAGAAACTTTAAATCTGGTTTTAATGAAACTTAAGGAGATGAAATCAAAGAAAAGCCATCAGGTTTGGAGTCACCTGCGACTCGGTTTCAGCTCCACAATTATCCAGAAAGTGAAGGGAAAACCCATTTGTTCGCAGCTCTCCCAGCTCTGCAGCGTGAACAGGCGCTGACACTCGACAGATGGCTTTTGTCAGGCCTGGAGAGCAGAGAGTTAACCCAATCCTCCCCTCCAGCCGCTCCCCTCTTTCCCTCTCTCTCTTTTTTTTTTAAATGTCTCCCATATAAACAGATTTTGTTGCTGCTTAAAGTGGGCTCAAAATTAAAGCGTATCGTTTTACACACATATTGCATGCATATTACGGAGCCCCAGCTGGTGGCAGGCTGCTCTTAAGAGCCATATGATTAAGTTAGAGGTTGGGGTATCCGATAAGATTCAGGCGCTCCCTATCTCACCGCCTATTTTACTGCAAACTTATTAAATGGAGGAAGCAACATTATTTTATTTTTTTTCCAAGTGTATGTGTAATTATTGTCACACACCTGTGACTCCCTGCCATCCACGACAGGGAGGAAGAGGAGGGAAGGTGGGATGATGAGGAGGGGAGGGGAGCTGGAATGAGCAGAAATGTCGTTGGGAGCAGCGGGAGGCCTCGTTTCAGGAAAAAAACAAAAAAAACGGGAGGAGGATAAAGAGGAGAGGAAAAACAAGAGAGCTTGTTAATCAGGCGCTTTCTGTCAGTGGCTGTACACTGATATCCTAATGATTCACGCCGAGATAGTGACATCACAAGGGAGAGTGACGGAGAAACAAAACAAGGAGGAGGTTGTAAACCGAGGGAAGGCGGCGAGGGGGGGGGGATGACAGGCCCCCAAAAAGGACAAGTAGTTTAGCACAGACAAGTTGACAGAAAGCAAGAAGAAAAAGAGGGCGGAAAAAAGAGAGAAGAGACATAAACGTCCCTCTGAGTGCGCGGCGGCATTCCTTACAAACAATCACTCGTTTAAAGGGAAAAGTCCGGTTATATTCAGAATTTAAACTCTTGAAAGTACCTTAAATATGAAATTATTTCATACTGTTCAATAAATGATAAGTGTTTTTAGTTCAGAGTAATTTTCATTTGAATGTGCTTTACTGTATGCATCCATGTTTGTCAAAGAACACTACTGCCACCTATTGGTTTGTGACGTCACGGTGCGGTATCAGCTGTTGATCAAGTCCCAGTGCTGTATCTGGTGTTTGTCACAACGTGCTATTATCCAAGTCATCTTGAAAACATTCTTCTTCCAAATGTTGGCTACATATTACGTGTTTTTTCTCTGGCCAGAAGTTCAAATCCTCCCTCTTCAAGTTGGCAATCCAACGACCAACCCGTCTATGGAGGATCAGTAATCAAAGGGGAAATAACTAATTTTTTCACTATTACCTGATGTATTCCAACATCCAGCTGCCATGCACGTGGGCATTGTCAGTTTCACTATAGCTCTGGTGAATTTCAATGGTGAAGTCCTCTGGAAATCTTCAATAATTGTTGTTGATTGCAGATGTGTCTAGTAGTTCCAGTTGATTTTGCTTGTAAAGCGGGGAGAATGGCGCTAGGCTTACCGCACCGTGACGTCACTGCTGGTGTTCTGTCAGATGAACATACCCGGTGAGACTAGCATACGATACCCATTAGGTGTCGCTTTACTTTTATACAACAAATACCTCAACGGGCATGTACCCCTTTAGTCATGCATAAAAAACTATTTTATGAATCTCTTTTTGGTGTTTTTTGAGGCGTATGGTGAGTCTTCATAGCAAAACGCAGAATAGTGACCTTTGTCGGGTATTAATGGCGTACGGGTCGGGTGAATGCGACCTGGCTGTTCAGACACAGGTTACATTTGAAAAGATCAGATTTGTATCGGATTCTGGATCATATAGCCAGGTATCCTGGGTCGCATTGGAAAAAATTGGATCTGTGTTGTTCACACTGTCATGAAAAGATCAGATCCAGGTCACGTATGGGCCAAAAAATCGGGTTTGGGTCACTTCAGACTGCTGTTTGAACATAGCACGGCTTCAGGTCTACTTTTTTACATTTTTTCCCCCCAACCTCTTTTGTTTTTTCATGCTATATTTTTAAACTGTAGCGATGATAATCTGACATACCTCCTGCCTCATGTCCTTGGACCAGACACCCAACGCTCAAGTTACTTTTTGGTGTTTTTTGAAGCGTATGGTGATCTGACCTTAAATTATTATTTTTTTTGTTCATGACTAAAGGGAAACCGCCGTTGAGCTAGTTTAAAGTCTATTTTTCGTACAAAACTAAAAGGATAAATGCAAATCTGACATCGGTATGCTGATCTGACAGAACACCGGCCTTTAAGCATTTCTGCACCGCTTTGCTTTTCAAGATGTGTTCATACTTGGTTTTCCGGACTTTTCCTTTATTTCAAACAGAGTTTCTGCAGAAGAAACACTGTCAGCCAACTCCCAAGCTGTTTAAAGCTGTTGGGTTTTCTTCCCCCGTCCCCTCGGCAGACCACCGCGGCGTAACGCACCGACATGCGATACCGTCCGCTCAAGACAAAGGAAATGACCTATTAGGAGGGAGAGATGATCTGCCTTTAGCCGCGCTCCAAGAAAGTGACTCACCATGTAGTAATTGTTTACCTTTGACTCAGCCCCTAAGTCTCTGCTCTCATCTCTCAGCTCACTTGGAACACAATATTTTGCTCCACTGCTTTCAGAAGCTCTCGCCCTCCGTCTCTCTTGATTTTCTTTTCTCTCCCTCTGTCTATTCTAACAGGACAGATGTCATCGCCCCAAACAGTCTGAGTCACAGCACGCCCCCGTACCCCTGAGTAACCCAAGGACAGGAGGGAAGACAGAGCTGTAATTTTACATTTTAGACATTTAACTGATGCTGTTAATCATCACAACTTTAGCGTTGGGTGTCTGGCCCAAGGACACAAGGACAAAACCGCTAATGTGTTGAAATGAATTCAAAAGCAGGAGGTATGTGAGATTATCATCGCTACGGTTAAAAAAAAAAAATAGCATGAAAAGACAGAGGTGGGAAAAAAATGTAAAAAGCAGGCCTGAAGCCGTGCAGACGGCTCTATGATGTGATATTGATTTTTGAAAGAAAGATTCATCTCAGTGTAAACAGGCGGTGAAGTGACCAAGGGCCGCATCGGCACGTCACCTTCTGGTTGGTTCTGTCATTTCAGGCCAGCGTTGATGAACCCTGATTTTCTATCTGTTCTGACTCAGCAGAGTTTCGCTCCAGAACCAAGTATGAACACACCTTGAAACGCAAAGCGGTGCAGAAACGCTTAAAGGCCGGTGTTCTGTCAGATCGACATACCTATGGTCAATACAAATTGCGTTTTTCCCTTTACAGTAGTTTAACTACCTCAATGGGCGTGTATCCCTTTAGTCATGTACAAAAAAAAAAAAAAAAATAAGGTCATATCATCAAAAAACTCAAAAGTAAGTGATTTTATTGGAGTTTTTTTGTACATGATTAAATGGATATATACCCACTGAGGTAGTTTGAGGTTTATTTTTCATACAAAACCAGAGGGATAAGCGCGTATTGACTGTGGGTATGCTGGTCTGACTAAACACCGGGTCAGAAACTCTGATGGGATTCCTCTTCCTCTCCTTTCTGAGTTTTCATTTTGGGGGCTCTACCCTCCTCTGGGTCTGAGCGGCCCCAGCCATGCTGCTTTACGATGATTAAATTCTCCAGTCTGATCTAAAAACTGTTGAATCTTTTGAGGAACACAGCAGGAAGCTGAAGGTATTCCAAAGATTTTTTTCAATAAAACAGGCAGAAGCTAAGAGACGTAAGGAGAGTCCACGGCTCAGGTCAGACAACCTCACCTTTCTTTCCCCAGTGTTTTATTGTCCCTTTGGGGAGCAGTGGGCTGCCATTGTGTGGCGCGCTGGGAACATTGTGGGTTAAGGATCTTTACTCAGGGACCCAGAGTGGCAGCCGGTGGGAGTGGAGCTTTAACTCTGGATTCCCAGCGCAATGCCACTCCTCAGGACATCCATTAGTCTCTAAATAAACCGGAAGCATGGAGGATTCTGCTCTGGCCAGCTACATCTGGCACAAAACTACATCACCATGGAAACCCCATCCTGACAGGGAAACAAGGTGTTTTTTCAGGATAAGGCAAGCGAATTCTAGATCGATCCAAGGAGGAGATGTGATGCTACGGGTCTGGATCCGACAACACAGTCAGAGTCAAAAGACCCGATAAGAGTCCAAAGACCCAGTCAGAGTTTAAAGACCCGTTCAGAGTCTGACGACTGCTAAGTGTCTAACGACCCAGTCAGAGTCCGACGATTCGGTCAGAGTATGACAACTTAGTCAGAGTCTGACGACCCATCGTGAGTCTGACGACCCATCTAAAGTCCAAAGACCCGGTCAGAGTCTGACAACTCAGTCAGATTCTGACGACCCATCCAGAGTCCAAAGACCCGGTCAGAGTCCGAGGACTCGGTGAGAGTCTGACAACCCGCTAAGAGTCCAAAGACCCGGTCAGAGTCTGACGACTCGGTCAGAGTCTGACGACCCATCCAGAGTCCAAAGACCCGGTCGGAGTCAGAGGACTCGGTGAGAGTCTGACAACCCGCTAATAGTCCAAAGACCCGGTCAGAGTCTGACAACCCATCCAGAGTCCAAAGAACCAGTCAGAGTCTGACAACTCGGTCAGAGTCCAAAGAACCAGTCAGAGTCTGACAACTCGGTCAGAGTCCAAAGACCCGGTCAGAGTCTGACAACTCGGTCAGAGTCTAAAGACCTGGTCAGAGTCCGACGACCAGGTCAGGGTCAAGATCCTCCCTCTTGCTGCCTTCAGCTTTAGCAGCTTTTTATTAAATAACGTTGATTTTCAGATTAGCAAAGTTGGGAGAAATCCAAAAAGACTTTCTGCTCTAATTACAGCGGAGAAAAAGATTCTTCTAGCAAGTATTGACTGAGGGGAGCTAAATAAATATGCAAACTTTGCACTTTGGAGATTATTAGCTGCAAGAAATTTAGAAAACTGTGTAATTTTCCTCCCAATTCACAATAATGTGCTCCTTTGTGCAGATCCGTCTGCTAATTTCTCCATTAAATAGATCAAAGCCTGTGGTTTGAACCTGACAAAATGTAAAAAAGGCTCAAAGGGCGTGATTAGTTTTAGCGCAGACTGTAGCCTGTTGTTAGTATCGATGCAGGTTTACTTCCTGAATGAAAAAAAAAGATGGCTGGAAATAGCAGCGACAGGCTGCGTATGCTTCTTCCTCGTTTTCCTTTTTTTTTTCTTTTTGTTGGCGTAATGATTTAATAGAAAGCAGATGGTTACAGATGCAGGGGCCGAGAGCCTGTGATGACATATCTTTAATATTTTAGAGTGGTTTTTGCTGTAAATGTTGCAGCAGCTGTTTCCCAACAAAGTAAATTTACAGCAGGTTTTTTTTTTTTATCCTTTTTTTTTCTTTTTGTGTGTTTGCGAGCTCGTGTGACTGACAGCCATTGGATTTACTGTAAATTACAGAAATGAATATGCAGAAGTGATGAAAAGGCAGTCGAAGGCGGGTGGGTGGGGGGGAGGCCCAACTGTTTGTCACCAAATCAATTCCTGCTCAGTCTGAACGCCGCTGATTACTCTCCTATGTCAGACGGGCTGGCGTTCGGCCGCTCATAACCCAAAGTAAAAGAGATACCGAAACAATGAGCCGCAGACGGGAAGCGGCGCAGATAAACATATATGAGTTTTGTGTTGTTGGGTTGCGGCCGCTGGTTTTAGCTTTAATGTCAGCAGAGAGGCTGTTTTGCTTTAGTTGGGGGGGTGATTGTCATCAACTCCAATCTTGGCATTTAAAGCAGCCTTTTCAAACAGGACTTTTTGAAATGCTAATGCAGCGAGAGGTGCCTGTAAAAATATGAAAAGGAGCAGGAGTGAGAGACACTTTAAAGGACGGTGTAGAGTCTGAGCGGACACACACATGCGTATTGTCTGCCAAACGACCGATTGTGTTTTTATCTGCACTTTTTATGCAGAAAAGAAGGTGAAAAGTGAAGCTAGCACTTTTTTTTATCTCGCCCTTGACTCCCCTGTTTGCGCCTCGAGGGATGTGTTCGATTAGGAGCCTCCTTTTCCCCACAGACACACATAGAAAATATGATTCACATTTCTCCCCCCCCTCCTTCCATCTCTCTGACGCTACAGTTATTTAAACATCAATAGCCATGTGTCTTCTTTAGCACACACTCTTTCTCATATTGATATTTGTATATGATCATTACTTTTTGGCCCCGCACGCTTTGTTATACCGTGTCAGCTTCAATAGGTGTGAGATCCAATACTGCAACCTCTGCATTCCCCCAAAAAGCCGATAAAGCAGCCTTCATTGTGTAAGGGGAATCTAATGTAAGACCACTGCACATTGACTAAATATGAATAACTCAGAAACATTGAGAACTGGCTGGAAAATGTAATGGAATTCAACAAACTTCCTTTATTTGTTATTAAAACATTTATTTTTTAAACTTTCGATTCTTCGTGGAAATAAACAAAGACAGAAGAAAAACAATCTGATTGTGTCGAAGCAAACAGAGGAGCCGGTTTGTTGAAGTGATGACACTCAGGGAAGAGCTGTCCCACTTTGAGATTCCCAGTTTGAACTGGTTTATTAGAAAAAAACAGCGAGGATTTAAAAAAAAAATTGGACATTCTTAGAAGAAGAAATCTTCACCTTTTGGTTTCTTTGTATATTCTATTTTAATCCTTTCTAGGTTTGGATAAATTGAAGAAAAAAAAAAAAAAAACGACCAGAACTGAACTCAAAAAGTGTTTGAGTTTCCAGACTTTCTTCCTTTTCTATTTTCTTAAAGATTTAAAAGAAAATAAACTTTTACAGAACGATAATTGAACCTTTTGGTCTTTATTTCTTTTTTCTTCGCTTTTCTCGACATTGACCTCGTCTGTTGCGGCTCCTAACTGGGTCTGAGTCCAAGCAGAGCTTCAGAGCTCTAACTGTTCATTTCTACAAACAAGTAAAGGTATCAGAGTAAATAGAGTATGCTTTTAAAAATAATAATTTAGAAAAAACTAATCTAATTAAAGAAATCTGGTAGAGCTAAATTAGTCACTTTTTGCTAAATCAGCCTTCACTTTTTTGTGCTTCCTGCTAAATAAAATTTAAAATCCTCCTTCTCACATATACAGCTCTAAATGGCCAACCTCCATCTGATATAAGAGATACACTGGAAAAAAAATCGATATAGATAAGTCATTTTTCTTAAAATAAGTGCATTTCTTCTTGGATTGAGGAGATAAAAGAGACATTTTGCCGATGGAAAAAGACAATTTAGATTTAAAATAAGAAAACACAATTGCATTGTCTTATTTCAAATGCATATTATCTAATTATCTTATTTTATGTAAAAAAAAAATACTCATTCTATTGGCAAACTATCTCATTCACCTACTCAAATTAAGAATAAATACACTTAATTTAAGAAAGTTTTACTTATTTCTAGATCTCTTTTCCAGTGTATGATTGCTCCTTATGTTCCTAACAGAGCACTATGCTCTCAATCTGCAGGTTTACTAGTGGTTCCTAGAATGTCTAAAAGTAGAATGGGAGGCAGATCTTTTAGTTATCAGGCTCCTCTCCTGTGGAACCAACTACCAGTTTTAGTCCGTGAGGCAGACACCCTGTCTACTTTTAAGGCTAGGCTTAAAACTTTCCTTTTTAATAAAGCTTCTAGTTAGAGTGGCTCCGGTTATCCTGAGCTATCTCTATAGTTATGCTACTATAGGCTTAGACTACTGGAGGACATAGGGACCCCTATTTCAACATTCTGTTTCATTCTATCTCTATTCTCCCACTCTGCAGAATCTGTTAGTTCAATCTCTAACGTTCTGCTCTTTCTGCCTTCTCTCATAGTAGCTTCATCTGGTCTGTTCCTGTCTCCTTGAACCCCAGTCAGCCTCAGCAGATGGCCGCTCACACTGAGCCTGGTCCTGCTGGAGGTTTCTTCCTCTTAAAAGGGAGTTTTTCCTCTCCACTGTCGCTACAAGCATGCTTAGTGTGAGGGATTGCCTTCGAGTCAATGAACCGATGCAATCAACTGGTTTTCCTTAGATAGAAATTGTGAATTGGCACTACAGAAATAAAATGAATTGAGTGTCATTGTTTCCCTAAAGGCTAAACCAGAGGCTAAGTTTATCCTGCTGCTCTTAAAAAGCTGAACCCTGGCATTAACTCTCTGTTTTAGGCCAAAAGGGTTCAATTTGCAGACGCAGTTTTTTTAATATTCACACATTCATTATGACTGTATTAGTTTAGTTTTCTTTATTGATCTATTTTATCGAGCAGACAAAACTGAGGGCCGGTGTTCTGTCAGATGAGCATACCCCATCAGATCAGCATACCCATAGTCAATACCCGTTTATCGCTTTAGTTTAACCCTTTAGTTTTGTACAAAAAATAGACTTTAAAATACCTCAATGGGCGTATATTCCTTTAGTCATGTAGAAAAAACTATTTAATACTTACTTTTTTTTTTTTTTGAAGCATGTGGCGATCTGACCTTACTTTTTAATTGTCTTGTTCCGTTGGCAAAGTGTCTCACTTACCTCCTCTATTCAAGAAAAAATGCACTTATTTTAAGAAAAAATGACTTATGTAGATTTACATTTTTTTCGGTGTTAGAAAAATGCAAATTGAAACAGACGAACCCCTTTGGAATGGGGGTCATTTGGCTTCTTAGCCTGCAGAGGAAAAAATCGAAATCTAGATAAGTCATTTTTTCTTGAATTGAGGAGGTAAGTAAGATACTTTGCCAATGGAACACGACAATTTGCATTTAAAATGAGAAGAAACATCTGCATTGCCTTATTCCATAATCGCATTTTATCTAATTAAAAGTAAAAATACTCATTCTATTGGCAAACTGTCTTATTTACCTACTCAAATTAAGGCTAAATACAGTAAAATTAAGACATTTTTACTTATTTCTAGATCGTTTTTCCAGTGTGCAAGGCCCCATACCTGTCTATGTCTCTGAAAACAGGGTTTGTTAAAGGCCCTGCTGAGTAGATTTATCAGCCTCAAGCATCTAAACAACAATCTGAAAGATTCTGATCCGTAGCCTGGTTCTGATGGTGGTTCTGGGGAGAGAGAACCGGATAGATGCCAGAGGGAGGGACGCATTGATGGATGGATGGATGGGGTGGGGAGCAACAAAATAAACCCGGCTAACATCTGATGAGCAGCTTGTCCATAATTCTGAAGGCCCGCTTCCTGCCAAGCCCGCTTCCTGATACAGAACCATGATAAGAACAGAACCCCCCCCCTCGGTAAACATAAACACAGTCATCTCATCTGCCTTTGGCCTAAAGCAGCTAAAAGCATCCAGGTGGTCGTCCCTGTTAGAAAATGGCAGAAGAGACGTGTGTTCATCCCGGCTGCAGCCAACAGCTACAGGACAGATGATGCGGCCATCTTGAGATCGTTTGTCATCTGTCGAGCTGAGTTGACCTTGCAACGGCTGCCGACCGTTGCACTGATATCATCTTTTATGGTGAGAGGAAAAATAAATAAATAAAAATAAGAGAGTAGATAGGGATTAATGGAAGGAGGCAGATCGAGGGAGGAAGAGAGGCGGCTGTTGTTTTCAGTAATAAAGGCGGCATTTATGGCTTCCCTTTCCCCGCTGCCGGTTAAAAGAGAAACAAAAATGGAAATCCATTACGGAACGCCTCTTAAAAGTGTGACCAATCCTTGTTCAGTCAATTAAAGTCTGCAGACGGAGAATATGATGTTTGTCTGTTTAGCCTTCAATGCATACAGATCAGCCTGGATTTGATGATGGAGAGACTTTTTCCTCTCAGTCACAGAGAAAAAGAAAGATGGAGGGATGGAGGGGCAATGCAGCCAAGCTCTGCTTATCTTTTCTTCTCCTTTGCTCCCCCCCCCCAACCCATATATACAAAAGCATTAATGTGCGCAGCGATGTGCTCTGCCATTGTTCTGTGTTTAAATGCTTAAAAAGGGACGTTGTTTGTGTAACTGGCAGAGTTAGCGGCGCGGCGCCGTGTCCAAAAGCCTGTGCTTAAAAGTTACTGGGGAAAAAACCCAGGCGGCATGAAAAGCAGCGATAGAGGAGCAGTTAAGAAGACTGGTCCCCCCCCCGAATGAGCCAGGATGAGGTTTCACATTAAAACAGATTTATCTTAAAGTATGTTGCTAATCCCCTTCAGTTTCAATCCCCCCTCCTTCCCCTTTACATCATCATTTCCACTCGTATCGAGGCGCATTGAACGAAGACGCTAACGGAAAAGTCTGGTCATATTCAGAATTAAAACTTCTGAAAGTACTTTAAATATGAAATGATTACATACTGCTCATCGTGTTTAGTCTCCGCCCACCCTCACCAGGTGATACCCTGGTTTCTATCCTCTCTTACTTCACTCAGAGGTGGATTTAGTACATTTCGAACCCTAGGCAAAGACAGGCAGGGGGCCTCTGAATTGAGAAGACAACACATAACACAGACCCATTATACAGATAGAGAAATGTTAATAGAATAGACTTTATTTGTTCTATGTTTTGTCCCTTTTCTTGTTGTTTTCCTCTCTATGTTTTGTACTCAGCTGACTTTTCATGCTGTCTCTAAAGGAATGAAAGATTTTTTCCAAGCACTAAGCTCACTTAGCTGATTGCTTCTTCCTGTGTTTCCAAAAAGGCGACAGCAAAAGTAAATAACCCAGTCCTTCTTTTCACTATAGACAAGCCATGATCTGCTTCTCTGTTCTCCATTTTTCATTTGGATGAAATAATAGCTGCATGAATCATGACAGCAGACAAGATAGAGGAGAGCAGGAGGCGGGGTTACCAATCTACTTGCTCTGGAGAGCAGAGTTCACTGCTTTTAGATGTTGTCTCCAAAGTCTCAAGTAAGAGAAAAAGGCGCTAGATTAGGCGCTTTTTGAAATAAAAGTGCTAGAGGGGTCTGAAAAGTAGCAACAAAAGCACTAAGTCGGCAACATTGCTCTTCGCACTGTTTGTTTATTCGTTTGCTGCTGTCTGTTTGGAACTTTCTGAACATGTGCAGCAAATGGACTGATCCAATATGGTGGACACTGAAGGGGGGGCTGAGACACACTTAATATTATCAGCGTTCTGATGGCATTTTAGGGAAAGGATTTTTATTAGAACATCATTAATGTGCACAAATAAGGAATAGTTGTATTACCATACGTGTAAACAGAGTTTTATGAGCCCCCAGGAACTTGGGGCCCTAGCCAACTGCCTGATGGTAAATCCCCCCCCTGCTTCCACTCAGACATCATGTAAATTTTCCTTACAGCTCATGTATGTCGGCTCTGATCCCATTCAATGACCTTTTTCTGAAAAAAAACTAAACCAAAGTTCAGCGTAGACTGGGAGCAGAATATAGAAAATGACCTTATTGACCTTCAGTATAAAAAAAATGACTACTTTTACTAAAGTGTTGAAATAATGCAACCAGAGCCACGCTGTGGTACAACCAATACGCTCTCATTTATGTCTGTAAAACCCCTAAAAATATTTTTAGCTGGTAGATCGTCTACAAATGCTGTGTTGTTGTACAAACTGAGATTAAATGCAATAAGTTCAGCACTAAAACTCCAATAGTTGTGATAAAAGATAGTTTGATGGGTTTATTTTAATGCTTCTTTTCCAGCTGAGGCTGATTAATCAATTATTGAAATTATTCTCCTCTAACTTGGTGATAGAATCAAATGTTTAAGATTTAGACTAATGCCACACAGACTCTAAAGGGAATTTGCTGGAAATTGAATGAATAACCTGCATTTAACAGTTTGAAGAGAAAATTCACAGACCTAAACTGTGAAAATAAAATATGCTGAAGGTTAAGCAGCTGCTTTATGTATATACATACACCTCTATATATACATGTATACTTTTACATTGCCTAATTTGGATTTAATTTATATTCAGATTTTCTGTTTAATAAAAAAGCTAATTTAGCATAAGTAACTTTTTTAAATGAATCCAAAAACAATCAACAGATGAAAAGAAGAGAAACATAATTGATTGGTGCAGCTTTAGTCTGAATTAGGACTGAAACAATTAATGAGATTAATCAATTATTGAAATGATCTTCAACTAGTTCAGTAATCGATTAATCGTAAAAAATGTAAAAACCAGGCCTGAAGCCGTGCACACGGCTCTATGATGTGATCTGGATTTTTTTTTTAAAGAAAGATTTATCTCAGTCAGTCATTTCAGGCCAGCATTGATGAACCCTGTTCTCCATCTGTTCTGACTCAACGAAGTTTCGCTCCAGAACCAAGTATGAACACACCTTGAAACGCAAAGCGGTGCAGAAACGCTTAAAGGCCGTTGTGCACTGGAAAAAATCCAAATCTAGATAAGTCATTTTTTCTTCAAATAAAGTGCATTTGTTCTTGAATTGAGGAGGTCACAGAGACATTTTGCTAATGGAACGAGACAATTTACATTAAAAATAAGAAAACACAATTGCATTGTCTTATTCCAAGTAAGTATGATCTAATTATCGGATTTTAAGAGTAAAAATATTCATTCCATTGGCAAACTATCTCATTTACCTGCTCAAATTAAAGGTAAATACACTAAATTGAATAAATTTTTACTTATTTCTAGATCGTTATTCCAATGTGTTGTCAGATCAGCATACCTATAGTCAATATGCATGAGCAAGACGTCAGATTTGGTTTATCTCATGTCACCAGTCCTTCAGAAAGTTACTGAAGGACTGGTGTGGAAATGTTTCCACCCACTTTGGTCTGGTGTCGACATGTCCTCACCAATATGTTCTGCTTTTTTTTCCTCTTTCCACTCATTTCCTTTAGCCAAAGGTAACAGAGGATGGGTGCAGCTAACTGTGCTCAGAGCGTTTTGAGTCAGTGTTTTTATTTTTCCTCTCTCCTGCTGCTCTCGTGTCCCACCTATCGCTTTGAAACTTCTGATTTGCAATTGCATTTCACTGCTTAGAGAGTAGCAAGGTGGTTGGAGGAGAGACACACAGCAGCACTCAGTGAATATTAACCAGCAGCTACTTCGATGTTTAGGTAAAAGTTAGGAGACGGGTTGGTTAAAATATTTAGAGATCACACACCACTGAAAAATCTGTTCGTTAGAGATGCAGAGCTTTTTCAGCTAAAAATGACAACAGATTGTAAGTTTATACAAGTTAGTATTATAATACAAAAAGTTAGAAAATCTAGTTTGTTCTTCTTTACTAGTTAAAAAAATCTTGGCTTCTCAGAGGACCATGACTCCCAGTTACAGGTTAAAAACTTTCTCTTGTTGTCCAGCCAGAATCAGACTGCAGAGCTTCTACATATCTCAGAATTTTGGTTCTGGCTTCATTATATTAGTAAAGAGGTTCATAAATCTTTTTAAACAGAGAGAAGCAGGGAGAGCTGCAGATTTAAAGGTGAAACCGATTTACAGGGATTTGCAACATGCTATAAAATATATCTCCAAGTTTACCAGAAAGTTTACAAGAAAAAAAAACATGCTGTGCTATATTTAAAATGCAGCATATCCATATTTTCCTGGATGGATGGAATTGAAATTGTACTTCTAGGGATGCATGATATATTGATAAATAAGCAATTTAAGGTCAGGTTGACATGCACTTCAAAAAACACCAAAAAGTAAATACAGGTGCTGGTCATAAAATTAGAATATCATGAAAAAGTAGATTGATTTCAGTAATTCCATTTAAAAAGTGAAACTTGTATATTATATTCATACATTACATACAAACTCATATATTTCAGATGTTTATTTTGTTTAATTTTGATGATTACAAATGACAACAAATGAAAATCTCAAATTCATCATATCAGAAAATTAGAATATTGTGAAAAGGTTC
The DNA here is from genome assembly GCF_016077235.1 of Cyprinodon tularosa. NCBI lineage: Eukaryota > Metazoa > Chordata > Actinopteri > Cyprinodontiformes > Cyprinodontidae > Cyprinodon > Cyprinodon tularosa. The sequence continues at coordinate 1,276,008 of NW_024039540.1, forward strand.
AAAATTGATGGCCCCTGGTGCCACACTCTAATCAGCTAATTAACTCAAACCACCTGCAAAAGCCTTTAAATGGTCTTTCAGTCTAGTTCTATAGGCTACACAATCATGGGGAAGACTGCTGACTTGACAGTTGTCCAAAAGACGACCATCGACACCTTGCACAAGGAGGGCAAGACACAAAAGGTCATCGCTAAAGAGGCTGGCTGTTCACAGAGCTCAGTGTCCAAGCACATTAATAGAGAGGCGAAGGGAAGGAAAAGATGTGGTCGAAAAAAGTGTACAAGCAAGAGAGATAACCGCACCCTGGAGAGGATTGTGAAACAAAACCCATTCAAAAATGTGGGGGAGATTCACAAAGAGTGGACTGCAGCTGGAGTGAGTGCTTCAAGAACCACCACACACAGACGTATGAAAGACATGGGTTTCTGCTGTCGCATTCCTTGTGTCAAGCCACTCTTGAACCACAGACAGCGTCAGAAGCGTCTAAAGAGAAACAGGACTGGACTGCTGGTGAGTGGTCCAAAGTCATGTTCTCTGATGAAAGTAAATTTTGCATTTCCTTTGGAAATCAAGGTCCCAGAGTCTGGAGGAAAAGAAGAGAGGCACTTCATCCACGTTGCTTGAAGTCCAGTGTAAAGTTTCCACAGTCAGTGATGGTTTGGGGTGCCATGTCATCTGCTGGTGTTGGTCCATTGTGTTTTCTGAGGTCCAGGGTCAACGCAGCCACATACCAGGAAGTTTTAGAGCACTTCATACTTCCTGCAGCTGACCAACTTTTTGGAGATGCAGATTTCATTTTCCAACAGGACTTGGCACCTGCACACAGTGCCAAAGCTACCAGTACCTGGTTGAAGGACCATGGTATCCCTGTTCTTAATTGGCCAGCAAACTCTCCTGACCTTAACCCCATAGAAAATCTATGGGGTATTGTGAAGAAGAAGATGCAATACACCAGACTCAACAATTCAGAAGAGCTAAAAGCCACTATTAGAGCAACCTGGGCTATCATAACACCTGAGCAGTGCCACAGACTGATCGACTCCATGCCACGCCGCATTGCTGCAGTAATACAGGCCAAAGGAGGCCCAACTAAATACTGAGTGCTGTACATGCTCATACTTTTCATGTTCATACTTTTCAGTTGGCCAACATTTCTATAAATCCTTTGTTTTTATTGGTCTTCAGTAATATTCTAATTTTCTGATATGATGAATTTGAGATTTTCATTTGTTGTCATTTGTAATCATCAAAATTAAACAAAATAAACATCTGAAATATATGAGTTTGTATGTAATGTATGAATATAATATACAAGTTTCACTTTTTAAATGGAATTACTGAAATCAATCTACTTTTTCATGATATTCTAATTTTATGACCAGCACCTGTAATTCAATTGATCTGTGAACATGACTTAAGGGATCCACGTCCGTCGAGGTAGTTTAAAGTCTATTTTTCGTATAAAACTGAAGGGATAAACGCAAATCTGACGTATTGACTATGGGTATGCTGATCTGACGGGGTATGCTGATGTGACAGAACACCGGTTCAGTTTGTAAAACTGCTGGCAATGATGGTTCGGTTTAAAAAAGGTCTAAGTTTGAGTGAAACTTTCCTGATTTCTGCTATTGTTTCATAGAAATCAAAGTTGGATCCACCTGCTAATAATATCTTAAATACATTTACTGAACCAAACAGAGAAAAAAAACCCTTATCTTAGGTTTATGGGGTATTTCTACAGATTGTTTTTTAAAATGTTTGTCTAAAAAGCATAAATGACAGCAATCAGTTTATAGAAACCTCATTAAAACCTCAAAAAGAATTGGAATAAAATGTCCGTATTTGTTGTAGGGTGGATAAAGCGAGCGGGAGGGCAGCAGAAGTCAGGAAGGAGGGCGTACGGATCCGATCCGCTGCGACCTATTTGACGAGCGGCGGCGGACGGGTTGTTGTCATGCGCTCTGTCACACTCGGCTATGTCACACGAGCTGGATGGATGCCTCTGTCCACTGCAAGCTGCTTGAATGAGGAAACATATGGGTGCATGAGAGCCTCGGCCCACCTCATGAATATTTGATTCATATTTCCTGTGTGTATGGGCGAGAAAAATACAGAGAGAGAGAGAAAAGGGGAAGGATATTTCTTTCTATTTCTCACTTGTCATTTCAGGAAAAAAAAAAAAGCTCACAAGGCTTACTTTGTGGCATTCTAATCATAATTGCCAATCCTGAATACAAATCTCTCAGCGCCAAACATGCCGAGTGACTGAAATGACAAAATGAAGCTCATATAACGCTGTAATCAAAGTTACATTCAGGAGAAAAAGGATAAGCAGGGAGGGGAAAAAAAGGAGAGAGTTCTTCCCTAAGCAGCAGGAGATGAAGATCAGGGGCCAGTTATTAGCTGGGGCCAGGAACAAAGGGCCCCAGTGTTGGGAGGCGGCTTATGGCTCACACACTTACTGTACCTTTCAAAACCAATATGTAACCATATCTGTTTTAAAAGGATGATTCATATTACTGTGAATTCATGTGAAAAGTTGTTCCCATCTCTGCGACACGGGAAACTCAAATCCCACTTGTACTGAGCCCCCCCCGCCCCCCCGAAACACGTTCACTCAACGCAGGCCTGGCCTTCAACAGAAACTATGCCATTTAAAGAGATAGAAACAGTAAATTCCTGTTATGATGTCAAATATCCTGAGCTTTTCTGACGGAACAATGCAGCCGATTGTGCTTTAATGCTACTAAGGCGACTGGAGAAAGGTCAGCGCGGGCGTGGCCGGGCAGACAAGGACGGCACTGACTGAAAATTGGGTTATATGTGATCAACTAAGTTATTAATCAGATTAAAATGGATTCCCTCTGCCTGCTGTTTAACTAGGTAGGAGGGAGGGAGGAGGGGGGGTGGAAAAAAAAGGAAAGAAATAAAGACGGAGCAAAGAGGGACAAATAGGCCAGTGTTTACACGTCCCAGAGCAAAGACGGCCATTGTGTTTTGGAGATGGGTCCGATAAGGGCCCGGTTCTTCGGAACCCGTCTAAAAGCACGCGCCCTTGCCACAGATGCCCCCTCGTCTCATCCAGGTAACCTCTCTAATCCTGATTAAATCACTGTAATTAGAATAAGCAGCGTTCCTCCTCCCCCGTATTTCCCTAATAAAACAATGCAGCCGTTTAAATCCAGTCGCTGGGATTTGTGACGCAACAATGCAGTTTATATCCATCTCTGCCCAGGAATTAAATCTGTTTTCCCAATGCTGTTGTAGCGCTGCGGCTTCACTGGAAAAATGATCAAGAAATAAGTGAAAGATTTCTTAAATTAAGTGTATTTACCCTTAATTTGAGTAGGTAAATGAGATACTTTACCACACTGCAAAAAGTTTAAATCTAAATAAGTCATTGTTTCTTCAAATAAGGGATTTTTTTTCTTGAATTGAACAGATAAAAGAGACATTTTGCCAATTGAATGAGAGAATTTACATTTAAAATAAGAAAAAATCAATTGCATTGTCTTATTTCTGGTGCATATTATCTTATTTTAAGAGTAAAAAATCTCATTCTGTTTGCAGATCATCTTATTTAAGTACTCAAATTAAGGGTAAATATACTTAATTTAAGAAATCTTAACTCATATCTTGATTGTTTTTGCAGTGCAATGTAGTAGTGTTGCGGGCTGGTTTGTTTTGACACTCGCTGCACTGGAAAAATTGTCTAGAAATAACTAAAAATTTCTTAAATTAAGTGCATTTACCCTTAATTTGAGTAGGTAAATGAGATAGTTTGGCGAACTGCAAGAAATTCTAATCTAAATAGTCATTTTTTCTTAAAATAAGTGCATTTGTTCTGAATTAAGGAGTTAAAAGAGACATTTTGCCAATAGAACAAGACAATTTACATTTAAAATGAAAAAAAAACAACAACAATTAGTTCTTATTTCAAGTGCCTATTATCTAATCATCTTATTTTAAGTAAAAATACTCCTTCCATTGGCAAATCATCTCATTGACCTACTCAAATTAAGGCTATATACCCTTAATTTAAGATTTTTTTTTTTACTTATTTCTAGATTGTTTTTGCAGTGCAATGGGATTATTACAATAAGTTCATTAGATGATATGCACTTGAAATAAGACAATGCAATGTTTTTCTTATATTAAATGTGAATTGTCTTGTTCCGTTGGCAAAATGTCTCACTTTCCTCCTCAAATAAAGAAAAAATGCACTTATTTAGATTGACATTTTTTGCAGTGTGTTCTTATTTCCCCCTGTGGTTTGCTTTGCGTCCCCCACCTCTTCCTGCCACACTTTATTTATTTGTGTTTTTCTGATGTTTAAATCAAACATGTCTTTTTTTTATTTATTTATTTTCCGCCGGTAAAATAACCTAACTTATTTGTCCTTAATTGCCACAGAGCGTTTCAAACGCAGCGACTTGCGGCGTGCGCGCCTCCACCTGTGCATGTTTTTTTTGTTTTTATTAGTATCGCGGCACGCCTCCATTGATGTGGAATCGCAGAGGAAATAAAGGTTGACATAGTTTCTTCTTTTTTTTTATAATTTTTTTTTGCCTTACCCCCACAACCCCTTGTTTTCCTCCCGCTCTGCCTCCTGCTCTCTGTTGTTTTTTTATATATCGGTGTTTTTTTCCTTGAAGTGGCGGCGGCATTGTCTCATTATGTGTCGACTTGCTTTGTAAGTGTAGTTATTATGCCTGTGTGTCTTTTCCTGGCAGTGCTGTTTTCTTTTACTCTCTCACACACACACACACGCAGAGTGCTGTCTCTGTCTGTTTCTTCCTCGGAGGATGAGGAGCTTTATGAGTACAACTCCTCTGAGGCATCCTCTTCACATCTCCAGGGCGCCTGGGGAAGGGAACGTTGCATTCTTAAGAGGAGCAACTCAAACTGAACAAAGTCTACAGGAGTCAAGGAAGAAAAGCAACAAACAGCAAACTAACGAGATGGGAAGCAGAGATCATGTCAAATATATCGGGTTAGAAGGCTAATTTATAACTCCTTGTTTAATATTTTTCAATATCAAATGCTGTGCAAACTCGCATGAATATATAGACATGAAAGCACTTTATTTGCACAAATATATACACCGGAAAGTAAGTCAATTTTTCCTAAAATAAGTACATTTGTTGTTGAATTTAGGTAAAAGAGACATTTTGCCAATGGAACAAGATGATTTATACTTAAAATGATAAAACACAATTGCATTGTTTTATTTCAAGCGCATATTATCTAATTATCTGATTTTAAGAGTGAAAATTGTCATTCCATTGCCAAACTATGTCATTTACCTGCTCAAATTAAAAGTAAATACACTTAATTTAAGAAATGTTTACTTGTTTCTAGATCATTTTTCCAGTGTATGGGCTCTGCACTGGAAAAATTCGAATTTAGATAAGTAATTGTTTCTTAATATAAGTGCATTTGTTCTTGATTATCTAGATTTTGATCTTTTCCAGTGTAGAGTTCTGGGAAAATAACGCTCGCTGCACTGGGAAAATGATCAAGAAATTAGCCAAAATGTCTTAAAAATGTAAAAAAAAAACAACTACATTGTCTTATTTCAAGTGTGTATTATCTAATTATCTTATTTTAAGTAAAAATTCTCATTCCATGTGAGAACTATCTCATTTACTTGCTCAAATTAAGGGTAAATATACTTATTTTATGAAATTTTGACTTATTTCTAGCTTGTTTTTGCAGTGTGCTTCCTGGGCATGTTCTCACGCCGCTCTCTCTCCTCCATCCTGTCTCTGAATAGAATAATTGTCATGCAACTTTGCCAATCATCCACCATTCGTCTCCATTTTCTTATCAAGTGCAACTGGATCCCGCCTCTCATTCATTGCCCTGTGCTTACAGGAAACACGATGTGGCCGATATTATTGCTGGTAATAGTAAAAAATGGCTGAGAAAAAACCCCGGCAAGCAAGAATACGAAGCCGTCTCAGAGAGAAGCTTTCAGCACCGCTGATATGTGGGAATTAGAAACGAAGGGGGAATATTTTCAGAGAGAGCGAGCAACAGGTTGACAGCAGCTATTATACGTGATTGCTCTTTGAAAACGACACTATTTGCTCCTTTTGGGTGACAAGGTGATAATGCACCTCTGCACAAGTTAAACTGGTAAGATCACGGCGTGTGGGAAATAGCACCTCGCCTTCAGCAGCCGTCAGAGCTGTCACTCCGGCGTGGCGGAGAGCCTGGGGAAGCGCATCACCAACAGTAGTCTTCCTCTCAGTGAAGCACAGACAGGCCTTCCAGATGGCTTTATCACTGGAGGAGCTCATGCCCTCCAGCAACAAGCAAAGAAAGAAAGACTTGAGCATGAGGAAAAAACAGAAAAAGGATAGATCCTGGAGTGTGGGAAAGTGAAATGCGGGAATTTTAAGGAAAAAAAAAGCAGAGGAGAGGATGCCAGTGAAGTTTTATTGGTCCGAACAGAGAAACAACTGTTGTTTCCATCAGGCCCTCGGATGTTGGTGCAGCTCTGGTTCGACTTTTAATCAAGTTAGACTAAAAAACAGCTGAATTAGCCATGACTAAACAATTCAAACACTGAATCCGGAAATAGAAGAAAATCATTTAAAGATCAGCTTTCCTCATTTGTATGGAAATATTTCAATTTATGGAGCAATTACAGTAAAGTTTAAGATGTTGGCGTCCCTCCATATAACTGATGTTTGAACAGTGGGCGTGCAGTGAGAGGTCAATGCTGTGCTCAGGCACATAATATCTGATATTAGATGGTTTGATCACAGAATATACTGAAGAATAACACAAATATGTTTGAACTGTCTTGTATGTATGTATAAATGCTGCAACTAACAGACATTTTCTTCTTACACTGCAAAAACGATATAAAAATGAGAAAAAATGTCTCAAAATAAGTGTATTTATCATTAATTTGAGTAGGTAAATAAGATAATTTGCCAATGGAATGAGTATTTTTAGTCTTAAAATAAGATAATTAGATAATATTCACTTGAAATAAGACAATGCAATTGTGTTTTCTTATTTTAAATGTAAATTGTCTTGTTCCATTGGCAAAGTGTCTCAATTACCTCCTCAATTCAAGAATAAATGCACTTATTTTAAGAAAAAATGACTTATTTAGAATTTTGAATTTTTTGCAGTGTATTCCATTGCAACAGCATAGAGCAGGAGGAACCGATTAAAAATGAGCAGGGTCTGAATAAAGAAAATCATCAACCAGTAAAGATCCAGAGACATTTTTAACTATAATCTGTGACTTTACACAGAATTCAACACTGAAATAAAATGAGGTTTTTATGCATCCATGTTATACATTGAATTTTTAAATAAAAAAATAAATAAAAAATAGAACTTTTTTCCATTTTAAAATCAAAATTGTTTTTGGAGTAGAGAACAAAAACTTTAAGTTTGGTATATAGACAATTTCCTGACAATTGCATTGTCTTATTTTAACCTGAACTGACCATTTTGTCTGTCTTAATGTTGGCAGTGGGCTTTATGCTGCCCTGCAAGGCTTTAAACCTGGTTTGAATGGAGACTAAGCCATTCTAAAGCACATATCAAGGAGCTCATTCTGAGCCTGGATCCTTATTTATTTTTGATTCTGTTCATGGTGGAGAATCCTGCTTTACAGCAGCAGGTTGAGCCAAACATCCTCTAAATGTTCTGGGTCATCTTTGAGCACCATTTCACTTTTCTTTCACCAGTTCACCACAGTTCTTCCAGCAGTCCACACTTTCTCTGCTCTCTTTTTCTCATCATCTTCTCCTTCTTTCCCATCGCCCGGCTTGCCACAGGTTTGCCTGCTGTGTCTAAAAGTAGCAGCAGCAGCAACCCAGACTGACAGCAGCTCATTGGATAATTTGGATCACGTGCAGCCTGGTGCCGGACACTTCATAGAGCATTACCGTATTAACAGGAGAAGCGGTGCAAGTGAATTTATAGACTGTTGTCGGACAACATGAGGTAATTTTTAAATATTTTAAATCAGGTTGGGTCCGGATTAGCCAGCACCATCTGGACCGCGGTCTGCTAATCCGTGACCTCTGACATAGAGGGAAAAGTTTAAGGGGTAGGACAACGTAACGAGACAAAAACACAATCGCAACAGTCAACAAATCAACTAAGGCCACGTCACACTTTAGACCTTGATGCTCAATTCAGATTTTTTTGTGAAATCCGATCTGTTTTGCCTGCTCATTCACACTTCCAAATATTTGCAACTTGTATGAGGGATTGCCTTCCAGTCAATGAGTCGATGCAATCAGCTGGTTTTCCTTAGATGGAAAACTTTGAATCAATCTGACTGGATGATCTGGTTGAATTGTATGTCGAGGTGGTTTAAAGTCTATTTTTCATAGAAAACTAAAGGGATAAACGCAAATCTGACGTCTTATGCATGTGTATTGACTATAGGTATGCTGGTCTGATGGGGTATGCTCACCTGAGAGAACACCGTAACACCGGATGAGAGCTAAGAACCATTGATAAAGGTTATTAGAGAAAAAAAATCTATTTATTTATCCACCTTTTAATCGATATACATAAAACTGTGGAGCGGGAAAAGGTTTTTTTCACCAACACAAACAAAAAAAAAGCAATCACGAGGAGAACTATAGTGAGAGTACTTGTGAACCAGGAGTGTTGGGTCTAATTGAATACATCCAGCGTTTCCCTCACTGCCTTCCTTTGCCTCCTCCTCTAAGTCTAAGAGGTGCTCAGCTACGAGTTCTGCCATTTTCTCCTTTCCAATCCTCCACACATGCTCTCCAGCTTGTCAGTCTCAACCTGCCAAAGTCCGCCACATTTATTACATTAAGTGAACAAGGGGGTTGAGGTAACGTGAGTAATACAACGTGAGGAGCAATGTTCGCCGGCAGACGTGGCGTGTTCAGCGCTCTTTGAATAATGTAATACTTCATGTTTGATAATGCACGGCTATAGATAGGTCTGCACTGCAGCCAAGTATTGATTGTGTTAAGCACACCTACGGTGTGGGTGTGTGTCAGTCTTCAGTAACCAGACACCCGCTCTGATCACAGAAACCTCAGGGCCACTGATGGCGCTATTGATAAACCGCATTTCCAGGGCCGATTGTTGAGGCGTGGTTTAAAACGACCTAAATCCTCACATCTTTCAGTGAGTAGACCGGCCGCGTATCGTGGCCCCTCTTCACCTCCTTTGGGCATACTAATGAAGAAGCGGTCACTCCAGACGTGCAAGGCGTGCCCTACAACAGTTCCCGCAGATTCAGGGGAGAATTTCGATATTAATGATTTATGCCATATTTGCATACAAACCTAATGCAAACCCACTCAAGATAATCACATTTTGCCAGGTCTGAATTGAGTTTTACAGACGTCTGCGCCCGCCCCCACCTTTTTTTCTTTTTCCACCCACCATGCAACAGCGGAATGTGTGTCTCTTCTTGTTCAAGCCGCGGGTGGGTGCCCCCCCCATCACCCCCCAACACAAGAGGTTTACAAGTGGACACATAAAGAAAGACTGTAATAGTGCATTTTACTGAGACAAGTGTGCCTATTATTTCCCTTGCAGCCACATAGCAGCAGCGTATGAACAGGAGGAGCAGGCATGAGGATAGCGCCCACTGACAGCCGTAAAAATGTATATTTAAAAGTTTGAACCAACAATATGCGTCATTAGTGCGATCGGACCCAAACAAACAAATGTGGGGCAACTAGGGCTGCTTTACATCCACTAAAATAACTTCAGCAAAGTTCAGAAAAAAAACTTTTCTGGTTATCACTTCTCCAGAGGTGTCAAGTAACGAAGTACAAATACTTCCTTACTGTACTTAAGTACACTTTTTAGCTATCTATACTTTACTCCATTACTTATTGTTCCTCCTACTTCTGACTTCTACTCATTACATTTTATCTGTACTTTCTACTCCTTATATTTTTAAAACAATCGTTACTCTTGGATTTGGTTCAATGTTTCTAAATATTCATTTCCCGTCATGTGCTCCATCGAATGCAGATCATTGGTGCCATCCACATCTAGTGAAAACTGGTGTAATTGATGAGTCATATAACGCAAACACTCATTGGTTAGCTAAAGGAAATCATCAGAAGCAAGCAGGTGTTCTTCAAACTGTAAATGTCAATTGTCTATGCCATGCTACAATGAAGGATTCAGAAAATGTCCGAAAAGGGAGACAGAGACCAACAAGACCTCCCTCATCCTTGGCCCTACAGTATTTGAAATAATTTTTTCAAAATAGTCCAAAAATGTTGCTTTTAATTCATATAGTGGAATCTGGCTGTTTTTTTTTAAAGGTTACTTTATACTTTTATACCTTAAGTAGTTTTTGGAGCACATACTTTTTCACTTTTACGTGATTAAAGAGGTCAAGTTGATGCTTCAACTTTTACCAGAGTGTTTTTAAACAGCAGCATCTATACTTCTACTTAAGTAACAAATGTGTGTACTTTGGACACCTTTGCACTTCTTATTAAAATTAATAAAAAGTAACATGCAACTGACATGAAAAAATGTCCCGTTTTTGCAAAACACACTGAAACCAGCTGAGCTCCAAAGCATAAGCTGAAAATCCTGAAGCAAACGTCTGACTTTCTGGTGAATTTTGTTCCTTATTTTGTTCATTAGACCTCTGCTTCCTGTTTGAATTTGTTGGAAATAAAATTGTAAAAGTTATTTCTGATTATTATAACCTAAATTTTATCCAATCAGTAAAATAATCTTTAAAAAATCAGCTTTATTTTCATGAAAGCTGCGCAAAGATCGCTGTGATTTATCTCTACTTCTTTTTGTATCTCTGCTTCTGTCTCCTTGAACCCCAGTCGGCCTCAGCAGATGGCCCCTCACACCAGCCTGGTTCTGATGGAGGTTTCTTCCTGGTAAAAGGGAGTTTTTCCTCTCTACTATCGCTACAAGCATGCTTAGTGGGAGGGATTGCCTTTGAGTCAAAGAATCGATGCAATCAACTGGTTTTCCTTGGATAGAAAACTTTGAATCAATTTGACTGGATGATCTGGTGAACTGTAAAGTGCCTTGAGATGACATGTGTTGTGAATTGGTGCTATAGAAATAAACTGAATTGATTTGTCCATCTATAATAACAATATGTTTACTAATAAGCGGCCCCCACTGTCGCTTTAGTAATCCTAAATTTTTTCTTTGTCCTGTGCCATAATATGATCATAACTATCACTTCAAAAAGACCTAAAAATCAAATTCAAATGCTTTTCTTTGCCAAAGAAGCGACTTTTATCACATTCATAGATCCAGATTAAAGTAAAATGTGAAATTTAGGACATTTTGATATAAAACTTTTCTCCTTTTTCAGTTCTTTTTTTGGTTTTACATTAAAAATACCCATGATTTAACTCAAATCAATGAAATCAATGAGGATTTCTTTTTTTCCTGCTGCCTGATTTTCACTCTAAGTACCCATTACACGGTCAGTTCTTTCACAGCTCGCCACCAGCATGTTTTTTACTTCCTTTATAGGGACACTAGAGAACCACTGTAAAAAAATAAAGGAGGTGGAGTTTTTTTTTTTTTTAGTCTCAAGGATCAGCTATAACCTTAGCAGAATCATGAAGGATGACAGTTCATTTTTCACGGGGTCATAGATCGACGAATCTTATAAAGTAATGGGCTTATGGGAGCCAGCTTTATGAGGCCTAAGATGGTTAAGAGACATGTGGAGGAGATGGTAGAGGGAGCTGAGGTCCTGCTCTGACTCATCCAGGGTTATTCCCCCCATGCTGAGGAGCAGAAGGGAGGAACTGCACTCCCAGTAATATAAACGTGTAATAAAGATTAATCTGTTGCTAGTCGCCAGGCTGATGGCTTCTAAACCTGCCTGAAATAAGGATAAAATCACTTCAGAGCCAATCTGGAGATATTTAGTGAGTGTTTGGGAATCCTTTGTGGGTGTCAAGCAAAAAGCAAAGGTTATTGTGCTTTGGGTTTTGATGTGAGCAATTTAATCTTTCTTATAAATGATGTTTTTTGCATGTATAGGATATTGCTTTGTGCTGCTTTCTGTAAAGCTGCGTGTGCTTCCCGGCTAAGCTGCTCAAGCAGGTGTCACATACTCACCGCTCCCATCCGACCTCTTCGTGCCACCTGTGATTGCTCCGCCGCTGCCACCCCCCAGGCCGTTGAACGTCGGGGCGGTATCATTGGTGTAGGCTCTGAGAACGGACAGCATGGTCATTTGCTGCTCTAGGTGGGTCTGCTGCTCGGCCTTCAAGAGTCCCGATGCACCTTCAGGAGACAGGAGGCCCAGGCCCTGCTGCCACTGCTTGTCCAGGGCCAAGTTCTGGTTCTGGGGAACCACGGAGAGAGGCTTCATGGTGGCGGAGGATGCTGGTAAACCAACACTGCTCCTTAGAGTTAGACACGGCTCGTCTTGAAGTTGTTTAGCGTGATTCTGGCTGTGGTCTGAAGCTGGGCTGCCTCCTTCCTCTCTTTCCAAGTCCATTCGTTCATCTTCATCTCCTTCCTCCTCTTCTTCAGCAACTCCACCCTCCTCCTCCTCTTCCTCAGAGTTATTTTGTAGCTGTGGTCTCTTAGGGGTGGTTGAAGGGGTCTCACATGTGCTGTGCTCTCCAGCTTTTACCATGTCTTCGTCCGAGCCGGCGCGGTCATACTCTGCGTCTTCACAGGAACCCCTCTCGCCAATGTGGTCGTCCACCGCTGACGGCGTTCCTCCCATGACCTGATTATGCAGTTCCAGCCCCTGCTCTGTTATATAACCTTGGAGTCCCGGGTTGACCCTTGGAGATCCATCATACAGGCCACCAAACCTCCTGAAGAAATCACTCTGGAAGGGGTTATAAGGTTGGTCGATGTGGTTGGTCCAAACTCCCTGGATTTTCTCGCCTTCTCTGTCTCCTTCTCTGTCCAAACCCAAAGCAGAAGTCTTGAGATTGGAAGCATGAACAGCGGAGTTGGTGGGAACAGCGTCCTGCTGAATCTCCTTGCCCGGATCGGACCGCTGCATTTGAGCTTTACCCAGATGGTTAGCCTGGAGGTGTAGAGCCATGAGCTCCAAAGAGGAAGTAGAAAAGGAGCAGAAGAGGCAGCCGTGCCAAGCCACGTTATCATGAACAGTGACCGAGGAACCGGGCAGAGATCCGGGTCCGGACTCAGGCCGTACGGATACAGACAGATCGAGCGGTTCATACTGGGACCCGGGCTTTCCTGGCTCTGAATGTTTCTTGGTTTCAGGTTTGTCATCTTTCTCCTGTTCACCCGAGATTCCTCGTTTGGCTTTGGGCTCACCGTTATCATGGTAACGCTGGGCTGGGAGTTGGACAGGGCTCTGGTTGTCAGTAACATCTTTCTTCATGGATCCCAGGACAAAATTGTCCATGAAAGCTTGGAGAGAACCTTGAAAGTGGACCCCGTTGCCTATCATACTTTGGTAAGCCCTGCTTAGATCGGAGAAGCTAGCAGCGCTATCAGTCGCTGAAACCATGGCTGACTGGCCGTCCGCTGTCTTCAGGTTCTCAGCTGAAGGCACCGAATCGAAACGCCGATCCCCGCGATCTCGGTCATGAGGAGGTAATATGCCGGCTGATGTCCACTGATGCGGCATCAGGGGACCAGCTCTGAAGTCCAGGTTGGCGGGCATGCTTTTGAAAACGTTGCGGAGCACATCTGGTCGGGCGAAGATGCTGCCGCCGGGTTTTAAAGAGTCTTCTTTATGGTCAGAAGATGCGTTGTGACCAGAGGACGAGCCGGATGTGTTGGAGCCATTCTGACGTTCGCGGTGGTGGCGCTCGAGGTGGTACTTCAGACTGGCAGACTGGGTGCCAGCGTAGTCACAATGAGGGCATCGGTAGGGTTTCTCTCCTGAGAAGCCAAGAAAGAGACAAAGTAGGAAAGAGAAAAGAAAGAGGCACGGAAAACAGTGAATAATTAACCTGCTTATTACATTAATGCCATATCAGAATCTATTTATTAGAGCAGGGAAAGTGGACCCTAGGGTCATGTAACCTCCCTCAGCAAAGGAAATTAGGTCAAACCAGCTCACCAAAAAGATATGCATTCCATTAACCAGTAAGAAAAGGATATTAATTAGCATTAAAATTGTCAGCTGGCAGTGATGGAAAAAAAATTAAAAGTAGAGCCAAAACAAGAATTCTACAGTAAAATTAAGTCAGAAGAAGAATTACGAACCAGGAGTCTGTCAATCAACTACAGTACATGTCCTTTGTTTGTTACTCACTGGCCGTGTGTCATTTGATGCCAAGGATGTATTAGTAGTATCACATTAATATCCATTTATTGTATTGTGTTCGAGTGATTGCTTTATTTAAGTTGTTTTCATTTGCCAGTAAAATAATGGCATGTTTAATGGTTTGGTAATGTAACCCGAGCCACTTCCTGCCAGGTTCCTGGTACCACTCTAGGCATTTACCAAGATTCCCAGGTTACTTGTGAGGCTTGTAAAAGTGGTTTTAGTGTACCGTAAAACATTTATTTTAAAAAAAGTCTAAAAACAAGGACTTTTTACTGTTGGTTGTTTTCAAAAAAGCTAGAAAACTCCAGAAAGAAGATATTTAGAAACACATCTGTTAAAAAACAATCTATGCATTCTTTTTTTTCCTCCTGTTAAAAGGGAGTTTTTCCTCCCCACTGTCGCTACAAGCATGCTTAGTGTGAGGGATTGTATTCAAGTCAATGAGTCGATGCAATCAACTGGTTTTCCTTAGATAGAAAACTTTGAATCAATCTGACTGGATGATCTGATGAACTGTAAAGTGTCTTGAGATGACGCGTGTTGTAAATTGGCGCTATAGAAATAAACTGAATTGAATCGATTTGTCCATCTATAATAACGATATGTTTAGTAATAACCGGTCCCCAATGTCGATTTAGTACTCCTACATTTTTTCTTTCTATTGTCCCATAATATGATCGTAACTATCACTTCAAAAAGACCTAAAATTCAAATTCAAATGCTTCTGGTTTCCACAGAACTTTTATCACATTCATAGATCCAGATTAAAGCATTTGTGAAATTTAGGACATTTTGATATAAAACTTTTCTCCTTTTTCAGTTCTTTTTTTGGTTTTGCATTAAAAATACCCATGATCCTTTGACTGTATGATCTGGTGAACTGTAAAGAGCCTTGAGATGACACGTGTTGTGAATTGGTGCTATAGAAATAAACTGAATTGAATTGAAGGAGGGCTGATCCAGCTTCCCCATCACTCATATCACAACCATTAAAGCTTTTCAACACATGCTGCTTTGAGGCCACCACCACAGATAAGGTTTTCAACTAAGGACAAAACTGCACTGCAAAAAATAGAAATCTCAATAAGTTATTTTTTCTTAAAATAAGTGCGTTTTTCCTTATTTTGAGGAGGTAAGTAAGACACTTTGCCAATGGAACAAGACAATTTCCTTTTAAAATAAGAAAAAACTATTTTATCGTCTTATTTCAAGTAAATATTATCTAACTATCTTATTTTAAGAGTGAAAATACTCATTCCATTGGCAAATCATCTTATTTACCTGCTCAAATTAAGGCTAAATATACTTAATTTAAGCCATTTTTTACTTATTTCTGGATTGTTTTTGCAGTGTGTGCACTGGAAAAAATCTAAATCTAGATAAGTCATTTTTTCTTAAAATAAGTGCATTTGTTCTTGAATTGAGAAGGTAAAAGGGAGGTTTTGCAAATGGAACAAGACAATTTACACTTAAAATAAGTAAACACATTTGCATTTTCTTGTTTCAAGTGCATTTTATCTAATTATCTTATTTTAAGAGTAAAAATACTCATTCCATTGGCAAATCATCTCAAAAATAAGGGTAAATACACTTATTTTAAGAAATTTCTACGTATTTCTGGATCGTTTTTCCAGTGTGTGGAATTTATCTGTAAAAAAATTAAATGGAAATGAGCAAAAAATATCTTAAATTAAGTGTATTTACCCTTAATTTGAGTAGGTAAACAAGATAATTTGCCAACGAGGTTAGTATTTTAACTCTTAAAACAAAATAATTAGATAAAATTCAGTTGAAACAAGACAATGCAACTGTGTTTTCTCAATTTAAATGTAATTTGTCCTGTTCAATTGGCAAAGTGCCTCACTTACCTCCTCAATTCAAGAAAAAAATGCACTTTTTGCAAGAAAAAAATTACTTATTTAGATTTCAATTTTTTGCAGTGTAGAGGTTTGGCAGAACGGCTTCTCAGCAGAGCGAGCATATGTTTTATCAGAGCGCGGCCCGTGTTTGTGTCGTCCCTGTTTTCTGGCTTTGTTTGGGTCAATTTTCATCAAACATCCCGGCTGTAGCGAGCCGAGCCCGAGTACAAACTAGGCTAAGCTGCTATGTAGCAGCAGTAAAGGGCGGCAGCACATGCGTACCACATGTCTGCTTTAGAGCCCCATGATAAAGAACAATATGATTCACTACAAAGGAAGTAGATGAAAGTGATTCATATTACAGTAAAAGACGGGGGAGTCTGTTCTGTAACATCTACATGTGTTTATTTATGCTTCACATCCATATTCATGGATATTCCTGATGATGGTTTAACACCAGCATTATTCTGCCTGAAGTAGATCTTCCATAGGAATGATACTTATGTCGAAGTAGAACACATCCTGCTAGCAATTATAATAGGCTTGGCGTCTGAGCCAGATTTGGATTCATTAAACAATGAACAAAGAGGGAAAAAATGCTAAGCTTGATTTTTTTTCCCCCTCTTTTTTTTTTGAAACACATATAAAAAGTTGCCAGAGTGGAATTTCTGTAAGAGGGATAACAATAACTGTGTGTAAAAGCATGCAGATTGGTGGAAAAATAAATAATCGGATGGTCGCAGCGTTTCCTATGCACGTTCTTTATATATATTTAGGGTATACGCCAATAAAATATTTAGATTATACGCATGGAAAACATTTCATAAAGGAGGGGGGAAAAAAGCATTGTTACGCAAGGCTGGTTTGAATGATTTAAGTCGGGCTGTGTAGTAAATCATGGATATAATTAGCAAATGGCATACTGCTCAAGTAATTTATCATTATTTAGAGGGCACCAATCCAGAAAAAGACTCTGTGATCTGCAGACCTACTGCAGAGTTCTCAAATAAAGGGCCACAAACACCAACTCAATAGAATATTGATACAGGAGAGAAAAGAATAGGGGGCCATACAAAAGAAAATTGAAGGTGGAACTGCTGAGGAGTGGAAAAAGAAAGAATAAGAGGAGCAAAGAAAAGAGAAAGAGAGCATGCAGAGAGACAGATAACCCCGACCGGAGAAGGGAAGAAAGAAAGACAATGATTTGATATCTTTTCTCTTACAGCAGAGTGTCTGTGAAGCATAGAGTATATTTAAAATAAACCATACGAGATGAGCTTTTAACCCAATAAGTGCTTCTCCTGTGAGCTGCCGAACAGAAGCTCGGCGCTGATTTAATAAGGAAACGTCCCTGATGCAAATGATCATTCTCAATTCCTCTAACTGGACAAAATGATATTCCAAGAGCCAAATTAGACAGAAATTAGACTGATAAGATTTTTTTTCCCATCCTCTGTTTTTTTCTTCCCTAATAAGACATTGTTAATGTTTAAGGGGAAAATAAAGATTGATAGACGCTAATGGTGAACGGCGGCCCCTCTGAGGTCCACACACCCCTGTTCAAATACGCCATGTTCTAATGAAGCCTGGATGCTGCAAAATATTCAGAATAAAAGAGACTTCATTTCAATTCAGTTTATCTCAAGGAACTTTACAGTTCACCAGATCATCCAGTCAGATTGATTCAATGTTTTCTATCTAAGGAAAACCAGTTGATTGCATCGACTCATTGACTGAAAGGCAATCCCTCACACTGAGCATGCTTGTAGCGACAGTGGAGAGGAAAAACTCCCTTTTAACAGGAAGAAACCTCCAGCAGAACCAGGCTCAGTGTGAGCGGCCTTCTGCTGAGGCCGACTGGGGTTCAAGAAGACAGAAGCAGAGATAGATGTTGTATTACAGGGGTTCCCAAAGTGGGGGCCCGGACCCCATGGGGGCCTGTTTTCACAATCATGAAGATGGGATTCCTGAGTTATATGGAGGACATAAAATATTGATTCAAATGTTGAATATACCCTAAACTTGTAAAACACTGAGGTCACCAATTAAAGGTACATTGAATAAATGTCATCTTAAAAATACATTTATGTACAAGAATCACTCATATTTTAAATTCATAAATAAATTAAGAGTGAATTAATTAAAATGTGTATTTTTTGGGGGTCTCTAGTCTGGGTCACATGTTGGGCTTTTGTTTTGTTCTTTTCTTGGCATCAAACCAAACATCAGTTACAGAAAGTTGTGTTCAGATTTCAGCCTTTAGCTGAAGTCATCATCTGCAAAGATGTTTGAAACATTTTGCAGTGAACTGATTCAATGACGGTCGAAATCAGTCTGTGGAGTGTAAAAAAACAATCTAAAAATGTTATAAATCAGGCAGTCATTATTAACCGGGGTAAATATGGAAGAACATTGATGCCAATAAGCAGACAGACGTATTAGAGACAAACATTCCTGATTGGTATTGAGAATATTCTAAAAGAAGTTATTTTTCTCTTTTAGTCGTGTAAAAGAAGCAGTAAAAATAAAGGAAGGGCATCTTTTCTTTCGAGGAAAACATTTAGGCTTTCCTCCTCTTTGAACTGGACTTTTTCTTAAAGTGGATAATGTTAGAAAACCTGGAGATGTGGCTGGATTTATATAGACCATCAGCAGAACGGCTTCATTAGAAGAAAATGAAACTTTTAGGAAAAATTCAGCCACAGTTTAAATAGAAAATCTGCTGTTTCACCTGCAGACATCTGAGAGGTACAGTGTTCGAATGAAGCAAAGTCATAGTGAGCTATGCTAACAGCTTCTGAGGAGAAACGCTGAAATATAATCACATGCAAATTAAAAGAAGTGTTAGTTCAGCTGCTTTTTGTTTGTCCTCCAGCAGTGCACTGGAAAAAAATCCAAATCTAGATATGTCGTTTTTTCTTAAAATAAGTGCATTTGTTCTTTTATTGAGGAGGTAAAAGAGACACTTTGCCAATGGAACAAGACAATTTACACTTAGAATAAGAAAACACAATTGAATTGTCTTATTTCAAGTGCATTTTATCTAATTATCTTATTTTAAGAGTAAAAATTCTCATTCCATTGGCAAACTATCTCATTTACCTACTCAGATTACTGGTAAATACACTTAATTTGAGAAATGTGTACTTATTTCTAGATCGTTTTTCCAGTGTGAAGGGCTGTGCACTGTAAAAACGATCTAAAATAAGTAAAAATGTCTTAAATTAAGTGTATTTACAGTTAATTTGAGTAGGTAAATGAGCTGATTTACCAATGGAATGAGTATTTTTACTCCTAAAATAAGATATTTAGATAAAGTGCATCTGAAATTAGACAATACAATTGTTTGTTCTTATATCAAATGTAAATTGTCTTGTTCAATTGGCAAAGTGTCTCACTTACCTCTTAAATTCAAGAAAAATGCACTTATTTTAAGAAAAAAAAGGACTTATTGAGATTTCATTTTTTTTTACAGTGGTGGACCCTTTCCTCTCACTGAAAAAATCAAAATCTAGATCAGTCTTTTTTCTTAAAATAATAAATTTGTTCTTGGGTTGAGGAGGAAAAAGAAAAATGTTGCCAATAGAACAAGACAATTTACACTTAAAATAATAAAACACAATCACATTATCTTATTTCAAGTGCATTTTATCTTATTTTAAGAGTAAAAATACTCATTCCATATCCAAACTATCTCATTTACCTTCTCAAATTAAGGATAAATACACTTAAATTAAGACATTTTTACTAATTTCATTTTCCAGTGCTGGATCTGATGACAAAGGACAAAGCTTGTTTTCTACAAATGGCCCCCCGTCCCTCTGACGTTTCGTTTACGGGCCGGTTCAGAGCGCTCCGTTTCTGACAGGTTTCTATTAAAACCAAGCCTAGAAATATCTGGAGCAGGGGGGGGGAACAGATGACTTGTGCGTTTCTGCATCTCCGTGTGTTTACGGCGTGTGTGCGTACACCATTTGGAACGTGTGCGAACACATGTTTATGCATGCGTGTCAGCGCGCGCGCTTCCAGACGTGCGTGTGTGTTTGTGTCTTAGAGAGCCATTTGGACCGGCTAAGACATCTGCTCCATCATACGTCAGGGGCCTGGTGTGACATCTGGGGAATATACTGTATCCTGCCTTGCAACATTACACACAATTTACTGCTAAAGGTCATTATGTACCCGTTAATCCACTTTTAATTGATATCAGCCAAACAGCACAACTTCCCAGCCACATGACAGATCAGTGCTGCATCACGCCAGGAAACTGCCTTAGTTAAAAATAGATCCCTAAACTTTTAGCTACTGCTGTTTTTTTTGGACTATTTCGCCACATTTAACCTCAAACAGAGACTAACAGGAGGATGACCGACGTCTGCGGCAGCAACACGTTACGGCTCAACATCACCCTGGCTGCAGAGCGCATCAGTTCTCAGATTTTTTTCTGAATGAAAACAGAAATATAAATGTAGAAACCAGCTATTAGCACTAGCTTCAAAACAAGGGGAGCTGTAAGAAGTTTTCATGATATAAAACAGCTGGGCTGTTTGATCCAATGATAAGATTAATATTGATTTGATAAATCTGAAATATATGAAATATATCATGCTCTATGACTAATGCACTGGCATCATAGCCAGAGGCAAACATTTTGGACCCATCAAAATTGATCAAATAATTATTTATACACTAAATATTCTATTGTAGATGTTCTGATGTTCTGTTCTTTATAATAGGGCTGCAGCTGTGACCTTTAGATTGACCTGACTGAATGATTTCTTACTGCTGATTCCAGCTCAAGACTAAAGATGGGAAAATGACAGTGGTCCTGGATTCATTCCTTTAATGCTTTGGTGCGTTTATCACGTCCTGTTTCTCTTTCATATTTAAGAAGAGTCATCATTAAACACTGTCGACCATTTCTATTTGTATATTAGCACTGCAAAAACGATCCAGAAATAAGTCATAATGTCTTAAATTTTGTGTATTTACCCTTAATTTGAGTAGGTAAATACGATTATTTGCCAATGGAATGAGTATTTTTACTCTGAAAATAAGATAATTAGATAATATGCACTTAAATTTTTCTTATTTTAAATTTAAATTGTCTCGTTCTATTGGCAAAGTGTCTCAATTACCACCACAGTTCAAGAAAAAATGCACTTATTTAAGGAAAATATGACTTATTTAGATTTACATTTTTTGCAGTGAGTGGCGCCTGGCATGGTTTTAATTAAATTATAAAATTTAAATATTTCAAAATGTTTTTTAGATGTGCAAGATAAATATTTTATCTTTAATGACAAGTAAAACTGTTTTCATGTTTTGTCAGATTAGTGACGTATTTGCGCTCTAGGGCACAAAAAATCTTTGCTCATTGACTCTGCACTGGAAAAAATTGAAATCTCATGAAGTCATTTTTTCTTAAAATAAGGAGGTAAGTGTAAAAGTTTGCCAATGGAACGAGACAATTTACATTTAAAATAAGAAAGAAACTATTGCATTGTCTTATTTCAAGTCCATATTATCTAATTATCTTATTTTAAGAGTAGAAATTCTCATTCCATTGGCAAATAATCGTATTTATCCACTCAAATGAAGGGAAAATAAACTTATATTAAGAAATGTTGACTTATTTCTATATTGTTTTTGCAGTGTGGTTAAAGGTTGTCCATGCGCAGTAGCTCCTCTGAAATACAGAAATATAGGAGAGCTGTGGGCGCACCAAAGCTACGCCCTGAGGCGTCAGGAACCGTCGCCACAGTTATAGTGCGGATGATTGACAGGCCGAGTCGCGGGAGAGAAGCAAACTTACCCAGAGAAGCAGGAAGTGAAACCATTTGGACCTGATCAGACGAACATTAAAATGAATCAGCAGTCCAAAACACAGATGACTCGGTTCACTCCGTCTTTTTCCAGAAACTGGTTTAGCTACAACGCTCGGCTAACTGCATGCAGCTAGGCTGATGCTTTATTCTGCTTTCCCTGCCCAAGACGTCAGATTTGCGTTCATTCGTTTAGCTTTGTACGAAAAATAGACAATACCTCGACGGGCATTTATCCCTTTAGTCATGTAGAAAAAAAAAACAATTTAAGATCAGATCGCCATGTGCTTCAAAAAATACAGAAAATTAGTCAATAAATTGTTTTTTTCTGTACATGACTAAAGGGATACACGCCCGTAGAGGTAGTTTAAAGTCTATTTTTCGTACACAACTAAAGAAATAAACTAACGGGATGAATTGGTATTGACTATGGGTATGCTGCTCTGACCGGGTATGCTCATCTGACAGAGCACCGGCGCTCTATGAATATCACAGCTATGCAACTCAGAGTTGGCACAATAACAACAGGCAAATATTTCCGACCCATTAAAATGTATTTATACACTAAATAACTTCTCTCAGTTAAATAAATAATCTTATTATGCTCTCTTAAAGCTGATTCCTGCTGGAGACTAAAGATGAGAAAATAAAAGTGAGCATGGTTTTGTTTCCATTAATGCTTTGGTGCGTTTATCACGCCCTGTTTCTGTTTTACATAGAAGAAGAGTCATCGCTAAAAACCGTAGAACATTTCTATACATGTATATGTACAAATATCTTAAAGCTCTGTCCGTTTAAATGTTTTTTTGGTCTGTTTGATGACAGAGACCCGATCTGACCAAACTTTAAGTGAAATGGTAAGGTACTGACTACTAAAGTGGTTTTATGACGCCGTAGATTTTAAAGATTGGCGAACCTGCACTGAAAAAAAACTGAAATCTAGATAAGTAATTTTTCTTAAAATAAGTGCATTTTTTGTTGAATTAAGGAGGTAAAGGAGACATTTTGCCCACGGAACAAGATAATTTACAATTAGAATAAGAAATTAAGAATCTTATTTCAAGTGCATTTTATCTTGATATGTTATTTCAAGAGTAAAAATACTCATTCCAGTGGCAAATATTTCATTTACCTACTGAAATTAACGATAAATACACTTAATTTAAGAAATTTTTACTTATTTCTAGATTGTTTTTCCAGTGTGCCTCACAGTCTTCATCACTTTTCTGTCTCCTCTTAAGAAAGTTCCCTGGAAAAAAAAAAAAAACAGAAAACGAGTTTCCTGAATATCTAAATGAGTTCATTTAGGCTTTATTGTCCAAATAAATCTCATCATGTTAGCATCTCTCTGTTAGCAGTAATCTGGTCGGTGTTTCTAATACTGCCAGGACCAAGTGTTCAATTATTAAAGAGGGAGAATCGCAGCATAAAAGGGAAGCTTTACGCGCAGGGGGACGTTTGGAGATGAAGTGACTCTACAGGGCGAAATTAAATCTGCTGCTGTATTAAAGACACTGAAGAGAAAAGATTGGAGAAAAAGATGGAAAAAATGCACAAAAAAAACTGTTTTGGGAGAGAGATAATGGAAGGATGAGGGGGGAGAGACGGAGATCAGGGGTCCCTCTTGATTCATCCTGATTACAAGGTTAGGTTAAGGTTAAATGACACGGCGAGTCATGCTTCTTCTTCTTCTCCCTGCGCTCATTTAAAGCAGCCACAGACTCTCATTGGCTGCGTGCTCCGGCCTGAAGTTATGTGAAGCTATTGTCAGGAGCCAGGTCTTTTTTTTTTATTATTTATTTATTTTTCCACACACAGCTGCTTACTGCTAAATAGTGCCTTGTCCAGAAGGGGACAATCTGGGCCTCTAATTGCTGTCACTGAAGCCTAGATTCATTATGTGACTTTCCCATTAAAATGTGAGCATTAATTTGTATAATGAAATATCACCCCTCTGCAGTGTGTTCATTAGCTCTGGCCCCACACTGTAGTGCCACAATGTTAGCTACCTAGAAAACTCTGCTTAATTTTGCTAATGGATATTTTCCCACTCCATGTTCAAGAGGAAATTAATACTGTAACATTAGCTCTTTAACTTTTTGAGGAATTTAAATTCACTGCGTTCCTTTCAAGCCGGCGTTAGCCGCCCATTAATCTCGCCTCGGCCAGCTCGGTAAGCAACTCTATTGTGTCAGTCACTTTGCATTAAGCTAACGAGAGCTCGGGCTGTCATCTGTGAATTTTACTCGCATTGTCAGCGGAGCGGCGAGCGGATCCTCAGCCGCCGCAGAAGTCATCTGGCGGCGATAATGGAGCCGCTCCGATTAGCGTGGAAGGGGAGGAATGATTTAAAGGCCACATATTGGGGATGCATCAAGCGTCTGTGTTTCTGTCTCCTGGTGTGTGGAAGGGATGCTGTTAAAGCTGTGCTTAAACAGGCCCGTATCCAAGGATACATTCCTGGAGAAAAGGACAACATCCTCACTGAAGTTTCCCAGCTCCGTTTCACCTAATGATTAACCCCTTAAGCCCCGAGGGCCTTAGGAACAACCTCTGCCTGAAATCACATATGTAAAGCTCCAAAACTATACGATGGAAACACAAATGTTAGTATTTTTTTAACAGAAACACTGAAAATGATCAAGAAATAAGTAGAACATTTCTTGAATCAAGTGTATTTACCCTAAATTTTAGTAGGTAAGACAAAAAAGCTGATTTACACTGAAAAAACTATCTAGAAATAACTTTAAAAAATTTTAAATTAAGTGTTTTTATCCTAATTTGAGTAGGTAAATTAGATATTTTCCCAATGGAATGAGTATTTTTACTCTTAGATTAAGATATTTAGATAAAATACACTTGAAATAAGACAATGCAATTGTTTTTTCTTATTCTAAGTGTAAATGACTTATCTAGATTTCGATTTTTTCCAGTGTGCATTATTACACTGGAAGACAATTTACATTTAAATAAGAAAAAACAATTACATTGTCTTATTTCAAGTGTATATTATCTAATTATCTTATTTTAAGAGTAAAAATACTCATTCTCTTGGCAAACTATCTTATTTACTAACTCAAATTAAGGCTAAATACACTTTAAGACAATTTTTGCTAATTTCTAGATGGTTTCTGCAGTGTAGTTTCCAATGATGGCGGCCATTAGGGGGCGTGGCTAAAAATGAACACCTGTTGCATTACTCCTGCAGAGTCACACATGTCAGGGGGAATTTTAAATCTCATTATGTTTACACAGCTATAAAACAAAAAGTACCTGAGAAAGTAGTTCTTTTAAAACATGTTTTAGAAATTGTAAAGCCCCATTTGAAAGGCGTGTGGATGAAACACCATGTGACTGTGTTTTGGTCATTTCTATAAATAGGTAAACATGAGCAGGTGTCAGTTGGGCCCTGTATCACGCCCGCTGGGCTGAAGGGGTTAAATACGAAAGAGGGGATGTGAAATATAGAGTAGATGCGATGAGATCTAGAAGTGTTTTCCTAAACAGGAGGCTGAGGTGGAGGTGAGGATGAAATACGGCCCTCAGGGGTCTTCTTACTGCAGCGTGCTCCTCAAAGCAGACATAACTCAGCTCTCTAAGGTAAGAGCTGCTGGGATAGCGGGCCCTGCTCATGCTGTTTAACTTAAGAAATCGAATTGTGTAAGTGCTGCTGGACGTGTTAGCATGTTACAGGTTGAAGATTTTCTTCAGCCTCAGATCAATATGTGCTTTTATTGTGGAAACAAAGGGGGGCCCGGCTGTTATGTCAGGAAACTCAAACACATCTGAACCTCCGACAGCATTTATTGTTGCTCTCATTTAGCTTTCATTTGGTCTGAAGATTAATTTCCTGATGAAACATTTCAAACATGTAAGGCTAGAAAATGTGAAAATGTGGATCATTGCTGACCATAGAGGTTTTCTTCTTCTTCTCCTCCTGAAACTAATATGGCCAGGTCCCAGGCCGGGGGTTCCCAAACATGGCTCAGGACCCGTCATGGTGGTAATGAGGCGAGCGTGTGAGAACTTTTAGGATCATTTCCTAGTAATTAGTTGAGGTGTTAACCTTATAACTGCTGTTTAGGTGACAGCTGTTGATTAGAATCCTGATGTGTTGCTCAATAACCGGTTTGATCAGGTTCAGGTTACTGATCTCTTTCCCTGAGGAGGAGCCGCCATTAAAGGCCCAGCGGGACGTAGGGAGGGAGGAGGATCCTGAAGTTCTGACTCCATCTTTGAGGAGCATCAATCAGCATCAATCCCTCCCTCCCTCCCTCCCTCCCTCCCTCCCTTCCTTCCTTCCTTCCTTCCTTCCTTCCTTCCTTCCTTCCTTCCTTCCTTCCTTCCTTCCTTCCTTCCTTCCTTCCTTCCTTCCTTCCTTCCTTCCTTCCTTCCTTCCTCCCTCCCTCCCTCCCTCCCTCCCTTCCTTCCTTCCTTCCTTCCTTCCTTCCACCCTCCTTCCCTCCCTCCCTCTGTTCCTTCCCTCCTTCCTTGCTCGCTCCCTCTGTTACTTCCTTTCTTCCTTCCACACTCCCGCCCTCCCTCTGTTCCTTCCTTCCCTCCTTCCTTCCTCCCTCGCTCCTTCCTTCCTTCCTCTCTCGCTCCCTCTGTTCCTTCCTTCCTTCCACCCTCCCTCCCTCCCTCTGCTCCTTCCTTCCTTCCTTCCTTATTTCCTTCCTTCCTTCCACCCTCCTTCCCTCCCTCCCTCTGTTCCTTCCCTCTTTCCTCGCTCGCTCCCTCTGTTCCTTCCTTCCTTCCTTCCTTCCTTCCTTTCTTCCTTCAAACCCTCCCTCCCTCCCTCTGTTCCTTCCTTCCTTCCTCCCTCGCTCCCTCTGTTCCTTCCTTCCTTCCTTCCACCCTCCCTCCCTCCCTCCCTCCCTGTGCTCCTTCCTTCCTTTCTTCCTTATATCCTTCCTTCCTTCCACCCTCCTTCCCTCCCTCCCTATGTTCCTTCCCTCCTTCCTCGCTCGCTCCCTCTGTTCCTTCCTTCCTTCCACCCTCCCTCTGTTCCTTCCTTCCTTCCTTTCTTCCTTCCACACTCCCTCCCTCCCTCTGTTCCTCCCTTCCTTCCTCCCTCGCTCCCTGCCTCCTTCCTTCCTTCCTTCCTTCCTCCCTCGCTCCCTCCCTCCCTCCCTCCTTCCCTCTGTTCCTTCCTTCCTTCCTCCCACGCTCCCTTCCTTCCTTCCTTCCTTCCTTCCTTCCTCGCTTCATTCTTTCCTTCCTTCCTTCCTTCCTTCCTTGATTATTTCTGTGTTCTAATTTCTAAAGTATATCATTGATTAATGTGCTTCATATCCATCATATAACATTGAGTCAAATATCTGATTAGGCCAACGTTCAGGACCGATACGTCAATCTAACCCCAGAAGAAATGTCAGCACGAGTGGAGAAGTAAATTTTGCATGAAGCACAATAAATGTTTAATTTTGTGCGTCAGAGCGTACTGACCTGTGTGTATCCGCAGATGGACTTTGAGGTGATGGGAGGTGCGGAAGGACTTGCCGCAGTAGGGGCAGTCTTTGGAGGACGATCCCACGCTTCGTTCCCTGACCTGGGATGGAGGCGGCTGCAGGCTCACCGCCGCTTTCCCCAAGTCTTCCCCAACATCTGGAGGGAACACAGAGACAGGAGAGGGAGGGAGGGATGAATGGATGGAAAAGCAGTCATCCTCACATCACTGTCTGTTCTTTGTCCCTGTCCTTCCTGTTACCGTAGCGACTCATCAGACAGCAGAGCTGCATCCCCCCCCCCTCACTGTCAGAACGCTGACAGTTCATCAACTTTTCAGGTTCTTTGCAAACACCGTGGCTCGGAGTCTCTTCCACCTCCTTTTTTCTCCTCCAACCCCAGCTACCATCATCAGTCCCATTAAGCATATGCTAAGTGGCAAAGAGAGTTAAAACTGCTAAATAAGGCAGACAGAGAGAAGGCAGAATAAAAGGGGGGAGCGATTCGGCTTTGTCAGCATCGCAGGATCTTCCTTGCATCTCTTCCCGCGACCTGATTTTGACAGGAAGCTGTCAGAGATATGATAGGGTGATAACAGTTTTGACCCAGCCCTCCGCCACTTCCTCCGCACGCCAGGAAAAAAAAAATGATGATGCACAGTTTAGTGCAACAGCAGTCTGTTATCAACACAATCAGCCCCCCCCCTGAACGGGAATCTGAAAGATGAGTGACGACAACCTGGGAATGTGTTGACAGCAGCATAATCTGAGGTGAGGGTGTCACCATCAGATGGTACACACTGGCCTTGTGCTGATGATTACCCGCCTGTGATGTGAGGAGGAAAAAAAAAAAAACGCTTAAATGGGAAAACATACAAATTTATTGTTGACATGTTTTTTTTTTGTTGGTGCTAAAGCTGTAAAATGAGACATTTCTGCTCAGGTTGTGTTGGGTTATGATGGACGTCAGAGAACATCCACCCTGCTGACACCAAACTGTCAGCAAAAGAAGAACAACTGATGCATTTATTCCCTAGTTCTTTGTCTATCAGAGATTTGGACGCTGTCAGGTTTTCATGTTTAAGGTAAAGATAATAAAAATCTTTTATGTTTGAAATGAGGATTCATGCTTTTTTTCATACAGAAAAAATGAAATAATCAATGGCTTATTGTTGATTTGGTGAAGAAATCTAAATGTTTTTAAAGCACAGAATAAAACAATAAAATCAGAAAAACTAGAGAAGCAGTCAGAGAAGGCAGACGTCTGCCAGGCAGCAGATCCTCCACATGTTCTGACCTAAAGCTGGACCTCAAATATAAACTGGATCATTAGGAAATTTATATGAACTGTTCCTGGACACAAAGATCTGATCAAAAGTTTATAACAACTGTTTTAATATGATAACTTTTCAGGCTATGCTGTACAGGCAGACAGAGAAACAGGCAGAAAGAGAAACAGGCAGACAGAGAGAGATACATACAGACAGAGAAAAAGGCAGACAGGGAAACAGGTAGAGAGAGAAACAGGCAGACAGAGAGAGAGAGAGACATACAGACAGAGAAACAGGCAGACAGAGAAACAGGTAGACAGAGAAACAGGCAGACAGAGAAACAGGTAGACAAAGAAACAGGCAGACAGAGAAACAGACAGACAGAGAAACAGGCAGACAGAGAGAAAGACATACAGAGAAACAGGCAGACAGAGAAACAGGCAGAAAGAGAAACAGGCAGACAGAGAGAGAGACATACAGACAGAGAAAAAGGCAGACAGAGAGACAGGCAGAGAAACAGGTAGACAGAGAAACAGGCAGACAGGTCAAGGAGACAGACAGAGAAACAAAAGAGACAGAACAACACAGACAGACAGACAGACAGACAGAGAAACAGGTAGAGTTTTGTAACAGTGTTTCTCTTAAATCAGAAGACAACTAAAAAAAAACACTTTTTAAAACATTTTCAACAAATTCATTGTAAAATGAACTTAATAAAAAACTTTCAAACTGAGGCTTTTAATACTGTATGTACGCCGAGCCTCAATAAAACATATTTATTTCCAAATATGGTAAAGGATTTGAGTTTTATAGGGAAAAAGCAACAGAACCACAGAAAAATGAATCAAATTGAACACAATGAAAAGCTTTTTTAACAGACGGCAAGACTTTCCCTTTCAGCCCCCCCCCCTTTTCACCCTCGTCTATCACAGAGTCAAATAAGGTACAGAGAATAGAAAGACCCAAGTCAGCAAGTCTTCTTCCACGCTGACACGAAACACACAACTCAATCCACTGAGGCCACCGTCAGCCCAGCAACACTTATCACGACTGAGAGTGAAGGCGGTCTAAATATAAATGTGTGACAATACACAGATAGGCCTACTAAATACCAGCTGCTGCTGTTTGGCTTATTTATGTACAATGAACAGACTGTAAAAGCACATTTAAAAAACGATTTTCATTCAAATCTTATAATCAGGGGACGTCCATGTTTGTCTGGTTTTCCCAGCTTTATAGAAACAGCAAATACGATTTACCAGAGATTGTTTGAGGCCAATGTTCAACTAGATTTGAAAAATGTATTTAAAAAACTAAAGTTTAATGGCTGAAATATACCAAAATAAATCCAGAAGGTTGATCATAGTTTACGGTCTGGAAGGCTAAATGGATTCATATCTTGTCTGGCTGACAGATTTGTGTCGGTTTGTAGTTGTAAATATTTAAAAGAAGGAAGATCACATGTGGGGTAACTCAGGGCACGGTTCTTGAGCCTTGTTTTTCTGGGGTTTTTTATATGAATACAGCATCAGGTTATGCTTTACCACTGCATATCACCAGTTTTCCCATTTCTACAACTAACAATATAACTGAATGAAGAGTTCCTCAAAAATCAGACCTTTTCACATCATGATTTGTGACCGTGTTAGAATTATGTTCAAATCTGCTGAATAATCCCGAGTGTGAAAGTGGTTTATTTTTATTTTCACATCAGAAAAGACTACATCAACCTTGAAAGAATGCTAACATTAGCCCGCTTGTATCACCATGCTTAAATTAACTCACTTTGCTATCACCATGTTAAAATTAGCCCGCCTTGCTGTCACCGTGCAAAGATTAACGTGCCTTGCTATGACCATGCTAACATTAACGTGCCTTGCTATCACCAGGCTTACCTTCCTTGCCAACACCCTGCTAACATTAGCCCACCTTGCTAAAAATACACTCATATAATATGTTTCAAACCGTAATAAAGATCTTAAAAGTACGATGTATTTGAGTATTTTATTTTTTACAATACGACTTGGAATTATGGGTAATCCAGAGCGCAGATTAAAACCATAACCGTTACGTACAATGTGTTAGCAACGACGGATACCAAAAAGAGATACTTAAGCGGATTCCAGAAAAGAAAAAGGATAGAAGTAGTTGTACTTAAAATGGAGCCCACCCAGATAATGTTGCTTATGGGCCTATCGTTGTGTCATTACGCCATTGGCTTTATCATGTTCGTGCAAAGCATAGTAAAAGCATTTGGCACATTTGGAGTGTTAGTGACACCAAAAGTTCAAAGCCCCACAGCTCTGGAACTCTTGTAGCTAGAGCTCTGAAATGTTCTGCATTTGTAGCTGACATGATGTAGAACAAATGAGACCTGACTTTTCTCAAGCATGTCTTTATTGCTACTGTTCAAAAAATACCTATTATTTTCGAGAATAAAAAAAACGTGTTTGAACTGATGCAGCTTGGTCTGTGTTCTACTCACCCAATTTTGATTTATATATTCAGAAACTAGACGGTTTTAGCTTTTAAATAATGTATTGCACATTTGGGCATACAGTTCCTAAGTTATTTGCTTTTCTATCTGGGTATGCAAAATAGGCGAGAATTTCCCAAAATGAGGTGGATGTTAAGAGGATAATTGTGTGACAAATAAAGCTAATCTTATTTTAGTTATTACTAATAATATTAGTTGCATGTCACATAAATTGCATTGCAAAACGTAGAATTATTTAAAATAAGACCATATTTCCAGAACGCTCCTCTATTACTTGGCATTTCCATTAGACACATGCAGAGCCACGGCTGTAAGTGAAAAATAATGAAATAAAGACAAACACAATTCCCCCAGTGCTGAGTCCAGGACTCCACCATACTGTAGCCATAGACGCCTCTCAGAAACATATTTTGAGTGGTCTACTGTACAGATCCCTTTTTGGCAACAGTTCCCAGCATCATGTAACAGACACTGGCCCACCTGCCCATCCCAGATGGGGTTTAAAATTAAAAAATCCAAAACACAGATTAGAAGCAGGAGCGCACACACACGCAGAGGCACGCGCGGCCGTGCATCCCTCTCTGCTTCTGTCACAGACACACAGACAAGCATGTCCTTGTGTGTCAGGGTTAATAGTGCTCCTGTAAGAGGAAGACACACTACTGAGAGGATGAGAGTGTGCTCTCCTGGCATATAACAGCCCTTCAATAATAAATGAGCTTCACACATAACCACACACCCTCGCACGCGCACCCGTGCACACGACGGCCCTAAAGGAGTGCACGCAACGCAACCTCACGTGCACGCCAAGTTGGTTGATGTGCACGCCCCCCCCCCTGTGAACGCCCATCATTCCTGGGCAGTAAGCCGGCCCGTCCAGTGCGCGGCGTCTTTAATCAGTCGACTGATCCGTAGCTTTAACGCGGCCGTTCCAATTACTGTAAAAGTCATTGTGCTCCATATAACCACAAATATTGACACTTTATTGCACAACACTTTTATGACATTTTGAAGGTCACGCTGTATATTAGGCATCATCGTTCACAGCGGGGTGTGAGATGCGGGGAGAGGGAGCGTCAAATCTGTTGACACCCAGCTGTAACTACTCTCCCATTATTGATTTTCACTTGCTTTTTTTCTTCTCCAACCCCTTTTATTTATGCAAAGGTTTTGCTGCAGGAGACGTGGCCTTACAGCGACTGTCGCTTTGCTTTAATATTTGATTTCTCACTTTGAGCAATTACTTTTCCTCACCTGGACTTTAGAGTTATAGATAAACAGTGGTGCACTGGAAAAATGATGTAGAAATAAGTAAAAATGGCTTAAATTAAGTGTATTTAACCTTCATTTTAGTAGGTAAATGAGATATTTTCCCAAGTGAATGAGTATATTTACTTTTAAAATAAGATAATTAGATAATATGTACTTGAAAGAAGACATTTCAATTGTCTTTTCTTATTTTAAGTGTAAATTGTTTTGTTCCATTGGCAAAGTGGCTCCTTTACCTCTTCAATCCAACAACAAATGCACTTATTTTACTTACTAGATTTTGATTTTTTCCAGTGTGTGAAGACACTCTTAATAGCTTCTGTTCCCTCCAACAGCAAAACACAATTAGACAACACAGTATTTTTAATTTTCTAAAATCTGCAAGGTCTCTCTCATCCAAAAACCTTTCAAATTTTCCAAAATGTCAAAACTTCCTGCTGCGTAGCTCCATTCTGTATGTCAGCCAAAGGCTTTTTTTAAGCTTTAGCTTCCACAGAAGATCACGTCTCAATAAAAAATAGAAACAATAAAGAATATCTTTAAATCTAATATTGAAGCCGCTTTAAAAAAACTGCTGAATGAGTTTTATTTATTATCTATAAAGCGCTCTCTCCTCTACCCTGGGAAGAAGAAGAGAAGAAAAAAAAAATAACATGACAAATGCCAAACTGTGAATGTACTAGTACAAGCGTAGCACAGAGGGGAGGAAAAAAAAAGTATACATGTATAATTCAGCTGTATCTGATCTGAGACCAGCTCTTCTCCCCTCTGTCTTTACCAGTGTCACGGCGCCGTAATGGAACATGCCAGAACAAAGGCTCTGAGATCAGATTGGAGCAGAGTTGAGCAGGCCATCTGGGAGGCAGGCTGAGTATCAGTCACTCTGCCTGCTGTCTGCTGTACTCTCACTCGTGAACACACACTTCCCCTCTGACTAACCGGGCTACAGCTAGAGTGCAAAAACACACGCATCTGAGGTGTGCGCACGGTGTGCGCGGGACACCTCGCTTCACTGGAGTCTCAGAGGCTGACTGACGTACGGCAACCCACGTGGATCTTCTCTGGTTCTTGTGGGTAGGTGACCCCCCCCCACAGCCACACCCAGTCCCCCTTAAAGGAAAAGTCCAGTCAGAAAGAAATAATCAATGGATCATTATTTATACCTAAAACTAATACATTCACGATGATTTAATGAATTTAGTGCTAATCAGTAAAAAAAATTAAACAATAGTTTTTTTGAAAACAATCATTTTAGTTATCAGGCTCCTCTCCTGTGGAACCAACTACCAGTTTTAGTCCGTGAGGCAGACACCCTGTCTACTTTTAAGGCTAGGCTTAAAACTTTCCTTTTTGATAAAGCTTCTAGTTAGAGTGGCTCCGGTTATCCTGAGCTATCTCTAAAGTTATGCTGCTATAGGCTTAGACTGCTGGAGGACATAGGGACCCCTTTTTCAGACTTTTTTTAACGTAATCCTCTCTGCTTTTTTTTTTCATAGTAGCTTCATCTGGTCTGTTCCTGTTTGGCTGTGACTCCATCCTGGAGAGAAATATCAGCTGTTCTGCTGCCATCAACACCTTTGTTTATGGATGTAGGAGATCTGCCTGTTTTTCAGTGTAGTCCTGTTTCTCTGACTGTAACTGGCTCGATGTGCTCTTTTCGTCCTCTGATATGGGAGATGGCTCGGAGCTCTTCTGACTGTGGAGCTGGTTGACAGGTTCCTTTTGTATCTCTGCTTCTGTCTCCTTGAACCCCAGTCGGCCTCAGCAGATGGCCGCTCACACTGAGCCTGGTTCTACTGGAGGTTTCTTCCAGTTCAAAGGGAGTTTTTCCTCTCCACTGTTGCTACAATCATGCTTAGTGTGAGAGATTGCTGAAGAGTGAAGAATTCGATGCAGTCAACTGGTTTTCCTTAGATAAAAAACTGACGTGTTTCGAATTTGCGCTATATAAATAAACTGAATTGAATTTTTGTTGTGGCCATGTTTCCCCAAATATAGTAACGCCTCACTCCTGCCATCTTTCGGCAGTGACGTCACGGTGTGGTAAGCCTAGCGCCATTCTCCCCGCTTTACATGAAAAATCAATGGGAACTACTAGACACATCTGCAATCAACAACAATTATTGAAGATTTCCAGAGGACTTCACCATTGAAATTCAGCAGAGCCATAGTGAAACTGACAATGCCAACGAGCATGGCAGCTGGATGTTGGAATACATCGGGGAAAAGTGAAAAAAAAAGAGTTATTTCACCTTTCTGATTCCTGATCCTCCACGGACGGGTTCATCGTTGGATTGCCAACTTGAAGAGGGAGGATTTACCATTGAACTTCTGGCCAGAGAAAAAAAACCCGTAATATGTAGCCAACATTTGGAAGAAGAATGTTTTCAAGATGACTTGGATAATAGCGCGTTGTGACAAACACCAGATACAGCACTGGGACTTGATCAACAGCCGATACCGCACCGTGACGTCACTAACCAGTAGGTGGCAGTAGTGTTCTTTGACAATCATGGATGCCTCCAGTAAAGAACATTTAAATGAAAATGACTCTTAATTTAAAACACTGATCATTTATTGAACAGTTTGTAATAATTTCATATTTAGAGTACTTTCAGAAGTTTGAATTCTGAATATAACCAGACTTTTCCTTTAAAAGAAAAGAGCAAAAAGTAAAAAGCAACCACTAACACCCGGAGTGCATGCGGTGCCGGGCGGGCGCAGGTCGGTTGGTGGTGGCCGCCGGCAGGGTGGGGCCGCCGGTTCCTTAATGGTGCTCTTTCAGTCACATTCTGCACTCTAAACACTCTATGGGTTTGATTAGTGTTATATCACTTACAGGAAATAAAACAAAAACAAAAAAAAATAAATAAATGGGAGGGGGGGGTTAAAAAGCACATCAGTCATAAAAAAACAAGATGTTTTTGCCCAGCCATTATTCTAATGTGTCACATGACTCCGGTCGGAGCCCATCGCCTTTCTCTGCAGCCAAATAAGTGATGGGGGGATGAGGGGGTAAGTGTGTGTGTGTGTGTGCACGGTGACGGGGGGGGGGCGGAAACAGTTTGAAAAGGGGAAAAGATATTAAGAGAGATTGGGCGAGCGGGAGGGCGCTGGGGGAGAGAGAAAGAGTAAAACGTGATGACATCATTTGAAAGGCATTAGGCTTTTAAAAATGTGCCCGGGGGGACTTGGTTTCCTTACAGCAGAGCAACAAAACACCATCCGGCCTGATGCTGCTCGCCGGTGCTCCCTCTCTCTCTCTCTCTCTCTCTCTCTCTCTCTCTCTCTCTCTCTCTCTCTCTCTCTCTCTCACACCTCCCAGCACCCTTCCCTTCATTCTGTTTCTTTTTTTTTTTTTTTGATTTGGACCGGTGCCATCTTTGTGAGCGTCTGGTTCATGCGAGTTAATCAATTTGAGGTTTAGTTACACTGCTGATGCTAGCATTCCAGCCACTGCAAAAAAAAAAAAAAAAACATAATCTGAAGTTGCAGAATTTATTAAGCAATTATCATTAAACAGCGTTGCATTTCACCACCTGACCAGGATTACTGAATGAAATGTTAAAGTTAACCCCCCCAGCTCTTGATTTATGGCCTCAATGTGATAGCATGCAGATGAGATTTTATGTATTTATGTGGTTTTATTTATTCTCTATAGGAATACTCCAGGGATTAAGGAAGTCTCTGAGGTATTATAGCAACCTGCTCTAAATGAATAACAGCAGCATGAAGGGGGGGGGGGGGTGTTTATGCTCTAAATTACGTTGCCTCACCTCATACTTGTTGTTTCCTTACTGACCCCTTCCTGGTAGCAGAAATAAGACCGAGTTAAAAATGGGAGCCAAAAAAAAGAAGAAGAAAAATAAAAATTAAAAATAAGGCGAACGGCAGTTTTTGTTTACCCTGCAATGTTTGTGAGATTAAAACAGCGGCAGAATGTGTTTCATATAAGGCGGCGGGGTAAACAGGGGCACCAGATGTTCTTTGATGTTAATAATGGCATTTATTATTAATATTAATTAGACCGCATTCAGCAATACATTTGGGCCATTTCCAAGTCAATTAAGCAAAATGGCATCCGGGAGATGTTGAAACGACATTTTAAGGCAGGTGTTCGGCGGTCCCCTAATAAAACATTTTTTTCCCAGCTCCTGAAAAACAGCCTTTTTTTTCTTTTTCTTTTTTTATCCAAGGCATATTTTTTTCTTATTTCTCTTTGTTTACTCTTCAGCAGCTTTCCTCTCTTCTCCTGTGAAGGCAACACTTGCAGCTGTATCTTAAAAACAACACATTGAAGGTATAAAGGATATCGTATCACAGATCCGATCAGAGATATAATTCTTTAGAGAGAAACCAAACAGATTCTCCTTAAACGGGATTTTTTTTTCACCTCTAAACTTCCTAATCTGTGTAGCTGAGCGGTGCAGTTTTATCATTACTCATAAACACCAGTTCAACCAAATCTAATTAGACAACACGAGCCAGAGGCCTCACACCAGGGGACGTCTTTTCCTCAAAATCAAAAATAATCCTCGGCTATGCGGCTAAAAAAAAAAACCCACACACCAAAAGCTCCATTCAGTCTCATCTAGACCTCTCTGAAAAGGTTCCTGCCACACCTCTCAGATTGTGTGTGCTCACGCCGGTGTGTGCGCTTTTGGCAGCAGGCCCCCGTTTCTTTTTTTTTAGAGCTGGTGGAGGCAGCAGCCTTACAATGGTACATTAACAATCTGTGCGTTCATTTATCAGTGTGTGCGATTTGGACTCTCCGTTCATGGCGCGCTGCACTTTTCATGGCTGAAAATTAATGAACAAGCCTCCCCTCGCAACAAACATGCACCTGTGCTGCAGAGATGCTAATCACAAACATTTATATTTATTAGTGAACACCGGCGCTAAAGGCTGGAGTTGAGAGGAGGAGGAGGAGGGGATAAAAGAGAAGGGAGAAATTTTTGAAAAAAAAAGAAACACGGGGATATATTTCTGTTTTTTTTTATTTTAAATGGATCATAAAGGGCGAGGAAGTTAGGCACAGAGGTTTTAAAGCTGCGCTGAATGAAGGAATAAATGCAGATTTTCCCAGCGTGGTTTCCAAAGCCAGCCTCTTTTCCTCTTCCTTAACATGCTTTTCTCCTCTTCAGCGACAGAAGGTGGCTCTCTCCTTCAGTTAAAGGGGCTATGCCTCTGCCCAGCTAGGAGAAGAGGAATGGTGCCATAAGTTTCTCCCTGGCACCGGCCCACCTTTGTTTTCCACCCCTACTCAAGTCTGTTTCAGGCTTCAAAGAGCATTGGAAAAAGACACACACACACACACACACACACGTGAGGGAGCACTGATGTCTCACTAACTTTATCATTCTAGCAGGGCGATCATAGCCCCGTAGAGAGGATGTGGATGATGCTTGAGGGTCTATGAATCTGAGAGCTTGTTTGTACGCGTGTGCGTCGTCCACCACTGCTTGCATGCATGCATGAGAGCAGGGGAAGGCAGATGGGGACAGAGGTAGGTGTCTTTTAGGACATGAAGACAAAAGCAATTACTAATGTGTTTGGATTCACACACACACGCGCGCGTGCGTGCACGTCTTTGTGTGTAATGCTATAATAATCAGGGTGTATATTCATCATGTCCCCTCTCTGTCTGTGTTGGCAGGAAGTGGTGTGGTTACCATTAGTGAAGGATGACTAGGTTGCTGCCTCGCTTACCAGGGTACGGCTGGATTGCTGTTTGTAAGGCGGCGCCAGGAAAAGGAGAGGAAACCGTTAGGGATGAGAAAAAGTGTAAAGAGAAAGGTTGGACCTTAAGGTGGACGGGGTTAGAAGGATAATCAGAAACAAGCGGCGAAGGCGAGGGGAAGTTTTTGGAAACAGGATTAAAAATAGTAGATGTATGCACGCCTAGATATGTCATCCACCCCTGTCTCTTTAACGGCGAATGAAACCTAACTCCTCCCTTAGCAGCCATTGATTTCCTATTCATTCCTGAGCGTGCTAACTCAACAGCAAGCACAATAGGCCAATCATCAAACTGAGCTACAGTCCCACCATTTCTACCCCATCCTTAATCCGTCTGGCACTGGTCAGGGTCTGTACTGTACAGGGCATCGAAGCTCTCCACACCGCAGCCATTAGTGCTGTTACTCCCGGTCAATGAAAATGAATCAATTAGGCCTCATTAAGGATGCATATTAAGGTGGAGTAATTATCTGCTGAGGGATGTAGCTACAGTAATCGATAGCTTGGGAGCATAAATGCACTCTTAAAGACATATATTACTACAGGAGATGAACGCTTTTTACAAGGTCTCTTTGGAGCGGGGATTCCACGGCGGTCATGGATACACGCCGCGGCGGTGTGTGTGTCAGAGCGGGGGGGCGGCCCAGTCCGGCTGTAAATCCACAGACCCAGGAAGCGTCCTGTTCCTCTGCTATGAACTCGCCCAGTGTCTCAGAAAATGAAGTGAGACGATTTATGTTGTCGCTGAGAGCATCCCACGGCGGCGTGAACGGCTCAATCTCTGCAGACGAACAAACAGTTGGACGTAGGGAGGGATGTACCATTACGCAATACTAGGCAGTTGCCTAGGGCCCCAAGTTCCTGGGGGCCCCATAAAACTCTGTTTACATGTATAGTTAATACAACTATTCCTTATTTGTGCACCTTAGTTATGTTTTTGATAAAAATGTCATCAGGACGCTTAAAATATTAAGTGTGTCTCAGCCCCCAACCCCACCCCCCCTTCAGTGTCCACCATATTGGATCAGTCCATTTGCTGCACGTGTTCAGAAAGGTCCAAACAGACAGCAGCAAACCATTTGAAAACAAACGGCGGGAAGAGCAGTGTTGCCAACTTAGAGCTTTAGTCACAATATTTAGCCACTTTTCAGACCCCTCTAGCACTTCTATTTCAAAAAAAGCGCTTAGTGCCAAATCTAGCGATTTTTTTCTGCTACTGGAGACATATAAGCAGCGAACTCTGCTCTCCAGAGCAAGTAGATTGGTAACCCCGCCTCCTGCTCTCCTCTATCTTGTCTGCTGTCATGATTCATGCAGCTATTATTTCATCCAAATGAAAAATGGAGAACAGATAAGCAGATCGTGGCTTGTCTACGGTGAAAAGGACTAAAAA
This sequence comes from Cyprinodon tularosa, assembly GCF_016077235.1. NCBI lineage: Eukaryota > Metazoa > Chordata > Actinopteri > Cyprinodontiformes > Cyprinodontidae > Cyprinodon > Cyprinodon tularosa. The sequence continues at coordinate 1,315,562 of NW_024039540.1, forward strand.
AAAATTTCCTTTAATAGGGTAGTGCAGTAACCAGTATAAAGTTTAGAGCATCGATCCTTAAGTTTTTTTCCTGCATTACTTTTACTTTTGTACTTTAGGTAGTTTAAAAAAATTGTACTTTTGTAATTTTATCGGAATAAAAAGCTTATGTTGAAATCTAGACAAGTAATTTTTTTCTTAAAACAAGTGCATTTGTTCTTGAATTGAAGAGATAAAAGAGACATTTTGCCAATGGAACAAGACAATTTAGATTTAGAATAAGAAAACACAATTAAATTGTTTTACTTCCAGTGCATATTATGAAATTATCTTATTTTAAGAGTAAAAATACTAATTCCATTGGCATACTATCTAATTTACCTACTCAAACACTAGGATTTGTACTTCTACTTGAGAAATAGACATTAATAATTTTGACACCTCTGGCTCTGACCAGCCCCATGCACGACCATCGAGATCTAAGTACCGGAGCCTCACATGATCCGGTTTTCTGATTGCATGTGAAATCATGTCCGCCTTGTTCAAGGCTTTCTATTCTCTGGCAGCAGTAGAGGAGGTGTTACTATGATAGCAACCATGCTGGAGAACTCAGCACATGGCTGCTGCCTTGTAACCACAGGGTATCAACGTGAAGTCATTTCACAGGTCCTTACTTTATGACTTGTCCATCCATCCAGTTTCAAATCTAACATTATTCCCCGGCGTTCATCATTTTATGAGACAGTGTGAGCCTCCGAAGCCGTTTCTAAATGCTACTCTCTCATTTACTGACTACCCACATCAAAAACACACACATACATCTGCATGCACACACCAACACACACACACACACACACAATCCCATGCATAACGCCTATTAAAGAGCACGCTTTGTCCCAGTCGCATAATTTTAATTTGTTATGAAGGTCATTGACAGCAAGTAATAATCACCATTGGGGATCTAACAATTTGCCATTTTGGAACATGGAGGCACTGATGACTCAACTATTAATAGACTAAAGCCCCCCCACCCCACTTTCACCCTTCTGCCTACATCCCCGGCCCTTTTTTTTAATTGGCTAAAATGCAGAATCTATTACCAGTAAAACAATCCACAGAAAGTATTTGGACATTAGACTTCCTCCAACATTTACTATCTTTCCACTTTAGATGAACTTATTTAAGGAAACTGAAGGAACCCGACAAGACTCTTGAGCTGCCAATCACTGACCCCCCCCAAACATCACCCCTCGTTAGAGACACAATGACAGGTCTTATTATAGCCCAACTCATTTACCCTATGCTCCAATACCACTCACCCCCCCGCCTCGGACAAATGCGTCAAACAAATAAGTCGGAGCTTAAGCTATTTCTACGGCGTGCAGGAGCGTTTGTTCTTGTTACGAGTTTGTCAGTGTTTGGGGCGAAGGAAATTGGAGCAGGAATCCTTTATCTTACTGAGGCTCAACAACTCAAGACTAATTGCAAATTAATCTGGATGGGGATATCTGTACTGAGAGAGGCTCAATAAGAACTGGTGGCGAGTTAGAGGGACTGGTTGTTATGTGTTTATGGCGGCAGAGGAGGAAGAGGCCGGAGATGGAGGCAGCCAAAACCCAAAAGACAGAGCAGATATAATTGCCTGCTTTTCTATATCCAAGCAGTTGTATGAAGATTGTGGATATTAATAATTTATCATCAGCTTGATAGCAGAGAGCATGATGGAGGTTTTGGGGGGGTAGAGTTTGGCGTGGTTGTTTTAGATTCCTCCTTGGTGGTTTGGGGCTGATCGCTGTACTTGATGAGAAGGTCAAGAAGTTCTTTGTTATGAATGAAATGATCTTCATCTTATAGTTAGAGTGGCTCAGGTTATCCTGGGCTATATGCTGCTATAGGCTTAGACCGCTGGAGGACATAGGGATCCTTTTCATCATTCTGCTTCATTCTATCTCTATTCTCTCATTCTGTAGGATTTCTTAGTTCAATCTCTAAAGTTCTGCTCTCTCTGCTTTTCCTCATAGTAGCTTCATCTGGTCTGTTCCTGTTTGGCTGTGACTCCATCCTGGAGAGAAATATCAGCTGTGCTGCTGCCATCAACACCTTTATTTATAAATGTTGGAGATCGGCCTGTTTTTCAATGTAGTCCTGTTTCTCTGACTGAGACTGGCTGGATGTGCTCTCTTCATCCTCTGACATTGTCTGCCTGGCTGTATGTTTCCTGGACAGGGCCGCCTGTAGAGCTGGTGTACAGTTGCCTTTTCTATCTCATCTTCTGTGTCCTTGAACCTCTGCAGATGGCAGATGAGGTTTCCTCTTGTTAAAAGGGAGTTTTTCCTCTCCACTGTTGCTACAAGTATGCTTAGTGTGAGGGATTGCCTTTGAGTCAATTAGTTGATGCAATCAACTGGTTTTCCTTAGATAGAAAGTTTTGAATCAATGAATCTTGACTTGTAAAGTGTCTTGAGATGACATGTGTTGTGAATTGGCGCTATATAAATAAACTGAAATGAATCACCTTCTACCACCATGTTTGCAGCAGATCCAGTGTCTGCACCACTGCATACACCGAGTTCACTCACATTAGGCGTTACCTCTTCCTTCGGTTGCTCTGGAAAGCATAACCACCATCAGAAGTGATTTGCAACACTTGATGGTGAAGTGATCTCTGCAATAGAGTGAAAATCTGACTTGAGACCATGCTGGATGGTAGTTAAGTTCCTGCTGAGGAAATGGGCTTTGATTTGCTGTCTGGTAGCCAGGGTATGTCGCTCTCAATTACTCACTCTGTCTCTGCAGCTAGTGTACTCTGTACTCCCCCAAGTCCGATGGCGGGGGGAACCTCTGGGCACCTTGACTGTCGTTTAACTGCTTGTGGCACGAAGCAGCTGAGGAAATTGGTCATTAAATCCAACGAGCTAGGACCAAACCCCCAGATGCCCCAGATCTGCTTCCAATCAGATAGCCCTCTTTTACAGGAGTGACGGAACACAGCCTGAAGCGCACATTAGGTTGCTGCTGCTCCACGCCGCTATTAGCAGTTACTGTAACATGGGCTGAGGAATTTATTCAACTTTGAACATTTCTTAGCAGCTGGAGCATTGCAGTCTCCAGAGGATGCAGGTCTAAATCTGCTGTAATGCACCGGTAAAGGATGCATTCAGAGCTGAAATAAACTTCTGTTAAATTAGAGCATAGAACTACTGCTGGACCACACCTAAAATCAGCCATATAGCTTTCCGAGCTTAATATCTTAGCTCTGCTAGTTGTAACTCTTCATTTTGACGTGCGAAGACCAGAATACAAACACATCATGTCACAAAAGTTAAGGTTAAAAAGCAAACATCTAGATTAGAGTCATGCATTGTTCACTTATAATGATCTATAATTGTATCCACTAAAGCTCATGAGTTAATATGTAAACAGTGTATTTTTACAAATTTTAATGTAATGTCAAAGATTTACAAACGGATAGCTTTTATTGGCTGAATCATTTTTTTGTGTTTTTTGTGTGTTTTAGTTTTAACCTCCTGAGAGGTGAGCTCTTTTTGTCAGCATGTTTTCTTGGGATCAGTAGAAATGTATAAGTCTAAGCTAGACTTTTTAATTGTACGTTGGCTGGATGCGCTCTCTTCTTTTAGACTTTAGACTGATTTTATTTGTAATTTTGTTTAAACAAGTGTAAAAAAAAAAAGACATTTTGTTTGGAAACAGCTCACTGGACAGTTTCATGTTTTTAAAAGTGCAGCCGTGAAAAATAGTAAAGATTACTTTAAATTTACAGTTCTAATATATCGGAGCTCGGCTGCCTGGCTGTGGGTTTCCTGGATGGGGCCGCCTTTTACAGCTGCTTTTTGCATCTCTGCTTCTGTCTCCTTGAACCCCAGTCAGCCTCAGCAGATGGCCGCTCACACTGAGCCTGTTTCTGCTGAAGGTTTCTTCCTGTTAAAAGGGTGTATTTCCTCTCCACTGTCGCAACAAGCATGCTTAGTGTGAGGGATTGCCTTTTGATGCAATCAACTAGTTTTCCTTTGATAGAAAACTTTGAATCAATCTGACTGGATGATCTGGTGAACTGTAAAGTTCCTTGAGATGACATGTGTTATGAATTGGCGCTATAGAAATAAACTGAATTGTATATTAGAGGCAGAAAAACCTCTGAAAAATCAGCCTTACCCGCCTTTGATAAACATTAAAACTGTAAACAGGTGTGTAGCTCAACCCTAAACCAGGCTCTAAAAAATCATAAGCCTGAAAAAACAGCATGAAAAACAGTGAACTTAGTGTTAATGTGTGAGATGGAAGCTACTCCCCATGTGTAAACAGAGGTATTAGGCTCAGTATGTTGTTTTAACATTTAATGCTAATTTTCTGTTTAGAAAACGCAGCACTTCAACCTAATTGAATAGTTTCAGAGAGCCTGTTGCCATTCGCATAATCAACGGCCTCCTTAATGCCATTTTATAAAGGGGGGAGTTGCAGAACTGGTGAAGTCCACACAAGTGTCCACACTCATCGGAAAGAGAGCCCTTAGCCATGCGGCTGGTGTGAGCCAGAGGACTGAAAACGGAGAATAAAAAGAAACTGTAGGTTTTACCTAAATTGAATTAGGGTAAGATAAAAAACAAACGCTCAGGAGGAATACGCTTTAATAATAATTTTAGTTAAATAGATGGCCATTATGGTGATTTAAATGCTCCAAAGGTGCACTTGTTTTGTAACCAAGGTCAGAGAGAATATGAGAGGGAGGGGTAATCATGATCCTAATGGCCTGAACCGCATCAGAGAGAAATAATAACTTTTCTATCAACAGGGGCGTAATGTAAAGTGTGTGTGTGTGTGTGTGCGTGTATGTGGGGGGGTTTAGATTGGAAAATGATACCGGAGTTGAGCTTATTTAGATAGATTGAGATATATATGTATATATATACATATACATATATCAGGGTTTATACAGGAATGAATAACTCAAATGTAATGCTTTTTAATGCTCTTAGAAATAATTTAAATGCCACCAACAGGTACCTGTTGACCGCCCCATTCTCTAGCCTTTTCTCCGAAGCTTCTTTTCTGAACATAAAGCTTTCCGATCAACCGGACGCAGCTCCAAGCAAATACAGTATATCGTGATATAATATGTCTGACGAAATTGTTTTTATAAACACTTTTTTTAGTAAAGCATTTTAAATGCCACAATAATGCCAATTAAGGCGTTTATATTAAAAAAAAAAATAATTTAATGGCTTTTAATGAGTTTTAATGACTGGCGGAAACCCTTTATATAGATGACAATGGTTATAATTCTATTATGGAGACCTTAGGCCTTGACGCGGCTGACACAGATTCAAATCCAACCTGTGGTCCTTTGCCAGATGTCTCTGTCTGTCAGCCTACTGTCCAATAAAAAAACCCACTAGTGCTGTAAAAAAAAAGGAAAATCAATAACGTTCAATTATTTGTAATCATTTAAAACACCAAGGTTAAAAAAATCTGTTAAAGGGAAAAAAACAAACAATTTAGGATAGAAGTGCTATCCTTTTGCTGCCCAGTGGCGCAGTGGGTAGCATTGCTGCCTTGCAGCAAGAAGGTTTCAGGTTCAATTCCCAGCCTGGGGTCTTTCTGCATTGAGTTTGCATGTTCTCCCTGAGCGTGGTACTCCAGGTACTCTGGCATCCTCCCACAGTCCAAAAACATGACTGTTAGGTTAACTGGCTTCTCTAAATTCTCTGTGGTTGTGTGTCTCTGTGTTGTCTTTTGACTGGTCTCTCGCCTGTAGACAGCTGGAGATAGGCACCAGCACCCCTCATGACACAACTTGGGATTAAGCGTTTAAGAAAATGAATGAACGTTATCATTGCATGCAGAACAAGAAAAATTAGAAACATAGATATCTGCATTCTGTTTGTAAAAGTTGCATGGCAGTTTCCCATTGCTTTCTATATTTACATAACCACATAAGTGGACTCATTCAAAATATGATTTCACTGTTTGCAAATGTTTAAGGCCTCTCTGGTTGCATCAATCACAGGTTTGCAGTCAATAAAAGAAGCTTCTACTATCGGCTGCCATAACGTTCAGACCGTATCAGCAGTCAAATCATAGGCTGAGCAGAAACGCTCTGGTTCTCAGGAGCCAACTGCTAAATAAAGACGCACCTCAGCATTTTTAGCCACCTCTGATGAGATGCAAAAAACGACTAATCTAACAAGACGCACCAACAAACTTAATGTTAGAAGTTCAAAGTCATAAAAAGTAAGAAGATATTAGAAAATATGTCTCAGTGTGCTTCCTAACGCACACTATGATTATTTCATACATTCATTTTACTTTATGGTTTGCCTCGGAGGCTTCATGGGAATCAAATCTCTAATGAAACAAATTTCCATAAGAGGAAGGTTGTCTGGAGGAATAAAAAGATATGATAACGTGTAGGAAAGAATGATAAAGTTTACTCTAATCTAAATACAACAATAATGTTAATCAATTTACACTCGTTTCTACTCTGAATGCCGTGATTTGGCCTTTTTCTGCGGAGTTTGTACATTTTATTCTGTAAATATAGGCATTTTCTCATGGTTTCCTCCTAGCTGGAAACAGCTAGCATAGCTTAGCTGGACAGCGACTAATCTACATAGACATTATATACGTATACCCCTTGTTGGATGCTGTCTCAGATCTCATTTTAATCACAGGAAAGATGCATCAGAGATAATATTACAATAATCTCTTACAAGTTACAGAACAAAACTAATTCAGTTAGATTATACTTATCCATTCTGAATAAAAATATTTAAACTGAACTCTAACTGAATGTGATATATGCAAACTTATATATTTTAGAATTAAATATTAATATGAACACAAATTTTTATATTATTATTTATAAGATGATGTTTTGCAAATATTATACATTTATATAGTATTTTATTATTATTATTCAGTAATTTAAAGGATTTCTCTTTGATAATGATTATTATGAGCTATAGAGGAAAATTTGTTGTAATGTGATTTACAAGAGAGTAAAGTTTTTATTTTGTTTTTTTAATAAATTTTATGTAAACTTCTATTCATTTTTTGTCATTGTCAAGACTTTGTTGGAAAATCGTTGTGAATAGTAATAAGTAATAGTATATGTTGTCTCTCACTAAAGGCTTTTCGTCTTTTTTGTCAAAAATTCTTCCAAAACTTTTTCAAAATGTTTATTTTATCGTTATTTATGCATATGTGAACATTTGTTCTATAAGCCGTATGTGTGTGATATATATATATATATATATATATATATATATATATATATATATATATATATATATATATATATATATATATATATATATATATATATGCATGTGATTAGAATGAGATCCAAGATGGCCGCCCTCTAGGCACATCGGCCAGCGTCCAATGAGGCGTCTGCATACATATTGTCTATGCTAATCCAGACCAAACACACCAAAATCTCGTTTTCAGCCTCACGATTAAGTTTGATGAGATCTAATTTTACATTTTGAGATATTAAACTTTTGAAGCCAACTGCATTTACTGCAACTGTATCCGCTACATTAAGCTAATGCTACGCCTTTAGGTTGTCTTGAAAAGATTAACAGAGCCATCAAAGATGCCTTCAACACTTTTAAATGATTTATATCATTATCAGGGTTTTTCATTTTAAACAAGAAAAACATGAAAGAAAAATGGGAAGCGTCTGTAAACACAGCGATTAGCATGAATGGCTAACAATCAGCCGCTAACAAAGCCCCACTTAGCATCTGCCTTGGCGCTTTCTGTTAGCGCTCAACTCAAAGGCTTTTTCCCAGTTTGTTGTCTTATCAAACTCTCTATATACAGATTCTCAGGAAAACCTTTTGGGATTCATAAAACTTGTATTTTTTTATGAATATTAAGCTAACCTTAAACACAATTTGATATTAATGAAGCTTTTGCTCTTTTGTCATCGAAAAAGCAAACCTACTTTCCCTGAAAGAAATGTAGAAAATTGTCTTGTGCCGCTCCTGTAAACCTATTTTCATTATCCCCCCACAACCTGTTAAAGTTATTAAGTTTCACATAATATTAATATGAGTAAAGCAGGTGTGTTTTTAAGCTCCAACCAGAGAAAAATAAAATAAATAAATGCATTACAAAAAAAAGAGAAAAAGCCAATTACACAAGCCCTGATAACTCCCATTTTGACAAAAGGTCTTTACTTGGATCTCTGTGACTTTCTAAGACTGACTGATCTCATCTACAAAGGAAAAGGGCAGACATTTTGCAAGAAGGTAAATACTTTAAATGTTAGCATGGGGAGTGTCTTCGATTTGTCCTTTAGGAAGATGCTGCGGAGCGATACACCGCGCACTTCCTCCTTGTCTCAGTCATTTGCCTCACAAACTGGTTGCTCTTTTCCCCCTGCTTCCTCTGTCACTGCGAAACGCACAGCCAGCAGTATGGGGGAAAAAAAAAAAAACTGCACCTACTTGTTGCCTGGAGTTTATCTCTACATTATTCTCACCGCTTCTTTCGTTCATTTCAGAGAATAAGATAAATGAAGAACGTACATTTTGTACACCTGTCCTCCCCTCCCCACCTTCATCTTTCCCTAACGATAAGGGATTTCATTAACGTGGGAATGCTTGGGCTGAAAGAAACATAATTGCTTCGGTGTTGTTGTCCTCTCTGCTGCCGACGCCCTAATTTCCTCCTTGCCTTACTCTTGACTGTTAAGTGATCATTATATCAACAGAGGGGATGGGCCAAGGGTAAAATATTGACAAACCGCGGTCATGTTCAAGTGTGTGGGTGTTTAAAAAAATATGAGCAACAAAAAAAGGGTGTAAAGCCATATACATGGGATTTACCATTAGGCAATGCTACACAGTTCCTGGGGGCCCCATAAAACTCTGTTTACAAGTATAGTTTATACGAATATTCTTTGTTTGTGCACACTAATTATGTTTTTGATAAAAAATACTTTCACTAAAATGCCATCTGAATTCGCTTATGATATTGTGTCTCAGTCCCCCCCTTCAGTGTCCACCATATTGGATCAGTCCATTTGCTGCACATGTTCAGAAAGATCCAAGCAGACAGCAGCAAACCATTTGAAAACAAACAATGCAAAGAGCAGTGTTGCCAACTTAGCGCCTTTGTCGCTATATTTAGCCACTTTTCAGACCCCTCTAGCACTTTGATTTCAAAAAGCACCTGGTTCCAAATCTAGCAACTTTTTTCTGCTACTGGAGACTTTGGAGACAACATCTAAAAGCAGCGAACTCTGCTCTCCAGAGCAAGTAGATTGGTAACCACGCCTCCTGCTCTCCTCTATCTTGTCTGCTGTCATGATTCATGCAGCTATTATTTCATCCAAATGAAAAATGGAGAACAGAGAAGCAGATCATGGCTTGTCTACAGTCAAAAGAAGGACTGGGTTATTTACTTTTGCCGTCGCCTTTGTGGAAACACAGGAAGGAGCAATCAGCTAAGTGAGCTTAGTGCTTGGAAAAAAAAAAAAATCTTTTATTCCTTTTGAGACAGCATGAACAGTCAGCTGAGTACAAAACATAGAGAGGAAAACAACAAGAAAAGGGACAAAACCTAGAACAAATAATGGATGTCTATTCTATCAAAATTTCTCTATCTGTATAATGGCCCCCCTGCAAGTCTTTGCCTAAGGCCTCAGAATTTCTAAATCCACCCCTGAAGCCATAAGGATCCATTGGCAAAAATCACAGAATCCATCAACACTTTAAAACTTCACCCCCCCCCCCCTCTGTATTTACCCTGATGGATAACTGTATGTAAAAGATACATAATTTCTGGACTTGCCATTTACACAGCGTTGCACCTGAAAGCCAAGTGGCATAATAGACAGTTTAAAATGTCAGCGAAGTAAGAGTAAGTAAGAGAGACAGGTCCGCAGCCGAATCTTAATTAGAACAGCTCCATCTAATGGCAGCCGCTTCCCCAGACCGGCTCACCGTGACAGTGGTGCTGGGCAGACATATGCATACATAAACACAGAAGGCACGCGGCGCCTCTGACATACCCGTACCTCAACAGACACGCCAACGTTTTTATATGGATGCAAACAGAGGGGAAAAAAAAGACACGTTTTACTTCTGTGTACCCATTTAAATTTTAAATGAAGCCAATGTTTTTGAGGGTGCATTGAAATTCACAGAACCTGCACGCGCTCTCATTCCGAATGCGCCGATTGTTGACATCAGTGCAATTTGCGAAAGATCCTCTTTCACATAAAAAGTTAATTTTATTCCTCTGGATGACCGGTCAATGACCGAATCTATCCGGTTATGGCAGAGCTTCAGAAGAAGGTTCAGTGGTAGTCTGGAGAAGCATGTATAGGATTTACCTATCTATCCCTTAGCAGACCTGGCTGTTGAGCCCGAGCCAACGCCACATGATTGTGTTAATTAATCTGCCATTGTGAGCGCGGGGAACAGCTGCACGGGCTCTCATGGCGGCGTTGTCACAGCAAAACAATGAAATCTTAAGCTTCCCAACTGAATCTTCCATTACAAAAGAGAGCAGCGACGGGGCTAAATTCATAAATCCACAGATCAATTTTTACCAGCACTAATGTGTGACCTTTAAAGCAAAAAAAAAAAAAAAGAAAAAGAAGAGGGACTGCATCGTTTAGGCTAAAAATACCATCTGATATGTAATGTATAGAGGCAGAAAGCAAACAGTGAAGACAAGAAGGGTGGACGGAGGTCGAAAATGAGCAACAGAGACACAATGAAGCCAGAAGAGGCGAGGATTGGTGCATCAGAGGAAACAGATGAGTGCTGGGAGTCACCAGCTGGGCACTGGTATTTTAAAACAAAATGTCTAACGCTATTAGCAGGGATCCATCGATCGGCGTTACGTGGCGTTAAGGAAGAGACGGAGGGAGGGGGGGGGGGGGCGGATCACACTTCACAGGAGCCTCACAGGTTATTCCACAACCAGAAAGCTCTGAAATCAACACTCCTAATGTTTCTTGACAAGTTATCAACTGAGAAAATTGAACTTAAATCCGTTTTTTTCATGTGACTCATTGTCATGAAAGCAGCGGCACAAAAAAAAAACAAGAAAAAAAAAAAAAACTCCCATTTTGAAACTACATTGACCGAGGGAATACATAAATAAAACGGGGTGTAGGGAGCTGCCACCGCAAATTATGTCTCCAATAACAGACTTTTGCAAATAAATGGCTTAGCACCTCTAATCGAGTTCACAAAATGTTGCACTAGACAACCATTTCACTGCATTCATTACAGCTTGGCTGAATTACACTTTTATTGCCCGCAGAAATCGCAGCGTTTGTCCCTAATGTGGCAAGGCGCGCTCAGCTTTGTTTTAGAAACTACAAGATGCCTGGAAGAGATGGGAGATGCAGAGGGTGGCATGGCCTTGGTGCATGCCTGGCACTTCTAGAGAGAGATGGTGATGCACCCTGCAAAAAAAGAAAAAAAAATCATCAAGATGCCTGGCTCTCAACCCGCTCTGCGGCCGAGCCCTTCTGTCTAGCAGAAAGCCCTCCAGCAGCCCACTGAGCGCGCAAGATATCAGGAGGGGAGAGATCCACGCCGCTGAGCGGCCTGGATGCACCTGAAGGATCTGACTCTGTGGAAAAGGATGACGGCGCCTCTAAATGATCTCTTTTCTTCTTTAGATCCTCACCAAAAAAAGAAAAACACTTGATGGAGCGAAGCCGTTTTAACGGCCCATAAAGAAGGGAAGACATTTTCTTCTCCATGTGACACTGTCTCTCAATCTGCACCCTGTTTAAGCCTGCCAAACACTAAGTCAAATAGTGACACTGAATATAGCTATGAATTGCAAATCTGTTGTTTAGTTGCCATATTTCTGAGAGAGAGCCCAAATGTTCTCTTTTTTTTTTTCCTGCAAGAGTTTTCATTTCAGTCCTTTTCACATAAGCACTCCAAAAGACTTCAGATGCCGTGAAAGCCGCTAACGCACGCGCGTACCAGGCCCGAAAGCCCGCAGATGGGGGACGGATGACATGGTGCTAACTCGCATCTTCAAAGTGATGCTCGCTGCAGCATCTCACCTGTCCAAACGCGCTGGATTTCAGAAAGCCATCAGATGTTGCATTTACCGCAACGCTGAACAGCGAAGAGCATCCGATCAGGAGGCGTACGCATTCCTGAGGTTTGGTGGCGCCTCAACGTGACAACTCAACAGGACACTTAGTGGAGCCGGAGTGGGAATATGTTGACGCCAGAAAAAGGTTGATATCTTGTCATTATGTTCTCCCTCATGGCTTTGTTATATTTACAGCTAATATGTTGCAGAAAGTGTATCGAATTGGATAAGGAGGAGTTTTTTCTTTTTTTCTTTTTGCCTCCTGTGCAACCGTGTTGTCGGCTCTCTGATTGTTGGAGTATAAAAATAATCGTCATGGAAATAGATCTCATTGACAACGTGCCATGTTCACACTGTGAGCAGCTTGTGCCTGGTGAACATAATCCAGAAACGTCCTCCAAAATCTTTCCTCCACAAACTTTCAATCCCTCATCCTCTTTTTGCCCTTCTCTTCAAAAAAAAGAAGAGGGGAAACCGCTGCCAGGGAGGACAAAAGACCAAATCCTGAGTGTCGAGCGGCGGACAAACAGGTAGGAACAGGAAGTATTGGCTGAGCTCAAGGATCACAAAGGAGCCACGGAGGAAAGAGGAGGGAAACAAACCGATGTTACGAGGATTGACCAAAACAGATTTCCCATCCAGGTGGTGAAAATCCACCATTCATCTCTGTGTCTAATAGGAAACTCTGGCTCTGAGAGCGCCGCGCCATCACAATCACTCCTTACCTGTCGGCCCTGCCAGGAGAGGTGGCATTTGGTCGATCCGGCCTCCCATGAGGGGTGGGAGGGGGGGATTGGGGCTTAGCCCCGACTTAGCTCGGTGTCTTAAGACAGAGGATGGGCTGAATCAGGAGGACCATTGGGAAAAATGTGGGGATAAACTACATTCTCAAAGGCGGGGAGGAGAGCTGGCAGCTGAATCAAGGCCCCAGAGGTTAGACGGGGCCCCGAAGCTCCTTGGCTCTAGGGGCCTTCATCCCTTGAACTCAGTTTTCAGTTTTTTGGAGGATTCTTGTGGATAAAACTGAGAAATATCAGATGTGCTGCTGCCATCAACACCTTAGTTATTAGATGTTGGAGATCGGCCTGATTTTCAGTGTTGTCCTGTTTCTCTGACTCTGGCTGGATGTGCTCTCTTCATCCTCTGACATGGGAGCTGGCTCTGAGCTCGTCTGCCTGGCTGGGTGATTCCTGGAAGGGGCCGCCTTTATAAGTTGCTTTTGTATCTGTATTTCTGTCTCCTTGAACCCCAGTCGGCCTCAGCAGATGGCCGCTCACACTGAGCCTGGTTCTGCTGGAGGTTTCTTCCAGTTAAAAGGGAGTTTTTCCTCTCCACTGTAGCTACAAGCATGCTTAGTGTGAGGGATTGCCTTTGAGTCAATGATTCGATGCAATCAACTGGTTTTCCTTAGATAGAAACCTTTTTAATCAATCTGACTGGATGATGAACTGCAAAGTCCCTCGAGGTGACGTGTTGTGAATTGGCGCTATAGAAAGAAACTGACCTGAACCTGGTCTCTGACTGAAGGAGACCTTCAGCAAGTTTGATGATCTCAGGAGTTCCGGGGAATGAATCTCTAGCTGTGCTTGTAAATATCCGTTATCATCCTCTATTAGGCCCTCTGTTTCATTTGATTTTATTCTGAAATTCTAAGGTCCTCTTTTCTATCTGGATTGTTAAAATCAGGAAGTTGATGCACTCCTGCAGCGTTCCGCCCAACTGTCCAACAACAACGTCAATTTAAAACCACCCTTTCCCTCCAAGAAGTCGTTATATTATTTATATGATGTGGCTTACTGTGCTGTAAGGTTGGAAATAACTACCCCTGCTACCGTAATTACAATATTTATAGATGTATTTTTGGCAGCACATATTAAAATAACCTGATGGTACAGATTGTGCTTCCGGTTCCCATCGGTTACTGGAAAGACTACTGATGGGCCCCAACTGAGCTTCAAAAGAAAAATCTAAAAAATGTGAAATCCAACAGGTGAAGGGATCTCTGGTCACATTTACTCATAAAGTTAAATGTCTGGCAACAACTGAACACTACACATCAATTCTATGCAGTTTATTTCTATGATTCTAATTCACATCATCCTGGGTGACTTTATAGAAACAGATCAATCAGATCATACAGTCAGATTAAAGGTTTCAACTTTGTATCAAAGGGAAACCAGCCGAGTCACTGACTCTACAGGATTCTCTACAGGATGAGCAGGTGGAGACAGAACACTGGAAAAATGATCTAGAAATAAGGTAATATTTCTCAAATTAAGTGTATTTACCCTTAATTTGAGTAGGTAAATGAGATGATTTGCCAATGGGATGAGTATTTTTACTCTTAAAATAAGATATTTAGATAAAATGCACTTGAAATAAGACCTTGGAACGGTGTTTTCTTATTTTAAACGTAAATTGTCTTGTACCATTGGCAAAATGTCTCTTTTACCTTTTTAGTTCAAGAACAAATGCACTTATTTTAAGAAAAAATGACTTATCTAGATTTAGATTATTCCCGTGAAGAGATCCCTCCTAATAGATTGAACACACACAGTCCATGTGGGGAAACCTGGGGACGGCAGCATCATGGCGTTATTTCCACCTGGTGTCTGAACCGGTTAGAGTTTATAGAAAAGATGCTTTTAAAAAGAAAAAGGAGGGATAAAGAAAACCTGTTAGATAGATAGATAGATAGATAGATAGATAGATAGATAGATAGATAGATAGATAGATAGATAGATAGATAGATAGATAGATAGATAGATAGATAGATAGATAGATAGATGCATTAGAGAAGCTGTAAATAAAAGTGAGGAAGGCGTTTCTCCAAACACATGTTCCACACTCGGCCCATACGGGGTTGCATACCTGGGGGCTGTCGCGTTTAAAACGTGTTACTCTAATAAGGCAACAGTGGCTCTTATTTACAACAAGCACAAGACGACACGAAAAAATATCTTAACACATTTTCTGTTACGGCTCGGGTGAAACAAACACCTTTGTTATTTACTAAACAAAACGTCTAACAAACAGCCCCTTTCACACGCTAAAGATACATCCAAACATATGCTCTTGACTGTAAAAAAAAAAAGCAACAACAACAAAAAAAGAAAAACAAGCACGCACACACAATAGGTGTAAACCGTCTAAATTGCAATTGCTCTGCATCTTGGAAAACAAACACTTTCCTTTGTTACCAAGACAACTGAGATAATGTGATTCCTGCGGCATTGTCAGGACTGCTACTTGCTACATTATGTGTGACAAGCTTAAGAGTAGATCTGGGGGCATGAATGTGCCGATCGGGGCTCCAGCCCGTTGTGGCGTGCAGATAGTCCGGCAAACCGCATCTACAGACGCAACCTTGCCAAGGCGTTAAGCTGGATGGGCTAACATTGATTCCACAATCACTGAAGTCAGCGCTGACATATAACGCTCTCTAATGCTCGCTGTGCTTACTGTTACTTGCCACGCTAATTCCTGGCTTAGTAAAC
The DNA here is from genome assembly GCF_016077235.1 of Cyprinodon tularosa. Classification (NCBI taxonomy): domain Eukaryota; kingdom Metazoa; phylum Chordata; class Actinopteri; order Cyprinodontiformes; family Cyprinodontidae; genus Cyprinodon; species Cyprinodon tularosa. Next base: position 1,331,143 of record NW_024039540.1, read on the forward strand.
CGACGCAGAGCCTTTTCTTTTAAATGACTTAAATATGTGTGCTTTATATATCTATCTGGACAAACAGCACATTCATATTTAAGCCTAAAGCCTATATGCTCCTTTTTTCTTCCCTCTGTCTTTGCTTTCCATGGCGACAAAATGAATTCAGCTCAGAACCTAATTAATCCACAAAGGTTTCATGTCTTAATCCCCAAAGTCAAGGGGGTTATTGTCCTCACAAATGAGGTCAGTGTTGGTCCCAGTGGAAATAAGCGAAAGAAGGAGGAAAACACAGGGATGCTCACAGTCGGGCTTTCTTTCACAGCCGTTCTTCTGAATATTGTTCTGATCCGGCGACAAGAGCCCCCCCCTCTGCAAACAGAGCCAGGGCTTCGCCATGCTGTCCGCACAGGGACGGCACCATGTGATGGTTTGCATGTCACGGCGGACAGAAACACGAGCTGGCCGCCGAAACTGGTGGTATCGCGCTCGACAGCGGCGGGAGAGGCAGGAAGGAAATTTGCCAACCTCTAGAACACGGACCTTTTGAACCAGGTGGGTAAGAAGGCTGGTTCTGGTGGCAACTGTCACCGGGGGGAGTCACAGTCGAATTCTGAGGCGAAGAAGCATCATCCAAGTGTGACAGGACGCTAGCATGATACAGCCTCCCCCGTCTGTTGGAATGACAGGGGGGGATGTGACACACATGGCCGCACACATGTGCCTGAAGCACAGTCAGCACCAGCGGCCCACACAGGGTCTCCATCGGGTCCAAACCCTGGGAATAGGCGAAGGGAGCCGGCCAAATGCTCCACACATTGCGGGCGCCGACTCAAAAGACCAAATGGGGACGGCTGACCACGGCGGCCGACTTCTCGTCTAATTCAGACCATCCTGACGAGGGCCTCCCAGAGCCAACAGACGCAGGGCGGGGTTGGTAGCCAGCGATAAAGTCGGTTTAACCAAGGGTCAGCCAATAGCAGACACGTTCAAAGGAGGGTGAGCCATGAAGAAGAAAATCCAAGATGACACGACCAACAGCTTGTTCAAATCTGTTGCGGTCAAAGAGTCCGGCCACTGGACAATCTGCAGCAGACATGGGGGGGGCGATGAGCCCGCCTCCTAAAAAAAAAACCCAACGGCAGGGACACCAGCGCTCTGCCTTATCTTTAACGTGACAGCGTGTCATCATCTACAGCTGTTATATAGATAATTACTTTTACTCTCTCTCTGTGGAATATAATGCATCCTGTCTACGACGGATTAACCAGCGAGTGCTCGGCAAAGGCTCATTTCTGGCAAATTGCTTGTTTTCTATGACTAATGATGTGGCGACACACACTGTCATGCACACATCAAAAGCATCAGCGCAAAAACCTGCACTGTTTTTGATCACTGATAATTACTGTATCTGCACTCCAAGAAGAGTAAACAAAGTGAGAAGTTGAGACAGAGATTGAAAACGGGCGAGGCCTCGCTGCAGACGCTCTAATTTCAAACTTCTGTGTGACTGCTGGAATAAAAAGGAGTTGTAACTGCCCCCCCCCCCATCCTGCCCAACGGCGGCGATAGAAATACAAGCAGAGACAGACAGAAGGAATTCACATCTGAAAAAGCCAAATGCTTTTGATACCTCATTTAAAAATCTCCGATCAGAGATGGTGTTTGTTGACTTTTATCAGCGTTATTACATTTCAAGAAGATGGCAATTAAAAGTCTCTAAATCCCAGGAAGTTTACTTTATATTAGAAGTTAAAAAGTAACAGAGATATGAAAAAGAAGGGAAATCTGGAGCTAAATTTGGGCCATGTTTTTGACCTAAAATAAAAAAAAATAAAAAAATAAAAAAAAGGTAAAAATTAAACTGATAAAGAGGTTTTTGAAACTAAAAAGAAATGTTTTCAGGATTTTTTAATTTATTTTCAGATTTCTTTTTCAGTGTTTAGCCTCTATGGAGTTAACTTGGTGCCATTAAGCATTAAGTTTGTGGCCTAAAAAAAGAAAAAAAAAAAAAAAAAGAAATTAAACTGAAACAGAAGTTTTGAAACTGGAAATAAATGTTTTAAGGATTTTTTTTTTTGTTCTTTTATTTCAGATTTCTTTTGCAGTGTCCAGGTTCTATGGAGCTAAATTGGGGCCATTACGTTTGTGGCCTAAAGAAAAAAAAAAAAAAAAAGAAGAAAGAAATTAAACTGTTAAACTGAAGTTTTTGAAAGTGGAAATAAATGTTTTCAGGATCTTTTTTCTTGTTTGTTTGTTTGTTTATTTCAGATTTCTTTTTTAGTGTCCAGCCACCATGGAGCCAAATTGCGGCCATTAAGTTTGTTGCCTACAAAAAAAGAAAAATTAAACAAAAACAGAAGTGTTTGAAACGGAAATACATTTTTTCAGGTTGTTTTTTTTTTTTTCAGATTTCTTTTTCAGTGTCTAGCTGCTGGCCCTTTCGCATGGGGCGGGGCTTAGATGACATGGACTATGGTATGATAGCTAGACTAAAAAATGTTTTAAAATGTTGTTTTCAGGAACATTGGGAACTTAAAAACATGTTTTAAGCATCATCAATGTTCTATGTTCATATGATCGCTTTCACTGCAAAAAATATAAATCTCAATAAGTTATTTTTTCTTAAAATAAGTGTGTTTTTCCTTGATTTGAGGAGGTAAGTAAGACACTTTGCCAATGGAACAAGACAATTTCCTTTTAAAATAAGAAAAAACTATTTTATCGTCTTATTTCAAGTAAATATTATCTAACTATCTTATTTTAAGAGTGAAAATACTCATTCCATTGGCAAATCATCTTATTTACCTGCTCAAATTAAGGCTAAATATACTTAATTTAAGCCATTTTTTACTTATTTCTGGATTGTTTTTGCAGTGCATGATGACAAACTTCTTTGTTCAAAGGTTGCGTCACGGTAGGAATCCAGCTACAGCTGGGTTTTAACAACATGGATAATGTCCAACGTGGGCTGGACGTTTATCCATCAGTATCATCATTTCTTCAAATAAAATGTGTGGTGTGAGGTGAAACAAAAAAAATTAAATCAGGGGTGTATAATATTTTAAAACCAACTCTATAGGCAGAGGATGGTGCTAAAAAATGATAAAATTTTATGGCACCGGTTTAGCTCCATAGAATCCCATTATGGGGTCCAAACTTGGGTTAAACTAATCCACCCTCCCTCACAGCTAAAGAACCGTTTCCCGTGACTGTGTTTAAGTGAACGCTAAAGACGCGAGTCAAAAACAGGTTTAAGAAGCTCAGTCCTGGAAAAGGACACAATGCTGGAGGGAACAGAGCGGCTTATTAAGCTGGTTTTCTTTTCCCTTCTCCTTTCTTCTCTCTCATGTTCTCCACACAGCTGCCTGCATGCTTCCCCTTCATCTCCCAAGATATATAGAGGAGAAAAAAGATTTAAAAGGAGCGGGGAAAAAAAGCTCAATTGTTTATTGATTTTATAATAGGCTTAGTGCCACAGAAATAAAGTGGGGGCTGATGGGACAGCATGGTCAACCAGAGGCGATGGCGTGACAAACACAAGGCTTTAGCTCAGGTAACAGAAGCTCAAGTCCAAACATCGCTTCTATTTTTTCCCTCCCACCCATTTATGGCGTTTTGAACCCAATGTTGAACCTGCTACAGGCAGGAGGAAGCCGACTCTCCATGAGCGTACAGGACAGGATGGCAATCAAAAGTGATGTGAGTGTGGCGTGCAGGTGGCTCAGTGTTTCGCACGCACTACCCATGTACGGAGGCCTTAGTCCTTGACGTGGCCAATCCGGGTTTCAAATTCAACCTGTGGTCCTTTACCGCATGTCTTTTCCCCTCTCTCACACCCCTTTCCTGTCAGAGCTACTGTTGAAAAAAAATTGCCACTAGTGCTGTAAAAAAAACCTAAAAAAAATAAATAAAAAAAATAAAAAAGTGATGTGAGTGAATCAGAAAAGACACCGTTTGAGGATGACCAAGGAGGATGATCAAGTGTATCTGCTGAGCTATCTCTGTAGTTATGCTGCTATAGGCCTAGACTTCTGGAGGACATAGGGACCCCTTCTTCATCATTCTGTTTCATTCTGTCTCTGCAGTATCTGTTAGTTCAATCCTTGAACCCCAGTCGGCCTCAGCAGATGGCAGCTCACACTGAGCCTGGTTCTGCTGGAGGTTTCTTCCTGTTAAAAGGGAGTTTTTCCTCTCCACTGTCACTATGAGCATGCTTAGTGTGAGGGATTGCCGTCGAGTCAATGAGTCGATGCAATCAACTGGTTTTCCTTAGATAGAAAACTTTCAATCAATCTGACTGGATGATCTGTTGAACTGTAAAGTGCCTTGAGATGACATGTGATGTGTATTGGTGCTATGTAAATAAACTGAATTGAATATATACTGAAAAACTAACAAGTGAAAGATGCAGCGAGGAGCCCTGAACTGTTTGTGCTCTCTACAGCAGGGTGTGTATGTGTTCGCCTGGGAACGCATGGGTGAGTGTTGGGTCTGATGTATGGATGATAACACTAATTAGCTCATTTTGTTTGGGGCACAACACTCATTAAAAACCCAGTGGGGCCATTAAAGTTAGCATCCCTCCAAACCACTGCTGCCGCTGTATCCATCTCAGCTGATATCTCACCCGGCTTCGGCTGCTTTAATGGCCTCTGCTTCAGGTTGTTGGGTTGAGCAAAGATTTGTGAAGCTTGGATCCCCCCCCTCTCTGTCACCTCATGGTTTTCTCCATCTTCATCATTGCTGGGGATGTCTTACCCACCATCATCTACTACCTCATGTCTGTGTTCCCTCAGTGTTTTCTGGGCTTTTTATCCAAAAAGGCGGAGTGATAGTTGTTTCCAAGCTTTACCCACCAGTGTCACTGTAATACCAGCAGACCTCCTGATTTGGCGCCATAAGGCACATTTTACTCTGCAGCCGCAGAGACAAGAGGCAGAGGCCTGCCAGGATTAGATGAGCAGGTGTAGCATCCCACTAACAGATACAACACAAAGCCACGTTCAAGGCCATTTTCTCTGGGGCAGAAAAACGTTGAAGCCGACAGATTCTACTCATCAATCCGCTTTAAATTCAATCTGCAAAACTCACACGGAAAGAAAAAGACAATTAGAAGAATTTTATTGATACAACTACGTTAGTTTTTGGCGCTCAGGCCACGGCAGAAAACATTAGTGCAGAATTTAGCTTTGATCTATGGATCTATGGTTCAGTCCATTGATTTCTGTATGGAGAGATCCAGAGGACTGTGTGAGCTGATACTAGAGCTTCACTCAGGGATCTGGAAGATGGAAGTCCTGTTGGATAACACAGGTTGAGAGAACCTGTCCATGATGAGCAAGCATGAAGCGACAGTGGAGAGGAAAAACTCCCCGTTGGGAAGAAACCTGTGGCAGAATCAGGCACATCATGGTGGTCTTCTGCCGGACCGGTTAATATGAGACAGCTAAGAGTCCAGGAGGAATGACACTCTGATGAAGCTTTAGCTATGATGGTGGAGGAGGGGCTGGAGGTGGGTTGAATCCGGGTCATCTAAATCGAAGTCAGACATAGCGCAACCACTGCCTGCGCTGTGCGCAGCAGACAGATTGTGATTGGAGACCTTTTAAGATGAACTCTGGATGCTGATTGGGCTTTCGTGGAGGTGTGGTTGAAAGCTGATTAGCTTGTTTCGGAGGCGAACGAAGGCAAGTAATCAGTTTATTCAGTTGAACTTCTGCCTAGGCTCCATTATTTCTGCCTCAGCTTAGAAATATCTAGATTCTGTCGAACTATGACAGAGCAGATCCCCTAAAGAAAGAAATGTCCTGATGGCGTTTTCCCCTCATTGTTAAGATGTCATTTTTTTTGTCCTGTCTTAGTCACATTTTACCGGCATTAATCATTAATGTCGGTAGATTCACTAGAGCAAGGAAAGCGGGGCAAAGCAATCAGCCAAGGATGCAGCATTGATCACAATCTGGCCAGATATCTATATCCGATATGATTATTAGCAGTTTGGCTGATAACCGATATCTCCCCATCAACAAAAAATACAGCTAACAGCGCTAATATTGGTTCTCTGCTTCAGCTAAACACCCACAATCCTTTGCTGCATCGCAATCACCGTCACATGACCAAACAAACACTGGCTGACTGAGCCCCTCCCTCATCAGCCACAACAGCAAATGCAGCAAAAATTAACTGTCAACCCAGTTTTAATTAGCTAAAAAATGACCAACATCGGCCGACAATATCAATGCGATATATCGTGCACTCCTAGCTGTAGCACAGATAACTGGCAGGGAGACAGACACAGCACTGATGATGCAAAGCACTATGATCACTCCATGAAACAGTTTATTAATGCCTAAATTAACTTAAAATGCCGAAATCTTCCCGTAAAACATGTTCGTTTTTATTATCCTGGTGCCTGCAGTATAAATTAAGTACGTGAAAACGCTAACATCTACTTCCAGCTACCGCGAACAGTAGTGGAAAAGAGGTGGCCGGGCCAGAGGCAGCTGCTGCTGGGGATTCCCAGTGACAGCCCCCCGCTGGTGTATGGGGGGCCTGAGCGGCTCCAACAGGGAAATAATATTTGAAGGCAGAATCAATCAAGGTTTGATCCAATTGGCTGTTCATCAGGGCAAAGACATTGGTCTAAGAGACCAATCAGTTATGTTTTCTGTACCACCGCATGTCAATATGATAAAGATTTTGTACGTCGTATTCAAAAATAAGGGGCAGAACCAGTTCTATGGGGGCGCTGGCCCCTTTTGGCCTCCATCTAGAACAACCCCTGCAGCCGATCCTTTAGTGCAGTACCAAGAAAAGCAAATACCTGATTATAGTGCAGCAGAATATTGTGAATGCCGCACCATCAATCCCAATATGCACAAAGAGCAAGAAACGTTTCCTTTAAACACATCTGGGCGCCATGCTTCACCAAATCCCTTTTATCTCTTTACACTTAAACACAGGACAGCACCCTAACCCCTAAGTTAAAGATTTTATATAGAAATTCTTCATTAAGTGGTTCTGTGCTCAGTATCTAGCAAACTCCAACTAGTGACTCTCTTTTTGTAAGTTGCAGAAAAAAACCTCCCTGAATCCAAACGTTCCGTCCCAACATCACATTCCCTCCAACTCTGAGTGAAGTTAAGCTTCTTGCTCAATAAAATCTTAATGGAGTTAAAGAGTGAGCAGTGGAGCTGTTTAACATGATGGCAGAATGGCTGCAGTGGAAACTGTCCGTTGGTGATATGTATAGAGTCTGCAGTCGGTCAATCGGGGCCCCTGAGAGCCCGTCCAACTGGCCAGATATGCAGCTGGCATGCAGAGTGTGAATGCATGGCACTTAAAATAGTGAAGCCTACCAAATGTTGCATCCAAGCAGTCCTTTGAAAATGCAATGCTTAACAAACTGGCACTTAAAATAACTAGACTGCTAACTTTTATCTGTTAATCTTGGCTAATTTATTGGTCTGAGCAGACGGTCCGAACAAAATACCTTTATGTTGCCCCTCCATCTTCCTTTACTAGGTTTGTTAGATTATAAATGTCCTACGTATTCACAGAAATGTAGTTTAACACGGCAGGTTAGACCGTCCCAAAGGTCATTTATACTTTTTCTGCTGTTTTGGTAATTTTTGTGTTTGCCTACTGAGGCAGATTAATGTTACTAATAACAGATTTTAAGGGAAACCAGTTGATTGCATCGACTCATTGAGTCAAAGGCAATCCCTAAGCATGCTTGTAGTGACAGTGGGGAGGAAAAACTCCCCACTGTCTCCCCACTGTGGACATATACAAGTCCAAATCATTTTCGAAGATAAAGTGGGAAACAGTTCATTTCTTAAAGCCTTTTGTATGTTTCAAACACTCACTGGGGCCATCTAGTGGTCAACAAGTATTCAACAGCAAAATGCAGTAAAATCTACACACCTTAAGTGTATAAAATGACTTGGGGAAAATATCTAAACACATTGGCAGGCTTTTAATGGCATCCCGATTTTGTAACTGGGCCTCGTTTTGATGAAAACTTCTTAACAGGTGGAAAATGTTATCTTCTTAACATCTCCACTATGAAGCCAGTTCCAGAACATAACCAAAGAAAAACGGAAAACTAGCCAAAATCTTCAGGACAAAAAGTTGTATTTCTTGTTGGACATCCTGCTAAAAATCAAACCCCGTTTTGGATTAACCATTAACTCTATAAAAACGGACCTTGAAAAACTGCACATATCACTGTGCAGCTCTGCTGGTTCTACTGGAGGTTTCCTCCTGTTAAAAATGAGTTTTTCCTCTCCACTGTTGCTACAAGCATGCTTAGTTTGAGGGATTGCTGAAGAGTCAATGAGTCGATGCAATCAACTGGTTTTCCTTAGGTAGAAAACTTTGAATCAATCTGACTGGATGATCTGATGAACTGTAAAGTGACTTGAGATGACAGATGTTGTGAATCGCTATAGAAATAAACTGAATTGAAAACTGAATTGAATATAGATGTCCATGCGTTAAAACATCTAAGGACTTTCAAGGTAGGTGTCTTTTTATGGCTGTTTCCACAAACTTTGCGGGACCTGAAAACTATTTTTTGTAGATTCACAAACTTTCAAGGATTTCAAGGACCCTGTTTTAGTCAGCAATGAAGCTGTATCGGCATAAACATCTAGATCCAGCAGATTTTAAATCATCTGAACCCTTTCTGAGGATTTAAAACTGGACGGTTTTCTGTTGGCTTGGGGAAGAAAGTGGAAGAAAACAGTGAAGGTGTTTTTGGATCTTCTCAGTCCCAGTTTAAATCATCTGAACACGTGAAGGATCAAGTAGGGCAGCAGCTAGCGCGCCATCCCTCATTACTCTGATTTACCAGGAGGTGGCGAATGTTTCAACAATGAGTCTACGTCGTCAGAGGTCACAAAGTTCAAACGTGCTTTATTTGACCCGCATCAGATTTCTCATAAAGCACAGAGGCTCATTGTTCTGCATTGATAATGAAAGTTTATTTATGCAGCACATTTCAGCAGCAAGACAATTCACACTGCGGCACATAGTGGGAAAACATGCAGGCAAAAGTAATCATAAGAAAATAAATCATTATAAAAAAGAACAAAAGTTGGACTGAACACTTCCACTGATAATGTTTTGATAACACAGTCAAAGGCGGTTTTATTCTGAATTTAAAGCATGTGAGGATTTTTGCATTTTTACAGTTTTTTGGGTTTATTTCTGCTTTGTATGGAGGGAATTTTTTGGTCCATTATTATTGCAAAGAACATGTTTGGTAAAATGGAAATTAGAACAGAAATGCGTCTTTACTCCTTACTACACTGAAGGGAAAGAGAATGTGATCTGGAAAAACTTTTTTATTTTTTCAAAAAAATGCAATTAGTAAATGTCAATCTGCAGAGTAAAAAAAAAGTAAATTAGTTAAAATGATTTTGTAAAGATAAAGTTTGAAAAAGGTAATTTGTAAATACCCACTCTAAGTCTGTAAAATAAATTTGAACAAATAAAATGAGAAAAATCAAAATCTGAGAAGACACCAACGTTTTTTTTTGTTTTTTTTTTTTATGAAAATGCTTTTAAAATTTGGGAAACTTGCATTTTCCCATTCTCTAGCTTTTTCTCCGCCTTGAGCTTCTTCTCCGGCAAACCGCTGCTCCTCGCTGTTCTGCGCAAACATGCGTTATACCAGTTATATCTGATATAATATAGCTGACCAAAATGTTTTTATAAAGTTTTTTTGTTTTTTTTATTAAACATTTTAAATGCCACGATAATCAGATACAATGAATTTTAAATTATGGCCTTCGTTTAAAAAAAAAAAAAAAAAATCTTTGAAACAATAATAGAGCAAAATGAATTAGTAGAGCAGAAGAACTAAAAGCTGCTTCTCCTTGTTAGGTTCTGGTTCTGATCCAGTAAACCTGAGTGGTCTGGCTGTTGATTCACTGCCAGCATGTCTGTAATGTATGTTGGAGCTCAGCCATTCAGTGATTTATAGACTAACAGAAGGATTTTAACGTCCATTCTTTAGGTGATAGAACTTTGGTGTCCATTTATTACATATTTAGGCCCCTAATCCTTCCCATTATGATGCAGGTCAGAGTGATGGGTTGATTGGATGCATGTTTGATCAGTGTTTTATCCTCATGCACTGAGATCTAACTCCTACTAAGCAGATTTTCTGGTTGCTCTTCAGAGGAAAAAAGGTCCAGTTTTAGTTGAACTGATTCTAAAGCTGTTAACAGGTCAAACCCTGATCCTCTGTCAGAGCGGTTTCTCAGTAACCGGTCATTTCCTCCACAGTTTATTTCAGTGAGAATCAAGGCTGAAAATCCTCCCGGTCCTGGTTCAGGTCTGGATATTAAGAGTGTTGATTAGATATACGAGTTTGCCATTTGCCCACAGAGCGTGGAGTGTCTCTGACAGAACTGGGGACCATATGGCTGGTGAGAGATTTCCCCCCTCTCTTCCTCTTCGCGCAGCCTGACAGCTGGATGGCTGCTAACTGGGGACGAGGAAGCTTGGCAGCTGCAGCTGAGAGCAACGCTTTGATGCCGCTCTCCCCTTTTTCACTCACTTGTTTTCTCTCTCTCTCTCCTTCTCTCTTCTTTGACTTCTCCTTTTTTTGCCTCCCCTCTCTTTAAAAGAGAAGTCAGGCACCTACCGCCGAACATGGACAAACTTTCTAGGAAGATATGAGGGCAGGAAGTGACCTAATAGCAGACAATATGAAGCCAGCAGTTGTTTTCCTGGAAGCTGTAATGCCGATTTAACTCCAGCGCTAGTGTGAATCGAACACGGCCAAGAGCTAAAATCCTATTTCCAGCCTTCCAGGATCAGTTTATCTGGTGTTTGAAAGGTTTTCTGCGAGGTTGGGTGATGGTTAGAGTCATGATGGGGCTGCAGTGGGACAGAGGAAACAGGAGGATGAGGAGGAAAAGCCTCCTGGGAAAACATGAGGATGTGCATCTGGAAAGTACAATAAGAAAATATCAGAGATTTCTTTTTTTCCCTCTACATCTTGTTTTTTTTTTTTCCTTTTCTGTTTTGTTCTTTTGTACAAAAGAGTCTTTCATCATTTCTTAAACTAAAAAAAAAAAAAAAAAAGACGCCTTTGGATGTTTAGATGCAGATACCTGAGATGCTTTGTGGGGAATGAAAGAGAGCCGGATTCCTTTGAATAAAATGGTAACAGCAGGCAGGTGTTTCTTCTTTTTAATCCTAGATCTCAGCTGCAAAGTGTTCATTGAACTCTAGTGTATGGCAACGTGCGCGCCTGAGATTTGTTTTTAATGTCAAAAAATAAGAGCTGGAACATGGCTTTCAATTAATATCCGCCCTGGCATGTAATGTTTCTGGGTTAATAAAGGCCGGAGCTAAGAAACCTGCAGAGTACAGGCTCATTGTTCACGCCAAAGTCCCGGCTCTTAAAGGAACAGTGATTAATAAACCATCACTTTACACCAAACGCAACTCAGCAGGGATCATCATGCTATTCAGACGGTCTCAGAGCGAATCGTCTTTTTCTATCTTATTCTGTTCCACTGCTGGATGCTCTCGGCTTTAGGTCATCAGCTGGTTAGCAGAGCAAACACAGGTTATAACCTGTAAAATGCCTTGAGATGACATGACTAGTGAATTGGCATTTTATAAATAAACTAAATTGAAGCTGGTTTTAACAGATATCATTTAAAAACATGGTTCCTGAGGTCCAAAAACCATTTAAGAAAAAAATGCCTTTGAAGTTTTCTCTTTCTGTAGAGGAATTCATTACAAAACTAAAATCTGGACTACGTCTATTTCTCCGTTATTTAAGCTGGAAAATCAGACAATTTTCCAATGATATATGATTTATGTTTAAAATAAGAATAAATAAAAAAAAACACAACTCCACAACCACTTTATTATATCGACTTTTTTTTCTATTGTTTTTAATTAAAGAGTAAAACTACTCGTGCCATCATTTGTATGTAAATAAAGGAATGAATTGAATAAAAATGTTTTGTCTTTTTTTATTTTAACGTAACTCGTTTTCTTTTACTGGCCAATTTCCTTACCTGTCTGCTGAAATCAGGGGAAAATATTCTTAGAACATTTTACCTATTTACATCTAATAGTTTGCAATGTGCTGCCTTATTCTGCCTTTATTTGGCTTCAAAAATAAATTTCAACTGGAACATCCCATAAAGTCAGTATTAAAGTGCCCTGAGATGATAGATAGATAGATAGATAGATAGATAGATAGATAGATAGATAGATAGATAGATAGATAGATAGATAGATAGATAGATAGATAGATAGATAGATAGATAGATAGATAGATAGATAGATAGATAGATAGATAGATAGATAGATAGATAGATAGATAGATAGATAGATAGATAGATAGATAGATAACTTTTATGAGATCTAGAGTCAGTGAAGCAGTATGGTACCTGCCACTCAAGCTGCATCAAAATTGGTTAACATTCCTGCTTCGACCATTTGCAGCATTAAGAAAATAGTTGCTGTTTATCAGATGATGTGTTTCAGTGCTGTCTATGCGCAGAAAATGTCGTAGAACGCTGTTTTTATCTTAGTCATGGTTTTGTAACAGCAGCCACGTAGCAATCAAGGGTTTACAAGATGAAAACTGGAAGGTTTTTACTCCAGAGATTACGTCATTCCAAGCTTTTAAATTCCACTTCTAAAGGTTATGAAACATGATGGCTATGCACTGCTGCTCAGCTTGCTGAAAAGAGGCGATAACACTTCCCCTTTGCTTCTCACAGCCAAGGTGTGAGAACTAGAGTGGTGCTAATCTAGGATATAACAGACGTTTGGAGGATGGAGCTTGTTTTGACCCCCCCTCAGTTTGTCGACCCTAACCACTGTGATTCACACCTGGAAAATGGTGACCCAGTCCAACTTAAACTCCTTTTTTAAAATCATTTGATCTTTTCTTCATATAATATTTTATTTCTAATGCATCACTTTTATTCTCTGTTGCCTTTATGCCAGTGAAATCTATTTTGTCTTTACAAGGTGCTATAGAAATAAACTTGCTTTGCCTAAACAAACAGTTTCATATTCTTGCACTAAAACCAGTTTTATATCCTAACTGACTAAAACCCCAAATGTTGAACTGTTGTTTTTTTTTTTTTTTGCATAATCTTTAAATTTTTACCCTGAAACTACAGCAACTTCACTAAATATCGACATACCTTGAATAGCTCGCAGCTAGGCCTAACTCTAACCTCAACATAGGTCTGAACCTCACCCTTCTCCCCCCGTCTCTCTCCCTCTCTTTCTTGGTTTTGTTAACGACCTCCTGCAGCAGACAGCTCCAGACGGGCTGTGAGCCCTCTGAACATGGCGCAGTGAAGGACGAGGGTCGAGGAGGCGAGACGACGCGGGGATCGAGACGGGATACGATAAGATAGGAGGTTAAGAGATGAAGGAAGAAGAGTGAGGGGGTAGAAAAGGCAGAGAAAAAGCAGAGTTTGGCTGGAGCCAAGAGGAGAGCAGCTGGGCACGGCTAACAGGGAATGATAATGACCTCAGAAATCTGCTGTTCGCTCCACAACAATAGGGTGCTCAGTCGCCTGGAAAATTGTGTTCATCAGCTAGCTCTGCTCACTTACTAATTGACATTGCCAAATATTTTAAGAACAATTGGAATGTGGCAGGGGGAGAGAGGGAAAGGGGGGAAAAAAACCAAAGCTCAGAGATCTTAATCCCTGGACTTAATTCCTCTCCTCTTTTTTTGCCTCCCCCTCTCCGTCTCTGTTTCCTGCTCTCCCTCTTTCTTCTCTCACTTTTTCTCGCTCTGTCTCTCTTCTTCTGATGAGGCGATGGCTACAGCTAAGGAAACAGCTAATTTTTCATGTAGCTTTCTGCTGTCATGTCAGCTCCCTGATGTTGACACAAAAGGCTTTTTATGTGACCTGTCAATGGGGGTTAAGAGGGGAAGGCGGGAGGGGGGAGGAAAAGGATGATAGAGTGAAGGAGTTCGAAAGAGAAGAGACAAAGTCCAGCAGACGAGGAGAAGCGGGCGCGCCTTTGCTCATTATATCGCGCGCTTAGCCCTCCATTTTTCTTGAGGCAAAGGTCAACGTATTGTTGCGCTCTTTAACACACAGGAGGAAACCCAGTCGTGCCCCAAGTTGACTTGTTCAAACAAAGGTCCCCCTCGCCCTACGCCCACCCACCCAACTCCGCGCCTCAACCCCGCCGCCTGTTCCGCCATCCAGTGGCATCATTTGCATTCCTCGACTGAGAGCCCTGCCTCATTTCACAGGAATCCCACATTGATGGAGTCAGACAGCTGTCAGCAGACAGAGAGAAAAAGAACTTGGCATGGCGTCCGTGCAGCTCTGCCCTCCCCTCCGTCCCTTTGACCCTCTGTTAAGCACACACATAAACAATCAAAGAGCCCAAACTTTTCCAACCACTGTAGAGCCTCGCTGGGCTTTCTCTGGACTGAAACTGCAGCAAAATACTTATTTAGTCTGGATCTCTGGATTTGTATGTGCATCTCGATGTTTACGCCGGGTAAACACGCTCCACCAATAGCGCAGGCTGTGACTGTGATGTTAATTTATGTCTTTGTCTTGATGTTGACTGTTTTTTTCCCTCTATCTGGCTGTCAGTGTCAAGTTTCTCTTCGTGTTCCCAAAGGTTGCTGATCATTATGCCTCTTTGCTTTTTGACACAAATTGTTATTAGTCGTTACTCAACCTTTTGTGCAGATAATGGACAAACCTCTGGTTGGACATTCAAACCAACCCAACAGCTTTTTGATGTCACTAGATCTCTCAGTTATATTAAGTTTCTCACCTTTTCCAGAGGTTGATCATCATTTACCCCCTTAATGTTTTTTTTTTGTAATTTGGCATCCCCATTTTAAGGTGAAACATAACGCCGTCTGCTGCATGACAGTTAAAATGGGCCATAGAAGTTCCACACAGTGTGGAGGCATAGTGCAAGCATTGCTGATATGGTGCGGAAGCAGTTCAGATGCAGTGTTGATGTGGTGAGGATGCAGTGATGAAGCGGTACTGAAATGGTGCGGATGTGGATTCAGTGTTAATGTGGTGCGGATGCAGTGTGGACGTGGATAGGGTGCGGAAGCAGTGTGCAAGCGGTGCTGATGCAGTGCTGAAGCGGCGCAGAAGCAGTTCAGATATGATGTGGAAGCAGTTCAGATATGGTGTGGAAGCAGTTCAGATATGGTGTGGAAGCAGTTCCTATGTAGTGTGGAAGCAGTTCAGATATGGTGTGGAAGCAGTTCAGATATGGTGTGGAAGCAGTTCAGATATGGTGTGGAAGCAGTTCTGATGTGGTGTTGAAGCAGTTCTGATGTGGTGTTGAAGCAGTTCTGATGTGGTGTGGAAGCAAGTCTGATGTGGTGTAGAAGCAGTTCTGATGTGGTGTGGAAGCAGTTCAGATATGGTGTGGAAGCAGTTCAGATATGGTGTGGAAGCAGTTCTGATGTGGAAGCAGTTCTGATGTGGTGTGGAAGCAGTTCTGATGTGGTGTGGAAGCAGTTCTGGTGTGGTGTGGAAGCAGTGTAGATGTGTTGCGGATGTGGTGTAGATTCAGTGTGGATGTGGTGTGGAAGCAGTGCAGATGTGGTGTGGAAGCAGTTCTGATGTGGTGTGGAAGCAGTGCGAATGTGGTGTGGATTCAGTGTGGATGAGTTGCGGATGTGGTGTGGAAGCAGTGCGGATGTGGTGTGGAAGCAGTGCAGATGGGTTGCGGATGTGGTGTGGATTCAGTGTGGATGAGTTGCGGATGTGGTGTGGATTCAGTGTGGATGTGGTGTGGAAGCAGTGCGGATGCGGTGTGGAAGCAGTTCTGATGTGGTGTGGAAGCAGTGCGAATGTGGTGTGGATTCAGTGTGGATGAGTTGCGAATGTGGTGTGGATTCAGTGTGGATGAGTTGCGGATGTGGTGTGGAAGCAGTGCGGATGTGGTGTGGAAGCAGTGCGGATGTGGTGTGGAAGCAGTGCAGATGGGTTGCGGATGTGTTGTGGATTCAGTGTGGATGAGTTGCGGATGTGGTGAGGAAGCAGTGCGGATGTGGTGTGGAAGCAGTGCGGATGTGGTGTGGAAGCAGTGCAGATGGGTTGCGGATGTGTTGTGGATTGAGTGTAGATGAGTTGCGGATGTGGTGTGGAAGCAGTTCTGATGTGGTGTGGAAGCAGTGCAGATGGGTTGCGGATGTGTTGTGGATTCAGTGTGGATGAGTTGCGGATGTGGTGTGGAAGCAGTGCGGATGTGGTGTGGAAGCAGTGCGGATGTGGTGTGGAAGCAGTGCAGATGGGTTGCGGATGTGTTGTGGATTCAGTGTGGATGAGTTGCGGATGTGGTGTGGAAGCAGTGCGGATGTGGTGTGGAAGCAGTGCGGTTGTGGTGTGGAAGCAGTGCAGATGGGTTGCGGATGTGTTGTGGATTCAGTGTGGATGAGTTGCGGATGTGGTGTGGAAGCAGTGCGGATGTGGTGTGGAAGCAGTGCGGATGTGGTGTGGAAGCAGTGCAGATGGGTTGCGGATGTGTTGTGGATTCAGTGTGGATGAGTTGCGGATGTGGTGTGGAAGCAGTTCTGATGTGGTGTGGAAGCTGTTCTGATGTGGTGTGGAAGCAGTGTGAATGTAGTGTGGATTCAGTGTGGATGAGTTGCGGATGTGGTGTGGATTCAGTGTGGATGTGGTGCAGAAGCGGTGCGGATTCAGTGTAGATGCGATGCGGAAGTGGTGTGGATGTGGTGCGAAAATATTAGGGACGTGTTGCGGATTCGTTGTGGATGTGATGCAGATGTGGTGTGGACGTGGAGTGGATATGGTGCAGAAGCGGTGTGGCTTTCTGCGTGTTCCCAGTTCTACCCGGATTGTTTCATATCCAATCCACTCCATGCAGTTGGACTTAGATCAATAATCACCATGTTTCTTTTTATCTATTGTAGGGAAATTGGTTCAAACAATTTGTTTTTCAGCTGTTCTTTTCATTTAGCGCTTATCTTTTACTTAACTTTTGATTAACTGAGTAAATATATAAATTTTTTCTAAAATATAACTCGAGAAAAATGCAATTTACAGTCTGCATACACGGTTCCTTTGCCTGGAAACTCAACCTGATCCACTTTTGATTTCCATCAAAATTGGTAAAATTGGCAAAAACAGAACTGCGTACTTTAGAGAAGCTATAATTCCAGGTCCATTTGGTACGCTTCAGAATCCAGCCAGATAGATGCTTTTGCAACAAGTCTGTATTTACAAGCGGTGTAAAGATTCACAAAGCAATAGATATCTTTAAGATTATATTTCTAGTATTTAACCAATGTGGTTATATAGCAGGAGTTCGCTAATAATTATTTTTATTAAACATACAGCTAATTGCTGTAGACATAGAGAGTAATTGTACCTATGATAAATTCACTCAGGGGAAAAAATGCAACTAAAACAAACAGATAATGACTGGCTGAGGGCACATGGGTACAACATGGCAGCACACTGGTTCAAACTGGTGGGACCAATTGACCCAGTGCTGCTTCCAAAGCTGCGTTTGTGAGTCAGCTTCTCCTCTGTTCCTGCAGCTCACTTTCAGCATGACACCTGAGAAGATAGCTTGCTGATGTATTAAGAATATTAATATGCAAACAGTCTACCTCACAGTGTAAGGCAGCCTTCTGTTGTGGAAAGATAAATATTATGTTTTAATTATAAAAACAGAAAATGGGGGAGACAGATGATGAAGGGGGAGGCGTGCGTGCCTGTGCTTATTCTGAGTAAAAAAAAAAAAACGTCAGTTTTTCCAAAAGAGTCTAAGTTGAAGTGAGTGGATAAGGCTGTTTTCCCAGGAACATGAAGCCCTGTCATCCCCCCCACCCCTGGTATATTCTGGATTGTCGATTTTCTTTTTTTTTAATGTCGTCTTCTCTCTTTCACTGTCTGAACAGTCCATTTTTTTTCTGTACTGAATTTATAACCAAGCGAGGGAATCCTAACGTGATCATTAAGACTTAAAACGGGCTGATAAATGTTTCATAAGGACAAGGCAGGCCACTGATAGCCACCCAGGAATACCGAGGAGCCGACCGACCGAGCCGCGCAGTCCTCCCCTCGATCAAACACACACTCGTCTGAATACAATTGAAGATTTTAAATATCTAAAAAGCCTGGGCTAATTCCCAACATGGGTAATATTTACAAATTGACTCTGAGAGACTGAGAGACCGGGTGCAGAAGAGAGGCAGAGAGCAAAAAAAAAAAAAAAGACAGAAAAGGAAAGAAAAAAAGGAGAAAAATCAAATGAACCGTGCAAAGGAAAAAGAGAAAAGAGAACAGAGGAATAAATTGGCCTTTTATATTGTGCAAGCGTGTACAAAAATACTAAGTCTGCATTTATCTAAGACATGTCAATCAGAGCAGCACACTGACAATTAGTGCGTTTGAATAGAACTTTTATCATTTAGCAGACACCAGAGTCCTGACCTACTGTACAAAAATACAGCTCAGGGAATGAATGTGCCTGTAACACAATGACTGTCTATTTAAGTTTGGTGACACATAAAAAATACAGATATGACAGGCCAGACTTCTTCAAATGAGTGGGGGGTAGAAAGCTCAGGTTTTCTAACCACTGAGTTCCCTGATTATAGAGAAAAGAAGAATAACGCGAAGGGGGGAAGCAGGAGAGGAACAGATGTCAGTTACAAAGACAAAGTCATCTGCACAGACTGAAGAAATAGAGGGGGAAAAACATCAAACGAGATGTTATTGCTTATCTGTTTGGTCTGGATGATTTTATACCGGGACGTACTGCGGCGTACGACTGCTCTCCAACCGACGGGCCGCTGCTGTTCGGCAACATTTAATAAATTCAATTCAGTTTATTCACAACACAAGTCATCTCAAGGCACTTTACAGTTCACCATTCATCCATTCAAAGTTTTCTATCTAAGGAAAACCAGTTGATTGCATCGACACATGCTTGTAGCGACAGTGGAGAGGAAAAACTCCCTTTTAACAGGAAGAAACCTCCAGCAGAACCAGGCTGAGTGTAAATCTAAATGCTTCTGGAAACCTGTTTTCACGGAAAGAAGAAGGGCTGGATTGATTAGGGGCTGATCTCTATTTTTGAAAAAATGTCTCCTTCAGCTAAAATCACACTGTTTTTGGGAGGAAACAAGAAAAAATTTCAAACGGTCTGATTTGGAGTTTATTTTTCAAAAAATCTTTTTTCAAATTTTGTTTACCTAAAAGGTATAGAGGACGATCTTTTATTTCCGGGTCGATCATCTCAATAAGTGGTCCTCCTACTTGTCAATCATTTTGTGGATATGTTTACTTAAGGCTGTCCTTCGTGCTCGTCCCGTTAGCTACATTTTTCTGCGCATGCACGTTTTCAGGCGTATATTTGTGGTGAGATATGGTTTCAGACAGCCATTGAGCTTTTTCACCGCGGTTCTTTGAAAATGGCCGAGGGTCGTAAGAGAAAACAGTGTCTAGAGAAGAAAAGAAAGGCCTCAGAAGAGATTGAAAACATTCTTCTTGCAAATGTTGGCTAAGTATTACATGTTTTTTCTCTGGTCAGAAGTTCGATGGCAAAACCTCCTTCAAGTTGGGAATCGAACGATGAACCCGTCCGTGGAGGATCAGGAATCAGAAAGATGAAATAACTAATCACTTTTTTTCACTTTTACACGATTTATTAGTACATCCAACTGCCATGCACGTGGGCATTGTCAGTTTAACTATAGCTCTGGTGAATTTCAATGGTGAAGTCCTCTGGAAATCTTCAACAATTGTTGTTGATTGCAGATGTGTCTAGTAGTTCCCATTGATTTTGCTTGTAAAGCGTGGAGAATGGCGCTAGGCTTACCGCACCGTGACGTCACTGTCAGAAGATGTCAGGAGGGAGGGGTTACTATATTTGGGCAAAAATGGCCGCCCCCAGAATCGGTGATCGCGACAAAAATTATTGTTTTTCATTTTTTTTACTGACGATAAATGAATTAAATCACTGTGAACGTATCAGTTTTAGGTATAAATAATCATCCATTGATTATTCCTTGCTGACCGGACTTGTGTGTCAACAAATGTTCATTTTAAACCGCATACTTTTCATTATTAATATTCCAGATGATTTATAGCTAAAGTATAAATAATGGCAGTGCTGATAATTCAGGTCAGATTTTTCCTTGAAGGTAAAGGTTGAAACATTGAACCAAGAACGAAGGTTTGGATTCATAGATGGATAAAAACAATAGAAACACGAATGTGAAACATGGAAAAGGACCAAGCAGAACACGTTTTGTGAAATTAAGATAAATTACCGAAGATAAATAAATTTTTAAACAAGCAAAATCTAAAAATCCATTCAATCTATCTATCTTTGTAGAAATGACCTTGGCAAAGTGCTGTCCTGCATCGTTCATCTATTATGCATGTATGAAGGAGGTCACTGAAAAAAAGGATACAGGAAGTTTTTCTGACAAACTGCAGTTTAATATGTTGGAAGTTCTTCTTCAGGAGCGTTTGTCTCCAGCCTCCCTTACAGATGCCTGGATCTTGTTCTAATGTATTTTATTCCTCTCTCAATGACACAGTAATTACGCTGTAACAGTTTGTCTGCATGTGTAATTACACCCTCATTGTACTGTTGCAATTAGATGAATATCCACGCTTTATAACCTAAGGCGTCAAGTTGGCAAATCCAATTTCAATTTGTATGGAGCAAGCATTTCGCCTGCTTGTTTGAGCCACGGTAAGACCAGGGATATGCAGGCTAATCCCTGCCATGTTAAAACGCAAAAGAAAATGTAGACATGGGGGATTCTCCACAGAGAGAAACAGACAGAAGGGAGCGAACGGATTCTTTAGCAGCCAGAAGCAAAAAGACTGGATTGACTCTAGGGGTGGTGGAAGGGCTGCAGAAGGAGAGGCGAGGACTTCTGCTGCTTTAGGCTCTAAACCAGTGCAGGAAAACACAATGTATTTGGAGAATAAGGATATGGATTTTTAAAGTTTTGGAAAAGAAAAAACGGAAAATGTTCTCGGTGGAAACAGATCCTCTGAGATATAATCAGAACCTGTTACACTGAATGACTTTAGACCAGGATCTGGTTCTAATGTTTAGACAGAACAGCCTGATTTAACCCAGAGCTCTGATAGAATCAGCCCCAATAGATCCATTCATCCATCCATCATTCATCTATCGATCATTCATTCATCCATCATCCATCCATCAATCCATTCATTAATACATCCATCATCCATCCATCCATCCAATGTCCATCCATCACCTATCCATCCATTCATCCATCCACAAATTATCCATTGCCATACATCCATTTATCTATCATCCATCCTTCCATCCAGCCATCCATTAATCCATCCATCCATCCATCCATCCATCCATCCATCCATTTATCATCCATCCATCCATCCATCCATCCATCCATTTATCATCCATCCATCCATCATCCATCCATCAATCCATCCATCCATTTATCTATCATCCATCCATCCATCCATCCATCCATCCATCCATCCATCATCCATCCATCCATTTATCTATCATCCATCCATCCATCCATCCATTTATCTATCATCCATCCATCCATCCATCAATCCATCCATCCATTTATCTATCATCCATCCATCCATCCATCCATCCATCATCCATCCATCCATCCATTTATCTATCATCCATCCATCCATCCATCCATCCATCCATTTATCTATCATATATCCATCCATCCATCCATCCATCCATTTATCTATCATCCATCCATCCATTTATCTATCATATATCCATCCATCCATCCATCCATCCATCCATTTATCATCCATCCATCCATCAATCCATCCATCCATTTATCTATCATCCATCCATCCATCATCCATACATCCATTTATCTATCATATATCCATCCATCATCCATCCATCCATCCATCCATTTATCTATCATACATCCATCCATCCATCCATCCATCCCTCCATCCATCCATCCATCCATCCATCCATCCATCCATCCATCCATCCATCCATCCATCCATCCATCCATCCATCCATCCATCCATCGTCTCTCTTAGTGCTGTTAAATATCTATCTCAAAGGTAAAGTACCAGAGTTCACCTTCGTTCACAGTAGACATGTTATTGTTGATTACTATAATTTAAGTGTAACTCTAAATTGCTGCGGGTAGGTGGTGAGACAGAGGCCATCATGCATGCATTCTCACACAGACAGACATAAACAACCAGAGAGAATCAAACAACCGTTGTCTTTTTTTCTTTTTAACAGCAACGTTATTAAGATAAAAACAATGGTACAGTGACCACATCCTGTTCACAGCAGAAGATTGTGATATATATGTTAACACAAGCCAAACCACCCCCGACCCACTGGTACACACTAACGTAGAGACGGTACATGACACCTATATCAACACATATTTCTCACACGTTAAACTTTCTAATTCGAGTGTCCCTGAGCTCGAAACACCAAGCCAGTCTCTGTGAGGAACGACTAGCAAGTCGTAGCAGAAAAAAAGGTTAAAGAACATCTGATTAGGTAGGTTTTTCCTAAGCTTTACAGCAGGTGTAAAGCAATACCTCTGGTGGAGTTTAGCTTTCTAAAACTCAGCAGTAAACGCGTCGGTGGCAACACAGGCAGCGGTGATTACTGCTCTGAGGGAGACGAACCAACTGTACAAAAACCACATATATGCACTAAACAGCACAGCAAGGCTTTGGAAAACCAATAACTTTACCAAAAACTTGCTAGATTTAACCCTGGGAAAGATTTAACAACACCAACTATTTGATCAGTTTAACCTTCACCGTAAAAACGATCTAGAAATAAATACTTAAATTAACTGTATTTACCCTTAATTAGGGTAGGTAAATAGGATGATTTGCCGATAGAGTTAGTATTTTAGATTATAAGTAGATAATATGCACTTGAAATATGACATTGCAATTGTTTTTTTTATTATTTTGAATATAAATGTTTTTGTTCCATTGGCAAAGTGTTTCATTTACCTCCTCAATTCAAGAGAAAATTGACTTTCTATTGGAAATCTCATTTAACTACTCAAATGAAGGGTAAATACAGTTAATTTAAGAATTTTTTTACCTATTTCTAGATTGTTTTTCCAGTGTTGTTGTCATTAAAAGTTTGAATATTCAGAATTATTTTCTGCATTGAAAACGATCTAGAGATGAGCAAAAATGTCTTAAATTACGTCCATTTACAGTTAATTTGAGCAGGTAAATGAGATAGTTTCCCAATGGAATGAGTATGTTTACCCTTAAAATAAGATAGTTAGATAAAATGCAGTTGAAATAGGAAAATGCAATTGTTTTTTTCTTATTTTAAATGTAAATTGTCTTGTTCCATTGGCAAAATGTCTCCTTTACCTCATCAATTCAAGAACAAATGCACTTATCTTAAGAAAAATGACTTCAAAATCTAGATTTTGTTTTTTTTTCTCAATTTGGCAAAATGTCCCACTTACCTCCTAAATTCAAAAAATTACTTATTTAGATAAAAAAAATTTGCAGTGTGTGCAGCTGAGTGTTCTTCTAAAGTTACAAACTGCCACAAGCTTTAGCAATCAGAACTGAGGTGCTTAAGTCAAAATAGACAAGAGACGGTGCTGGAGATGCTAAGATTGAAGAAAAAAGGGGGGGGCGGCTGGGGTTATACAGAGGGAAAAACTTCCAGCATTAAAATTCAGAAGATAATTACATCCGCAACACCCCCACCCTGTTGAGAAAGTGTTATGTTTAATAGTCTCTATAAAGAAAATAGGTTTTTATCTCGCTCTCATTTTCATTAATTCCTAATTGGGGTGGGGGGTTGTCTGTTATTATTTCTTAGATTAAAATAAACATAGCCTGTCCCATGTTCAAACCCATCACAACACACAGGCATGATAAGGACTTCATGCCTCTGTGAATAAATAAACAATTTTGTCTCCACTGGTGGAATTAAGTTCCTTACAGCCTTAAGCTAAGCCACTCTGATTTATATTTATATATATTTATTTAAATTTTGTTCTTAAAAGACTCAAGAGTACATCCTCGCGTTTGCAAATGAAGTTCACTGTTTTTTTTCCTGACCTGCTTTATATGTATATCTTTAATTAGTGTCTTGTTTAGCTTAAACCAGCTGATTATCGCATATCCGTGACCTAATTACTGCACACGATTTTTAATGCCAGCATTGTGCCCTAAGGAGCAACCAAAAGTTACCTTTAAAAACTAGTGTAATCATTAGCAATGAGCTGCCCCTAATCCTACTAAACATACACTTATCTAGCCTCGGCCGGTTTGCTGGGTGAGGGAGGGGTGGAGGGGGGGAATTCTCCTCTGTGTTTATTAAAGACATTTATTAATCACTGTGGTTAAAACAAGTCCGTCCCCACGCTGCTAGTCTTTACCCATGCTCCACAGGGATCTTAGCGACTAACCTGCTAATGAGAATGCAATTGTGAACCTGGTCTTTTCTTGGATCGTTTTCTCTGGAGTCATCTGACACTTAGTGGGAACTGTGGTGAAAAATATTACAAAATTAACTGTCTGTTTTCCTTCCAGTGACTCCACATATCCAAAGTCTAATTATTTCCAGCTATATGAATGTTTATAATATTAATATTCATCTTAAAGGTCATAGTTACAACTTTTCCATCAAAACAACTTTCAACAACAATAGAACAAGGGGCTAATTTTAGAGAGAAAAATACATAGAATTATTGTTTGATTAAAGTTTGACGAGTCCAAAATACCAAAATATTTACTTCTGGTTACGATAGCTCCATTAGCTCTGTGATGGAGCTAAAATGGCTTCATCTCAGTTTCAAGACCCCCAAAAATATAAAATAAAAACAGAAAAGATGGATCAGGTCGAATTGAGGCAAAAGGGAACACAGAGGTTTCCTCTTTCCTTCTACAAGGGTAAGTTAAGGCCGTTCCTCAATTCACAAGAATGCGAGTTTGGACTCGTGTCCTCGCCAAGTATGTTCTTGAGAATAACACACGGAAATGTGTACTCTATATTTATGCACGCCGCATAAATATGGGTCAATAGGAACAGAAGCGTACTAATGACTTCACCACATGCTCATCTCGTCTGGAGCTGCATTTCACCTCCTGTTATTAATAGTCTCTAGAATAAAATGAATTATTACTTTTTTCATTTAGTGCGGGAATAATAATGAACACAGTCAGATAAACACAAATCAAATGAACATTTAGCTAAATATCACAGAAAAGTCGCCATCAGTGCCAACGGTACTTCACACAAGACTATGCAGAGAGAGGGCTGCTGCAGACGGGCTAACGTTAGCAGTTAGTCTCGGAGCTACTCTGGTTGCGGCGGTCCTCTCAACTTCGGAATCTTCTTTTTTAATAGCGCATTAAATCAGTAAATGGGCCATCTAGAGACGCTTAAAAGTATTATGTTCCCGTCTGAAAAGATCTTAAAACTTACTTTTACTGAACAACGGCAACACAAAAACCTTTAACTTAATACTCTGAGCTCTGTGAGCGCTAACCTGGTAGCAGCTGCTGCCGCAGTGCATGCTGGGACAGCTGTCAATCTGGAGAATAGACAAGCCTGCTCTGATGCATGCTGGGTAAAGAGGGAGGGGCGAGAACATCCGGGGACTTTGTCTGTTTTGGTCTTCTTGTTCTTGTGAATTAGAACAGTGCTAGGGCTGAGCATAATGATGTTTCTCAAGTACACATATTGAGAAACGGCCTTAGTATTTGTCAGGTTAGCATTAGCATTAGCTGGCCCTAGCAACCAGCAAGAAAACAGTACAGAAAGAGAGCAGGTAAGATGAGTGTACCATCTAGTGGTCAGGAGGACCTAAACTTGTAGCTATTGCCTTTGAATTACTCTTCAGGGTGAAGCTGCGTGAAGAGTGTATCTATGCTGAGTCAAGAAAGAATCTTTGTTGTGAAAATAATCTGTGGTTTCTTTCTAAACAAATCTTTAAAAATCGATTGCTCGAAAAAGTAAAATTACTGTTTTAGGAGCGTACAATGAACCCATTTTAGGATTTTGTTCTGGTACCTGAAGATGGCGATGAGGGATGTGGACTATCATCTTGGATGCTTCCTGTCTGGGACTGTCCTCCCCCCGCACCGCTCTCTTCGGTCACGTTTGACGAACCGGGAGTAGTGGAACGGCTAATGGACTGGGACTCGGGGTCACTCGCTGAGCCGCGGCGTTCATCCACACCTTGATGAAGACCTTCATCGATGCCTCTCCTGTCTTTACCATGAATTCGGGAGTGGACAATCATCTGATGGTAGGTTCTGAAGACGCGGCCACAATCAGGGCACTCTGAAGGCTTTTCCTTCAGACTGGAAATGCTGAAGTCGATATTCGGGGCTCCTAAACCAGACAGGCCTCCAGGGGCTTCAGTGCCACCATGGTGAGTGATTAGATCACGATGACTTTCAAAGCCTCTTCCGTCCTCCTTCGTGGGAATCATAGCCCCACTAGAAGCCTTGGTTCCCTGCATGCCCTCAGAGAGCTGCTTCTGTTTGGAGCTTTCACTGGAAGCAATCATAGGGTAGTCTTGCTTGTCCTTTCCGTAGGAGGCTAGGGCCACGGCACCACTTATCTCATCTTCCTGCCCAGAGGCTAAATGCTGCTGGTGCTGCTGCTCCTTCGGCATGAAAGCCCTGTCCATTGCCATGCCACGCGCCATGATCTGCCATGCTTGGTAACTGTTGAGAGAGTCCATTTCTGCAACCTTTGCAGCCGCCTGAAGGCGCTCCATGCAGCTGGATTTGAGAGGCGGCACAAGGTTGAGACATCCAAGGAGTGAGCGTTTTTCATTTTCACCAAGCCCATGAGCCATACCTCCCGCCATTGGTCCTAACAGCTTCCCTAACATCTCTTTCTCCTTCATGGCGATCCCTGCTTTAGCCAACATCTGGTGCTGCTCGCTGAGGCCTTGTTTGTCAGGTGAAAGAAAACCTCCTTGAAGACATGAAATGTAGCGGGCATAAAGATTGGCATGAGCCTCTTGAGCTAAATTGCTCATGCTGTTAACAGCAGCTATATCCTGCTCACTGGGCTGTGGCGGCTTGCTCTTAATGGCTAGCTTGTTTAGGTGGACCTTCATATGGTTCTTCAGAAACCACGGTTCCTTAAAGCGACGACCGCAGATTTGACAGCAGTGCTCAAAGGAGTCCTTATGCTTTCGCATGTGACCCTTCAGAAACCACGCTTGGCTGAAGACTTGGCCACAGACGTCACATCGAAATTCAGTGGCCATCTGCATGCCACCAGCCCCACCGGCACCTTGTCCTTGTGTGGTCTCAGCAGTGATGTGGGCTTTCTCCACATGACTTATCAGCTCTTCTTCGTGTGAGGCAGCAAATTCACAGAGAGTACATTTGTAGGGCTTGTGGAGAATACGAATGTGGCGGTCTAATTCTTCACGCTTCTTGAACTTCCCTTTGCAGAAGGTACAACGGTAGCCATTGGCTGGATTCATGGATTGTTCCTCCTGGCTCGTGGGCTTGGGTGAAGAGGAGGGCTGAGAAATTGTGTCTGGAGTGGCGAGGCCAGAAATCGGAGGAGGACCACAGGCTGACGGCATTGGCTGCTGATGGGTGTTGGAGCTGCTATTGAGGACAAGATGGGGCGTTTGAGCTGTCTGGAGAAGACTTGCACTGCCTCTCATCTGCTTATCTCTCAAGATTGCCCTCTCCTCCAGTTCATGAAGCAGCCTGTTTTCCTCTCGGACACGGCCACGGCCCTTACCCAGGTTCCCTAGTTTGTGAGTGCGGAGATGGATCTTCAAGTTACCCTTTTGAGCTGCCCTGTGGTCACAGTATGGGCACTTGAACGGCTTCTCGCCCGTGTGCGTGCGCATGTGGAGTGAAAGGATGCTGTTAAAACGGAAACGTTTGCCACAAAGCGGACAGGGATACTTTCTATTCTTGCGAGCATCATCTTCTATATCATTCATCTGCGACATGATGCCCAGGTTTTGGCCGTTGAGAAACTGCTGAAGGTCAACACGGCCATTTAACCCACTCAGTGCGCCTGCGTCAATATCTCGGTTGAGCTGATTGGCTAACAGGGCCATCTGACTGCTAATAGGTTGACTGGCCAGGGCTGCGTGATGCGTCTTCTCATCCAGAGGCGTGACAGCCTTCTCTTCGGGGATCTGCTGAGGGCGGTGTAGGTCAGGAAAGGCGTGTCCTAGTTGGGCAGTGAGCTGGTGAAGCTTTTGACTGATGGGGTAGCGGCCATTTAAAACTGCGCTACTGAGATGGGCATCAGTGTCAGGCACTGCTGAAGATACACCAAGACATAAACTGGAGTCCTCCATCCTGTGAGACAAGACACAAAATGAGAAATCTGTTAGAAGTAGGAAATGAAGAAGACATAACACACGTTTGTAAAGAACACTATTCAAATCTGGTTTGATGCTCATTTAAATTAAAAAATGAAGTACAAATGTACCAGTTTTCCCCTATTTGGAAAATGACCCTTTGTTCCATACAGAAGAGATATAGATTTATGTTTTAATTGCAGTATGATGTGTTTAGATGTGTATACACTTTTTGTATACAGAATGACAATAAATGTTGTCCAGATCTAAGTCTAGATGACTTAGGAAGGAAATGTGAAAGGAGGCAATTTTTTTTTTTTTTCTTCAAATTCAAACTATTTTTCAAGTACTGTTGCACCAATACCGGTACTAAAATGGTGGTATCGTTATTGGCCAGTAACCAACAAATAGGGCCCCAATACCATTTTGAGAGACAAAAGTTTATTCAACTATTCTCACCCATTCCAGGTTGGCAATAAAAAGTTCTACTGGATTCACTTTGTATTAGTCTTTTTCCTGCTTCACAAAGGTAAGCAGCAGCTTGACAAAGCCATGATGGTAAATATTTTACATCCAAGTAGTATGCAGTTCTTCACATATACACAATAAACATCAATTTCAAATAGATGGTATCGGTATTGGCCAATACTGCACAGCCAGGTATCGGTATCAGGGCCCAAAAATGGCATCGGCGCAACACTAATTTCAAGTAAAAGTTTCCTATTGTCTGTTCTCTTGTCATTAGAAATTATGACGATGTATTGAGATTTTCATAATGATATAGCTCTGGAAAAACTAACGAGATCTTGTCTATTGCAGCCATTGGAAAGCAGCGGAGTAATAGGCTCGGCTGATGGTAAGATGATAAAATGGATGTTTGCCTATTTACATTTTTATATTGAGGATCTATTCTGCCTTTTTTGAATCAGATTAATGTCATCAAATGAAATATCAACATCAAGAAATGGTCCTGAAAACAACAGACAGGCGTGGTGTAAGGATTTAAACAATAATATTTCTGTAGAGGAGCAGCAGAAAGCCCAGACAAAATCCCTTAATGCTTAATAAAAAAGGTTGATGAGAAACTACAACAGTTTATTGTCTGTTAATAGTGAAATTTACCACAGCAGGATCCTGAAAATCTGCGATCCGATCATACAGTAGCAGGCATTAGAAATGGCCCTTCCCAGTCAAACGCCAGCCGAACAGCAGCCCACTTTCCTGCGGCTCCCAGCCAAATCCCCTCCAACTTCCAGCCATTTGAGTGACCCCCTCCTTCTCCTGGGCGTGCATATTTTTTTTTTTTAGTCTGACTCCATCCTTTCACTAAAGGATGACCAGGAGATGATGCTTCACTTTAGATCTTAATGTCCACAAATCATGACAGAAAGAATATTTTAGAACAAAGATTGATGTTTAAAAAGGAATTGCAGGGGACCAGCTAAGGGCCAGCTAAGGGCCCATCAGGGAAAGTGAGGAAATTTTGAATGGCTACTATTGTAATTTAAAATCTACAGTAGCAGCCATTCAAAATGGCTCTTCCCAGTCAAATGGCAGCCCACTTCCCTGCATCTCCCAGCAAAATCCCCTCCAACTTCCAGCCACTGGCCTTCTCCTGGGCGTGCATATTTTTTTACTCTGACTACTCGGATTACTCACTGATTTACAGGGTCCGACCAGGAGATGATGCTTCTATTTAGATCTTAATGTCCACAAATCATGACTGACAGAATATTTTAGAACAAAGATTGATGTTTAAAAAGGAATTGTAGAGGATGAGCCAAGGAACCGTCATGGAAAGTGGGGACATTTTGAATGGCTGCTACTGTAGATGATCCAAGTGTTTAACTATAGAGAAACTAGCTTGTTGAATTGCTGTGTTTCCAAGAGACATGTAGTGATGAATGAACTTCAATGGAAGAAGCAATTTCAGCAGCTGTATAGGAAATTATGGATTTTAACTGTATGTTATTATATGATAGTATCAAACCTGGGATTATTGTCTGTTTGGCAGAGAAGAAGATTTGTTTATTACTGTAACCGTCTCATCCTGCATGGGAATCCAGGAACAAATCTCAACATTTAGAGCTTGTCTTGCAAGTCGATAACTGGATGCAATCAACTGTTTTTCCTTAATAGAAACTTCTAACCAGTCCTACTGAATGGTCTGTAAAGCGTATTGAGATGACATGTTGGTGCTATAAAAATAAAGTAATTTGAATTGAAGCAGCACACAGTCTCATTGCTTTTTATCCATATTTGTTCTGTTCTTCTGTTCTCTCTTATTTTTATATGTAACTTATGATTATAAGTGTTGTTCTTTACTTTGTTTTGCCTTGAACTCTGTTAAAATAAAGCAAATAACTGACAATAAACATGTATAAAGGCACTAAAGGGGTTTCTTGCGATCCTGCGATGTGACCAAACTATC
Source organism: Cyprinodon tularosa (assembly GCF_016077235.1). Taxonomy (NCBI): domain Eukaryota; kingdom Metazoa; phylum Chordata; class Actinopteri; order Cyprinodontiformes; family Cyprinodontidae; genus Cyprinodon; species Cyprinodon tularosa. The sequence goes on from NW_024039540.1 coordinate 1,361,907, forward strand.
CAAAGCACCGCTGTCTGTCAGTGCGTCCACTCTCTCTGATGTTTATACCTGATGCTATATCTTTTTAACACTGAGGGCTTTGAGGGTTTCTGCGACGTCTTCTAACATTTTTTCAAACGGCACTGGATGGAATAATTACTCTGCTACTAAGTGAGAGGTGTGTAATTAAGCTATTAGTGCCCATCCTATCAGAATTCCTTCAATTACACGCCTTAATGAAAAAGCACGGCTAAACTGTTGGAAAGCTACCTCAATACAACAATTATGATATTTACGACAGCACTTCAAACAAAAAGGGTTGATCAAGTGAACAAAGAGTTCTTATTCAAATTTTACTCACTTTCTTTGTCAAGAAGTTAAAAGTCTCAATGGATTTATCCTATACCTGTGTTTATCTATTTTTCAGTTGCTTTTCCTCTTATCTTGTTCTGCACTTAAGAAATAAAACTGAATTATTTTTGTTCTCCTGCTTCTTCTACTGCGGAAAATATTTTTTTCTTTTCATATGTGTAACATGAGCAGATAAATAATTTAAGAAAAGCGAGTAACAATGGTTTAATGCCGACCCATCTGTTCTCCAGATGGAGCGTTAGAAGGAGCCATTCCCACCATTCCCGGCTGTTTGCTCGGGTCAAACCCTGCGAAGCGATGACCACGCTTCTGCTTTCGTCAACAAAATATCGTATAATAACTCATTAAGCTGATTAGTAGGCTGCCTGGTTAGAGTGGCTCCATGAGGATAAGTTAAGCTGACGTACCAGGCTGGTTTCAGGATGGCTTCCCTTCATGGAAGGCACCAATACCAAAACATTGTTAGAGAAGCTAAGGCCATCTAAACGCAGGCGCAGATTTAAAACATTTTGGGCCCCTGGCAAATTCAGCCAGGGGGGCATACATTATGTTCTACATTTTGTCCCTCTCTTCTTTTTGTTTTCCTCTATATGTTTTGTACTCTGCTGACTTTTCATGCTGTCTCAAAAGGAATGAAAGATTTTTTCCAAGCACTAAGCTCACTTAGCTGATTGCTCCTTCCTGTGTTTCCAAAAAGGCAAAAGTAAATAACCCAGTCCTTCTTTTCACTGTAGACAAGCCATGATCTGCTTATCTGTTCTCCATTTTTCATTTGGATGAAATAATAACTGCATGAATCATGACATCAGACAAGATAGAGGAGAGCAGGAGGCGGGGTTACCAATCTACTCGCTCTGGAGAGCAGAGTTCGCTGCTTTTAGATGTTGTTGCCAAAGTCTCCAGTAGCAGAAAAAAGTCGGTAGATTTGGCACTAGGCGCTTTTTTGAAATAAAACTGCCAGAGGGGTCTGAAAAGTGGCTAAATATAGCGACAAAGGCGCTAAGTTGGCAACACTGCTCTTTGCATTGTTTGTTTTTAAATGGTTTGCTGCTGAATGTTTGGACCTTTCTGAACATGTGCAGCAAATGGACTGATCCAATATGGTGGACACTGAGACACACTTAATATTATAAGCGTTCTGATGGCATTTTAGGTAAAGGATTTTGATCAAAAACATAATTAATGTGCACAATAAGGAATAGTTGTATAAACCATACATGTAAACACAGTTTTATGGGGCCCCCAGGAACTTGGCAGGTAACTGCCTAGTATTGCCTAATGGTAAATCTAGCGTAAGAGTTTATCAGATTCCATTTTCTCTTTCTCCTCCCACTATTTCTGCATTAGGCAGGGCAACCTACAGCCATCTTTGCTTGGTTTGTCATCTGGTTCGCTCGTCCTCTGTCTTCTCTCTGTGGGAGGTTAGTAGACATAAGCGGCGTCTGTTCCTGTAGTGGCCAGGCTCTCCAGCCCACAGCTGATGCTGGATTCTTATCTTGAGGACATGAATTAGACAATGTGACCAGTTTCCAGTTGTGCGTAGAGGAATGCATCAGCCGTGGGCAGCCCTCTGAGCACCGCTTGTTTCTCTGCTTTTTCTCTGTTCTGTCAACTTAAATGAAACAGTTGGATGTGCTTCTGTCAAAGCCTGCTTAAGTTTTCAACAAAAATCGTCTGATTGTGCTCTCATCTTGACTTGAATGGCGCCGCAATTATCTTAGGAATAACTCATATTGTATAAATATACGGTGTCTATCATCAGCCGAGCGTATATATGGGAGATCTTATTTGAATGGGCCTTTTTTTCAGAAGCTGCTGCCTTTTGGAATCAAAATCTGCAAAAAGAAAAAAAAAACTAGGTTGATGAGCTGTTGCTCATTTGGGGAGATAGCAGCTTGCCCTTTTCTCCAATTTGATTTCTGCCTTTATCTTTAACATATAACAAAGGCAGATAGACAATGGAATATTGTGAAATGAACTGACAAATCCAGTTTGTGTTTTTTCTTTCCCTTTCTCCTCTTTTTTTTTTTTTTTTTAATAAACGTATCCTGGCTGACGAGCATATGCAAATGAGGCCCATTTATATGCTTGCCTTGCTCCCGAGTCATTTTATATTTTTTCCCCTGATTAAAAAGGACATTTCCTATGTGACACCAACCCCCCCCACACATCAACACATGCGCGCCAGGGAATACGAGGGCGGCGTGCACGGACGCACAGACACACGGGAAAGACAAGCAGCTAACGCCACCTCTTTGACTACAGACAAGCATTGAGTGTGCCGATGCCCTCTAAAGAACCGCCGAGCGGCTCGCAGCTCAGCCTCCACTCTCTTCTTCTCCCTTCACAGAGTTTCAAAACAAACAATTCTTACAGCAAAAATGTTTCATCCAGTTGAGAGTTTGGGTTTTTTGTATTCTTACCGGTCTCATTAAGTCAACCTGCGACCCGTTTGGTCCTAAAACGTCTCATTGTCTCCAGCACCGCTGTTAGAACAACAGATGTACTTCTATAGCGGTGTAGTATCTCGTCTGCCGTTATGCTAACCTGAATACACCTTATCATTTCCTGGCATGTGAAGCAGTGCTGCCTCATTAAAACTATTGGCTCCTCTGATACCTCGAAAACCACAAAGACTTCCTTTAGCATTTTCTCACGACACTGCCGTTGCTGTCTTTATAGTTTGTGGTTTAATATTCAGCAGAGCACCACGTGCACCCATAAAAACCAACCCCGCTGCACATTTCCAACAAAAAAAAAAAAGTGATTTCTTGGTTTCTTTTTCAGTCCTCTGCTTAATTATGAGTGGTATCTTGAACACAATGGATGTGTGTTTCAGTTTGTGCTCAGTTCATTTCCGTTATCAATAATGGCATGTTTCCTAAATGCATGCTGGGATTTAAATATTAGTTTCTTTGCTCTCACTGTAAGCATATTAATGATTGTTTCTGTATTATGACCTTCAGGCATGGTCAGAGGCATACGATGGCACATTAGAGGTATGGTTATGGGACTAATTTTTAAAATAATTTTTGTGTCCAGAGTGAAATATTCTAAATGAAAAAAGCTAAATGTTTTGGGGGTTTTTTGTATAAGGAGCATTTTGTTGCAATGCTTTAATTTATTACATCTGTCTGTTCGTCTTTTCCTGTTGGCTGTGACTCCATCCTGGAGAGGGATATCAGCTGTGCTGCAGCCATCAACTCTTATGTTTATAGATGTTTGTGATCAGCCTGTTTTCCAGTGTAGTCCTGTTTCTCTGACTGTGACTGGCTGGATGTGCTCTCTTCATCCTCTGACATGGGATCTGGCTCGGAGCTCGTCTGCCTGTCTGTGTGTTTCCTGGACGGGGCCACCTTTTATAGTTGCTTTTTCTATGTCTGCTTCTGTCTCCTTGAACCCCAGTCAGCCTCAGCAGATGGCCGCTCACACTGAGCCTGGTTCTGCTGGAGGTTTCCTCCTGTTAAAAGGGAGTTTTTCCTCTCCACTGTCGCTACAAGCATGCTTAGTGTGAGGGATTGTCAATGAGTCGATGCAATCAACTGGTTTTCCTTACAAAGAAAACTTTGAATCAATCTGACTGGATGATCTGGTAGCTTTAAAGTGCCTTGAGATGACGTGTTGTGAATTGGCGCTATAGAAATAACCTGAATTGAATTGAAATTGAAATATAAAACAGAAATTCTGCTACTGAAGATGAATTCCTTCCAGCTATCATTGCAACCCTAACTCCTTTAAAGGGGAACAGAAGACCTCGCCTGTTCAGCCAGGCCAACAATACCCTTTAACGACCCCCCTTTCAGAGACATAGACAGGTATGGGGCAATGCAGGCTAACAAAAGATGCCAAATGACCCCCATTCCAAAGGGGTGGACCCGTTCGTCCGTTTCAATTTGCATGTTTAAAAAAAAAAAAAAAAAAAAGTTTAAGCATGTTTTTCTGTTCTTCTTCTTTTAACTCAATCAGAAACACTTTAATAATCCAAGAGGGAAATTACTTATGTTACATGCTCCAGATACAGTGTTATATGTATATAGAAATATGTATATATATATATATATATGTATAACTATGAATCCAAGTAAAGTGATAGTGACGCTGTGCACAAATAGTGCAAGGAATGAATAAATGTCAAACTCCACTGAATTACAGAAATAAATGATTATAATCTCCAAATAAACATGCTTATTTCCATGATGAATGTTTGTGAAACATTTTTCCAAAACAGCTCTTCAAATTAGTCAAAAGTTTTTCTTTTTTCCCTGACATTTAGGACGAAGCTGGATGAGGGTGGAGCTCAGAAAGGATCGAAAAGCCATTAGTCGGACTTGACTTTATTTTGGCGTGTATCGACATGATTCTCATCAGCTTAACACAATGCAATACCTCATTAAGTCCTCATGAACAAATTCATTGCTTTAAACAAATCAGTCATTATTCACAATGTGCTGAATTCAATCATTTTTGCACCAAATCATTAATGACACAGGGGGGTTGGAGAGGCGGCGTTCAGACGTGCGACGGACAATGTGGGGATTCGCCATATGTTACATGTGCTGAGATCAGAATGCTAAATATTTAGCTATTAGACAGACATCAGGGGCGTTCAGATTCATTAAAAAGACGCGTTTTCAAAGCACAATCAGAACTTCCTCATTGTCTCTAAGATCAATTACGTCTTAGCAAAAGACGGTTTAGTTTGTTAGGCAGAACACACCAGATATCAGCTTTTTTCCTCGCCTCCCGTTTTGTTCTGTTGCAGGTGGTCTTTGCAAGATGCCTAATTATTCCAATAAAAAAGAAAAAAAGCTGCCTTGTTTTCTTTCCTCTCTCTCTCGCACTTTGACTTCACTGCATTATTACTTTCTGTAATGAGGTGAAAACACTCTGCTCTGAACCCGCACTTGGAAAACAGTCGCACGACGCCGCGTTCAATCTAAACTCCATCCTGTGCCCTGAGCCACTTGATCAAAACCAATAACGCCACATTTTCAACGAGATGGGATCTCTAAAAACTGGACTCTTCTCTTTTTAAAGGGAAAAAAAACCCTGAATCAAAAGAAAGGCCTGAAATTGAATATTTTAAGGAAACAACAGATGTCTTCAAGCAAAAGTCAATTAGCATTTGAAGAGAAACATGTGGACTGGAAAATATCCATCTGTGTTACCTTTGCAATGACTTTTTCTTCAATAAGCTCTTTTTTGTCATTAATGTCCCAAATACTGTATGTTTTTGCTTTTAGCAATGACCCAAAAAACCCATAAGTCACTAAAGTTTTGTCAAGAGTCTCTGCCTTTTTAAATCTTTATATGCACCTTGATCAGCAGGTAAAAACCATGTAAGCGTGATCAATAAACGACTATGAATGAGTCGACCTCCAGCTGGCATCATGATGAGTCATGTTTAATACAGAAACAGGACCTTTAAATAACTGACTGGGTGAAAGCTCTGTTGCCATTACTTCACTGGTGGCTCTTCAACATTTCCTGTAAGGTGTCAGCACTTTAAACACCATAAAGCAAACCGGGACATAGAAAGGTTAAAAGTGTCCAAAACGAAACAAAGCTAAGCAGATTTTATTTGGAACAGTAGAACCCATTCAAAATTTCCCCACTTTCCTTGACTGGTCCTTGGCTGGTCCCCTGCAAGTCCTTTTTAAACATCAATCTTTGTTCTAAAATATTCTTTCTGTCATGATTTGTGGACATTAAGATCTAGAGAGAAGCATCATCTCCTGGTCAGATCCTGTAATTTAGAGAAACGGTGGAGTCAGAGTAAAAAAATATGCACGCCCAAGAGAAGGCCAGTAGCTGGAAGTTGGAGGGAAGTGGGCAGGCGTTTGACTGGGAAGGGCCATTTTGAATGGCTGGTGCTATATTTTTCGTTCGAACGGCAAGAATAAAAAAAAAAAAATCATGTAACTTTTACAGGCTTCTCAACAGGGCAAAAATCGACACCGGTATCTTTTAATATGAACCAGGCATAAATCTTTTCATCCTTTCTAAAAAATAAACATCCAGAAGAGAGACCGAGTGGGTTGGTGTTGGATCAGGTTTGGTTCCCAGTCCTGGGCCATTTACTCCTGGTCTTCCTCTGTAACCAGGAATGAATGCCAACCACTGAAACCAACACAAAATGAGAGGAAAAACCACTCGCATAGGACTCATGGGACTCATATAAGACTCATATAGGACTCATGCAGGACTCATATGGGACTGATATGGGACTTATGTAGGACTCATATGGGACTGATGTGGGACTCTTATAGGACTCTTATAGGACTCATATAGGACTCATATGGGACTCCTATGGAACTCATGTAGGACTCATATAGGACTCTTATAGGACTCATATAGGACTCATATGGGACTCCTATGGAACTCATGTAGGACTCTTATAGGACTCATATAGGACTCCTACAGGAATCATATAGGACCCTGCCAACTAATTTTGTGAGAATTACCATCAGCCCAATATGACTGATACCAAGGTGTTTTCTACATGGGGTTTTTGTTAATGTCTGTTTCAAACAATGGTTTGAATAGGCAGATCCTTTTTATTAGCTTACTTAGCTAATAGCCAAAGGAAAAGAAAGTATTGAGACAGCCAGTGGTGCTCAGTGAAAGCATAAACCACCTGACTTGATGTCCTAACATTACCAAACAGCCCTAAGGGGGAGGCAAGCTTGTTGACCACCTTTTGACCAGAAAAGTAACTTAAGGGTAACTAACCCAGCAGATATTTTCAATCGACTTCAGAAAACGATTCTGCAGTCACTGATAAAAAATGAGCGGGTAAGAATGGAGAAAAACACCATAAACACAGGAAGCATGTCAAAAAAATCTACATTAACTACAAGTTAAAACCCTTTCAGGCTAGCTAGTGGCGTACTCTCAATCGCCTGCTCTGATTCCGGTGTTTGCCAGCTGGTAGACCACTCCGCTAATGCTAACCTTTGTCCGCCATTGTTTTGCTTTCTTTCTGCACCCCATTGCCTGAGCTCCATCTCACCTCATTTAGTATTTTTATTGGTTCAGCCATGTGTGCTGTTGATGTTGGTTTTATAATTGAAATAACACACATACATAGTTCGGACCTGTCAAAACTTAAGAAAACATTTTTTATCTCTGAAATTAAACCTTTTATTCTTCACCTCTCCAAACGTTCTGTGGATGTTTATTTTTGAGTATCGATAAATAGTTTCGCTTCAAAGCATACAGACAAGTCAGTTAATATTTTAATGAGTTCTGTGGATGCTTAGTAAAACAATGTTTTTGGTTGCAAAGTTGTAACTTTGACCTTAAAGTCGTACAAAATTAGAATGTTTCTAGTCAGGAAAACAAAACAACTAAAAAACAGAAATATATATATTTTTTTATCGTTTTTCAAATATTTGTATTTCTCTTTCAAAAAAGCAAAACAAAAAACTTAAAAGATGTTCATTATCTGTTTGATGTAGGACCAACTAAACTAATTTAAATTTAAAAAACAGTTTAAGATGTGTTGGAAGCAAGTTTTAATCTATGAAACTCAAAACTGCAAATAGAAAGTTAAATATTTCCCACTGTTGCCACAGCTGCGTTTTACTCAAAGGTTTAGTTCTAACCTTGCAGTCAACAATGTGACTTGAAAACCACACACTCAACAAACAAAAAATCTCTAACTTCTTTAAGCCAAGGGTAGAGTGGATAGAAGAGGAGTGGTGAAAACATAATCTCTTCCTTTAACCATCACACAAACCAACAGAGGGGTTTTGAGGAGAGCGCAGACTGAATGGATGTGAATGAACAGGAGCCTCTGCTTTCCAGTCTTTCTTCTGAACAATGTATCATTGAGGGATGCTTAAGAGGTCCTGTCAACAGGTAGTTCAACTTTCAGTTCATCCCCACTGATCAGTCGGAGCCCTCCTGACAGCAAGAAAAGAAAGACACCGGGAGGGAGCGAGAGAGGCAAAAAGAAAAATGTTGTGGATCTTTTTATCTGTCCGTCGCTCTGACAGCCTTGCACGAGATGCCAAGGGAGGAAGATCAATGCAGGACAAGCGGATTCCCACAGTTCATTGTTCCGGGGCAGCGAATCATCTTCCCAAGACAGACGGGAGCTCAAAGCTTCCCTTTATGATAACCATTCTGGTTATTATTCCCACTATGATGATGATGACCTGCAGATGTCTCTGTCTGGGACTGTGGTGGTGTGTGCGTGTGGAAGGTTTGTGTGTACGAACATCTGTGAACACCTCTCCTTGTGAGTGAGATGCAGTGGAGGTCAAAGTGGCAGAACCCCTAATGGGGTGAATAAAGAGGAGCAACGAGTTACGTATTAACACTGTTTAGCTGATTCTCAGTCCTTTGGCTGATTCTTAGACCTTTGGTTGATTCTCGGACCTTTAGCTGATTCTCAGACATTTGGTTGATTCTAAGACCTTTAGTTAATTCTCAGACATTTATCTGATTCACAGACCTTTGGCTGATTCTCAGACATTTGACTGATTCTTTGACCTTTGTTGATTCTTAAGACCTTTGGCTGATTCTTTTACCTTTGGCTGATTCTTAGATCTTTGGCTGATCCTCAGACCTTTGGCTGATTCTTAGATCTTTGGCTGATTCTCAGACCTTTGGCTGATTCTTAGATCTTTGGCTAATTCTTTGACCTTTGGCTTATTCTTAGACATTTGGTTGATTCTTAGACCTTTGGCTGATTCTCAAACCTTTGGCTGATTCTTAGATCTTTGCCTGATTCTCAGACCTTTGGCTGATTCTTAGATCTTTGGCTGATTCTTAGAGATTTGGTTGATTCTTAGACCTTTGGCTGATTCTCAGACCTTTGGCTGATTCTTAGACCTTTGGCTGATTCTCAGACCTTTGGCTGATTCTCAGACATTTGGCTGATTCTCAGACCTTTGGCTGATTCTCAGACATTTGGCTGATTCTCAGACCTTTGGCTGATTCTCAGACATTTGGCTGATTCTCAGACCTTTGGCTGATTCTCAGACATTTGGCTGATTCTCAGACCTTTGGCTGATTCTCAGACATTTGGCTGATTCTCAGATATTTGGCTGATTCTCAGACCTTTGGCTGATTCTCAGACATTTGGCTGATTCTCAGACCTTTGGCTGATTCTTAGACCTTTGGCTGATTCTTAGACCTTTAACTGATTCTTAGACCTTTGGCTGATTCTCAGACCTTTAGCTGATTCTTAGAACTTTAACTGATTCTTAGACCTTTGGCTGATTCTTAGACCTTTAGCTGATAGAAAAAAGGCGAACATAAAACAAAACATTAAAGGTGGTTCATAACAAAAAAAAAAAAAAAAAAAAAAAAAAAAAGTTTTCCTTTGTCCAGACAGTCGTATAAGATCTGCCATGTAATTTCACTACACTTAACTTAGAAAATAGTTTCAGATTGTGAAGGTATCATTCCCCTGGTATAGATTATAGAAGGGGGGGGGGGGGCTTTTATCTATTAAACCAGAGAAACTAAGCCCCCCACTACACCAGGTGAAAGTTGAATGCCGTTCTCTCTTTTTTTGGAGAGAAACAGAGAAACAGATGCAGAGAAGCAGCTGAATGTCAATCCGGCCTAAATAACAGAATAGCAGAAATAATTGCTGTTTTTCTTCCACTCTGTGCCGGACGATTTCTGCTGGAGTTCTGCATAATGACTCCAGCGGAGTCTGTGTGGCGGGGGGGTGGAGGTAATAATGGAGGGTGTGTTGCAGCGGCAGAGGTGGTGGTGAGGGGAGGGGTTGTTGTGACAGGTGCTGAAAACCAGCTAAGGAGGAAGGGGAGACAAAGGTTCAGTTTACAGGAGGAGACTTTAATTGTTACTCAGCTAATTAAGAGAAAGAGCTTTTTTTTTTTTTTTGCGCGCTGTCTTCACCGCACGCCGTGAGCTCAGAGGTAAATCGTGCCTTTAAGCCTGTGTGTGTATTTAGGAGACAGGATAGGTGCCGCTCCAACATGCTACATATCTTTTCACGGCTTGGCTGCTGTTGGGAGTTTGGGACTTTCTCTTTCTTTTTTCAACTAAAACAAAAGTCTATGGGTAATTAGCTGCATTCATTACAGGAAGTGAGTCAGGTAATTATTTTACATCGTGCTGCCGATAATTGAATGATTCTTCAATGTCTGGAGGTCTGTTTGAAACTGTCCCCCCCTCCCCCGCCCCTGGCTGAGATAAGAGAGGCTGGATGGATCCAGGTACCGCCAGCAGATGCTTTAACTGAAAGGGCTTCGCTGTCCGAGCAAATAGGCTTTTTAAATATTGAAACTCTGCATGTCTTTTTAATATTCCCATATTAAATCTCTTTACTTTGATAAACTCCCCCCTTTGCATCTCCCTGCTCTCTCATTTTTCTTTTCTCGTTCCTCCTGAGGACTTTAAGGGGAACGTCAGCTGTCTAAGAAGTTTAACTTCTAAACTACATGGCTTTTTTTTTTGTACGCTTCCTGTTTAACAAAACAAACAAATCTTATCAAAGCCATCAGGAAGCAGAGAGTTGAGTGGAAATGCTTGCGCCTCTCCACATATGTTACAGTATCTGATAGCTGCTTTATAAGTGCTTTAGTTCTCATGCACTCTTAGTGTGAAAGAGAGAGAGAGAAAAAAAAAAGATCAGCCTCCCTGCTTTTTCTATTTTCACTCCAAAGTCGGAGATGAGCAGTGATCTAATGTAGCACTTAATATGAAAGGAAAGAAGAATTTCTACTTTAAGGCCAGGGTGTATTTATTACAGACTAATTGTAGCAGAGGAAGTGCTTTAGAGGGGTGTGCTCCAGGGAGAGGGTGGAGGGCCTCAGAGACATAAGAGAGCATGTTTGTCTATCAGTCTTTATCAGAAAACAAAGTGGTGACTGCTCTTAAGATTAGAGGTGGGGTTTCATGGAAGACGGAGGGATGAAATGGTTCACAGAGGGAAATAAAAGCAATGAGACGTCGATGGAAAGGATAGAAGAAAAAAGGCAGAAGGATGAAAGATGCCAGGGAAGCGGCGTTTGCATCAACGCCAGGAAATCAGTGAAAGGCGGCCCTGATTAAAGAAAGCCTGTTTGGAGAGACCTCCATGTTTTCATTCACAGTCCTCTCTGCTGTTGGCTTAGTGCAGAACATGTTGCAGAAAGCCTGGTGCACCTGAACGCTCCTCTGCCTCTCAGCAGGCCTACAGGAGCCAGGGAGGAACAATCAAAGGTCACACACTGCAAAAATGATCTAGAAATAAGTCAACATGTCTTAAATTATTTTGTGTATTTACCCTTAATTTGAGTAGAAAAATAAGATGATTTGCCAATGGAATGAGTATATTTACTCTTAAAATAAGATAATTAGATAATATGCCCTTGAAATAAGACACTGCAATTGTTTGTTTCTTATTTTAAATGTAAATTGTCTTGTTCCATTGGAAAGGTTTCACACTTACCTCCTCAATTCAAGGAAAAATTCACTTATTTTAAGAAAAAATTTAGACTTATTGAGATTTAAATTTTTTCCAGTGCACACTGCAAAAAAAACAACAACAACAATCTAGAACTAAGTTAAAATGTCTTTACACTGGAAAAAAATCTCCATCTAGATAAGTCGTTTTTTCTTAAAGTAAGCGTATTTGTTCTTGGATTGTGGAGGTAAGTGAGACACTTTGCCGATGGAACAAGACAATTTACAGTTAAAATAAGAAAACACAATTGCATTGTCTTATTTCAAGTGCATATTATCTAATTATTGTATTTTAAGAGTAAAAACACTCATTCCTTTGGCTAATCATCTCAATGCAAAAATGATCTAGAAATAAGTAAAAAATGTCTTAAATTAAGATTATTTACCCTTAATATAAGATAAGTAGATACGATACACTTCACATTAAAAAATGCCATTTTTTTTCTTATTTTACATGTCAACTGTCTTGTTAACGAAATGTATCTTTTACCTCCTCAATCCAAGAACAAATATACTTACTTAAAGAAAAAAAGACTTATCTAGATTGTCTTTTTTTTCCAGTGTAATAACTGTACTGATTCTTCATTTCATTTCATTTTAAACTGGTCTGAAAATGCTTTGGGTTCAAGTCTTTTACCCCTTGGCCCCCAGATCAATTCTAACACCTTTAGCAGCAAAAACTACATCCACTGGGAGAAAAACTCTGCTAAACAGAGAAAACCTGAACTGCAAAGTTTTAAAGCCTTTACACTGCAAAAACGATCCAGAAATAAATAAAGATTTCCCCAAATCAAGTGTATTTACCCTTAATTTGATCAGGTAAATGCAATGATCTGCCAATGGAGTGAGTATTTTTACTCTTAAAATAAGATAATTAGATGAAATACACTTGAAATAAGAAAATGCAACTGATTTTTCTTATTTTAAACTTAAATTGTACTATTCCAATGGGGAAGTTTCTCACTAACCTCCTGAATTCAAGACAAAATGCACTTATTTAAAAAAAAAAATGGCTTATTTAGATAGGTATTTTTTTGCAGTGTATTTCCGCCGTGGTTAGGAGGCGGAGGATAGAAGGACGGACAGGTGAACGCTGGAACAACAGACCTAGTTTTCTGTTTTTATCCAGACTTTGAAAGCATCGGATCCTGTGAAAACTGCCCCTCACTGATGAAATGGGGCCGTTTCTGTAAACCGTTGATTGACATTATCTCACCGTATCCTGTGGTCTGTCTACAGCCGAGGATGAACCTGAAGCTCCAACACAGCGTTACGTTTTGTTCACTCCCCTCTGCCCCATCTGACCTTCAGCGCTGCCAGCGACTTATCTTTCACAACAAAGCCTGCGACACACTCACTCATAGACACACGGCTCTGTTTGCCCTGCTTCATCCACTCAGTTTATGAGGAAAAAAAGACAATATCAGCCGTAATGAGTGAGAACTTCTTTAGGTCCACAGCCTGCTCTCAGATTAACCCTAAAGGTGGCATTTTATTGTGAATGTGGACAATCTCAGGAAGACTGTAAGGTTTTGTTAAGATCAGTGGAACGATAAAGTTAACCTCATTCAGACACTGATAGTTCAGGGATTTCTTGCATTTATCTGCCGATGGTGAAAATGTTTCCAAGAGTCATTTTAGAAATTGACTCATGGAAACATTTTCACCAGAATCTCTGAATGTTCACATCTGGAGGGGAAAAGTTCGGTTCTGTTGGATTCAGAAGCTCCAACATGAATGGAAAGAGCAGGAAAAACTCCCAGTTTGGACTGGAACCCAGTTCTATACCCTGTGTATATATATATATATATATATATATATATATATATATATATATATATATATATATATATATATATATATATATATATATATATATATATACATATATATATATATATATATATATATATATATATATATATATATATATATATATATATATATATATACATATATATATATATATATATATACATATATATATATACATATATATATATATATATATATATATATATATATATATATATATATATATATATATACATATATATATATGTATATATATATATATATATGAGGAGTGGTTACAGCAGATTTCTGGAAATACATCAGACATCTCAGTCCAGGAAAGTGCAGTTCTAGGAACAGCAAAGATACTGTGCAGAACCCTCAAGCTCCAAGGCCTCTGGTAGAGGAGGCTGGCTAGTTCAAGTGGCCAAGAGTGAGCGAAGCAGTTATCAAAGCAAAAGGTGGCTACATTGAAGAACCTAGAATATAAGACATATTTTCAGTTGTTTCACACTTTTTCGTTAGGAATTATATACTTAACAAAAGTATAGTATCATAGTTTTAATGCCTTCAGTTTGAATCAGCAGTTTTCGTAGTCATATATATATTGTGTGTTTATTAGGGCTGGAACAATTAATCGTGGTTAAACAATTATTGGATTAATTGTTAACGAGAGAATAGAGACTCTAAAACACCTTCTAGCTGACAGAGCGACCCACTTAGTGCAGTGATTATATCAAAAATAAAGAAATTATATATATATATATATATATATATATATATATATATATATATATATATATATATATATATACTTTGCATTTAACAGCAAAAAAAATGTGTCTGTCAATGTGATCTATCCAGAATTCCAGAAAGTTTGAGTTTCACCTGGTTTGATTTTGTAAAAATCTTCTTTAAGGAATCTTTGCCAATCAGATTATTAATCTAAAAAAAGAATCAATTGATTAATTAATTTAAAAAATAATCTTTAGTTGAAGCCTTAAGGTTTATACAATTTCTAACTGCCTTATGCTGAAATAAACATTTTTCAATCAATCAGGACGAGCCTTTAGCAGCATCTTAAACAGTATCAGGATCAGTGGATGTCCACATAGAAGCATCATGATTGGATCAGAGGTGAGAAAAAGTCGTTCATCCAAATAACAACATTTAATCCAAAAATTGGACTAAAAATCCACTCAACGTGTGAAAGGCTTCCATCTCATGAGCTCATAAGGATCTCCTAATTGTCTGGAGTTAAAGGTACGTGTCAGCCTTTCTCAGTGGAGGTGGAGGAAGTACCTGAGCCCTCCAGCGCTCTGACCTGACGTCAGCCTGCAGAGGTTTCAGACGCTAGAGACCAGAACAGGAATACGGGTGTTTCCTCCATAGGGTCTGACGCCTCCTCAGGGTGCTGGATCCACGCAGAGGAAGAGCGGTAGGGTTTTTTCTTTTGGGGGGGTTGATGTGCATGGCCTCACCTTCTATCCCCCATCTCCCCCTCCTTCCTCCCCTCAGCCCCACCATGCTCCCTCCATTCCTCTCCATATTTTCTCCCCCTGCATCTGATTAAGTTAACAATGTGGTGTTATTTGCATGCTGATTTTTCAGACCCCTCCACCCCACCTACTCTCTCTCTCTCTCTCTCTCTCAATTCTCTGACAAACAAGAGAGGCAAGATCAGAGTAATGTGATAGCACAGCAGCCAGCCAACGCAATCTGCCTCAAAGACCAGGTGTTCGCAATCCACCTCCCTCTTAATTCCTGCCTCCATCATTTCTCTTGTTTTTTATTCCTGTTGTTCTTCTCCTTTATTCCCCTACCCCAGTTCTTCCCCTTCGTCTCCTCTCATCTCTCCCTGGTGTGTTTATAAGGTTGTATTATAATCAAATCTAGAGGAAGGGAGGTCTGTCTTTTTTTATTAATTATAGGCCACAGCTGATGTGAACGTTTTCCAAAAGCATCTTCAAAATAGGTCGGCGGTACAGTTTGCTATTCTTATCACATTTAAATGTCAACATGGTGCAAAGCCTTACAAATTAGTTCAGGCAGGCTTCAGCCCCCATTTAACATTTAAAGCGCCATTCTGCAGGACTCAAAGAGCAATTTAAATCAGTTTACACACATGCACATATGTACAGATATAGAGCTTTGTCTTTCAAACTTCCCGTTTCAACTCCGACATTAAACTGCCAACCTTTGCCTGAGAGATTTCAGCCTGCTGACTGGTTGGGGAGGAAAGAGGAAAAAGAGCAAAAGAGACATATAAAACGACAGCAATGATGCATTAGCTTTTATGAATAATAAATCTGCTTATTGTTCCGTACGGTTTTCAACACGCCTGCATAAATGGGCTGCACTGATGAATCTGTCAGAATATGGAAGCCTATTGATGACAAAACAGCAAGAAACTGGAATACTTTTGTTCACTTGGGAGAGCGGACAGGCCCCCGTAGATCAGGAGAAGACAATGAAGATGTTGCAGCGTTGTTCTACGCGTTAGCGACCGGGCATACCAAACAGAGCTCACTTATCTCACCAACACGCTCAGACCAAGGTGCACAAGGACCTATTGATATGGATATAATCAACAAATTGGACTATTGGTGTCGTCAACAAATGGAAGTTCATTATCATTCCTTCCAAATGAAATCGGACATGAATTAAAATCTTCCTAACAAAGGAAAAGAAAACAACGAGTTAAGAACCATGAGCTGTTTAAAAAGGACCGACCTTCAGATGGAGGACATCTACAGCAGCTCTATGGAGCGCGACAAAGTTTCACCATCTCATCGTTAAAAAAGATGATCTTCTTTTCAATTTTAGGTGAACTGGTTCAATATAAAGAGCCTTATTTTGTGCACTTTTTTGTAGTTGCAATCCAAATTTGGACTGCCTGTAACTGCTTTGTAATGAATTCTAATTTAACCTTCTCAGCTCCTTAGCTTCCTTAACGCGAAACCAACACAAAAAAGTTTGACTTGTTTCTTGTCGTTTTTGGTTGTAATCTGACAAACAAAATGGCAACAGGGATCTTTTCTTGTCAAGTTTGTCAAAAAAGTAACCAATTCAATTCAGTTTATTTATATAGTGCAAATTCAAAACACATGTAATCTAAAGGCACTTTATAGTTCACCAGATCATACAGGGAAAGTTTTCTATCTAAGGAAAACCAGTTGATTGCATCGACTCATTGACTCTTCAACAATCCCTCACACTAAGTGTGTTTGTAGCGACAGTAGAGAGGAAAAACTCCCTTTGAACAGGAAGAAACCTCCAGCAGAACCAGGCTCAGTGTGAGCGGCCATCTGCTGAGGCTGACTGGGGTTCAAGGAGACAGAAGCAAACCAGAAGTTAATATCTTTATATTTACCGGTGATCATCTGTGCAAACGGTATGTGAACTGAATTTGCTATGAAGTCCACTATATAGTCCCCGCTGTATGTGGACACAGTAAGCTGGTATGAGCTATGAGAAAAGCACATTTTAAACAGGGCGTGCACGAGGAGAAATGGGCTTATGCACGTGCATTTTTTTTTATATAGTGGAGAGGGCGGGTCTTTTAGAAAATCCTCCACAATACCTTTCATTTCTTCTTTTCTTGATTAAAGCAAAGTGGTGCTATTCTTAACTACAATTCACTGAACACTGCCTATAACACTACTGGCTGACTTGAGGGGAATCTTTGAGGTTTACTGGGCAATGGCTAACTTAAAGAAAAGCCAATAAATTGTGCATTTGCACCCCATTCGCCCTAAACCCAACCTAAATCCATTTCTAAAAAAAAACAAAAAAAAACAGGCAGGCTGATGAGCCCTAAGCTGTTAGCCAATTAAGCTTTTAGCCTAAAGGCAAAAACAGGGCTAAGGGCAATATGAGACATAGCAGACATTATCACGCTATTTACCCAACCGGTTTCAATTGGGGTTTGTATGTCTAAGAAGAAGTGACTCAAGAGAGAAGGCTGGTAGACATAGATACAGATAAGAAAGAAGATAGCAGGAGTCCCAGGAATCGTGCTATAAAAACTAAGAAGCTTAAACTGTAATCCAGAACACTAATACACTTTTTTATCAAGTTAACGCCATATTAGTTATTTATTAGTCTATTGTTACACTATATACGACTTTATGAAGCCTAATGTGAGAACAAGAGCCAGTGAAGGGGTCACCGAGAGATTGAGTATCAGCTTACAATTGCCCTCTTACATCAGCATAAGTAACTGAATCCAAAGGGCTAACTGGCTTACAGGAGACCCAATCCCTCTGACGGGCTTTCATCTACCTCTGGGCCTGACTATGTCTCTTTCCCATCCAACCCAGATGCTCTATGGGTGTGTCTAATATGGACTTGCTGAAATGTCAAAGCATTATATATCCTTTTACGCATAGAGTGGCCCCTGAGGGTTTAATTGACTATGCTGTAAAGTAAGTTCGAGAGCCACGAGAGAGTGTGATAAAGATGAATATGTTTCATTAGAGGGCAAACAGAGCCTGATGGCTGGGCTCGGCTTTGAGAGCAGAGGAAGAGTTGAGCACGGATGAAAAGCACATTTTGTGAATGTGGAAACCCAAATAAAACTGACAGGTTGGTTGTCCGCTCGCTGGGTTATTACCTTCGATGGGTTTGGTACGCTCCTGACTCAAATTTACACGTGTACCTCTCCGGTTCCCCCTTTTCTTCTCTCTCGGTTAGTCTTCTGTCTTTCTCTGAACCAAAGGAAAGGAAATAGGTTGTACACACCTGCCTGGTGTCTTCAAAAACCCATCAAAAAGGAAAAAAAAAAACAGAAGAGGGAAGGGAAGGGGCCCCGCTACCATCCCGCGGCCTCCGTTTACCAATTATACTGAGTACCTGCTGACAGCAGGGTTGTCACAGCGGCTGCTAAGCCACCCAACTTCCCTCATCTCCTCCCCTTCAACATCCCATCAGCCTCCATCTAGGGCCCTCAGAGTTTACCGCATGTGAGGAAAGAGAAAGCTCATCACATCTCCAGGCAAACAGATGAGACAAAAGAAAAGGTGGATGAGCAGGGAGAGGGTTCGCCGTTTGGCCTCAAGACTCCGGCTTTGATTCAGGAAAGGAAAAGGAGAAATTGCTTCTCCTTTGCAACTATGGTTCAAGTCAAGTTTTGAAGCCAAAAATGTGACATGATGCAAACTTGGACATTTTGGTAGATAAGGAACCCTTAGCTACGTCGATATACAGCCGTCTCCTTCTAAAACAGCAGGAAGGTGTAAAGAACTCCCCCATTTCCCTCCCAACACCCCCCTCACCACCGTTTGTCTCTGTCTCGCCATCTCAGAAACTCAGCCAGCCAACGAACACGACAGAGACAAAACATAACCATAATAGCTCATTAAAAAGAATGGAGACGACTTAGCTAAACAAAGCAGCCTTCACAGGGCTGTCACCAAAACTCCTCTGGTGGTAACGTCCAAACCCGAGCTGGTGACAGGGAGGCGAAAAAATGTCTTCCTCCCGCTGATAGTTGGAGCGTTTTGATGTGTCTCTATTTGTTCTGCTACAAACCCAAAGTGTCTTTGAAGACTGCCAGAGCACTGAGAGACGGAGAGACTAACGAGTGTTTTCCCTCTCCATCCAATCAACCTGAAGGTGGGATGCAGGTGGGGTGTTTAACTTAATACTGTCCTTCTCTACAAGGCATCATGGAAACATCTGGAAAAGCTTCTCACTATTTCATTCATAGAAATTGTCTAAGAGCAAACCCGAAACAAATGGAACGACTAAATAGCCTCAAGATTAAAAAATCTTACAAAAAAATTGTTTTTGTTCAGAAAATTCAACGAATAAGGACTTCATTTCCCAAGACTATTTTCACCCTTTTAGACTTTTCTAATGAGAGTAAATGAGCTACAGAGGAAAGACTTTTATTTAAAGGGCTAGTTGTGCTCAGTAGATAAGGGGCTAGCCTATTTTAGCTCAGTCAGTTAGCCATATTACGCTACACTACTTTTATATTCATTAAACAACAACCGTTCTTTCTCTATCTCTACAAGTAGAATAACAGTTTTGTCCTCTCCTTCCCTCAGATCTTAATAAAGAGAAGCACTGAGACTTTTTGTCTCATCTTGTTAAATGGCAGAACTCAGTCTTAGAAGACAGTACTTTCGTTCAAGACTGACAATGATTGTTTTCTACTTTTGTCTACTTTAGATCACCAATGAAATGTAAAATAGTAGCAAATGTAGTTTATAATATGTTGAGACTCCAAAAGAGATTTGATTTTTAAGAAACGGGTGCAACACGGTTTGTCCGAGTGGAGTTGCCATATGCTGACGTCATAAGAAGGGGCGGGGCCCCGACCAGATCTAATCTGTCAGATCAGCATACCCATAGTTAATACGAACGCACAAGATGTCAGCTTTGCATTTATCGCTTTAGTTTTGTACAAAAAATACATTTTAAACTAACTAAACAGGCGTGTATCCCTTTAGCCAAGTACAAAAAGAAACAAAAAAACAATTTATGGTCAGATCGCCATTCGCTTCAAAAAACACCAAAAAGTAAGAAATTAAATCTCTTTTTCTGTTCATGGCTAAAGGGATTTACGTCCGTTGAGGTAGTTTAAAGAGCGATAAGGGATAAACTAAAGGGATAAATGGGTATTGACTGTGGGTATGCTGGTCTGACCGGGTATGCTCACCTGGCTTTGGAAAAAACAACAACATACCTCTGTGGTTTCACCTGTTTCTGTCTCCATGTTGATAGAGCCTCGGACAACAAAGAGTGAAGCAACTTCTACAAGCATTTCCAAAATTTAAAAAGCACGTTTGAAAAAAAAAAAAAAACTGTGGTAGTGGCCCCTTCACACACAGTGAGGCTAATCCCACCAGTTGGTGCTGAGTCAGCATCTCCCACAGTGACACCACAATCACAACTGCTTAGTAATTCCCAAGTAATTAAGAAAAACCCACACCAGGCCTAACTGTGATGTTTCTCTCCTTTTCTTTCTGTATACGACTGACTGCTTCTGATACTCTAGTGGTTAGATCAGGGTTGGACTGCTGCAGTCCTCCAGGTATCTCTGAACTTTTCAACTCCAAATGGCTCAATTACCTCCAAATTTAGTCGTCAATTTCTCAAGAGTCATTTTTGTCATCTAATTATGAGATTTGGGTGTTTAGAGCACCTCTAAGGTTGCATGATAGCGACCCTCAGGAACTGGAATTGTTCACACCAAATAGTTGGTATCGCCACCGGCTTAAAAAAAAAATGTATCAGTTGATCTCTAGAAGAGTCAGTAGCAACAAATGTGACAAATTCCTTTAAAATTACAGTAAAGTTACAAAAAAGGTCAGTCGGCTAAATCTGCTAAGGTATACTTTTGGTTCTCTGTGGATTTTTACGTTTTTTTTTTTGCTGCAAACAGGCAAAAAAGCCCTCAATATGTTCTTAGTTGGAAAACTACATTTGACTTGCACTAAATAAACCTACAAAGCAAAACAACATTGTTAAAGAGCTTTATTGGTTAACTTTCAGACGATTGTTTCTAAATCAAACTCTCCCAAAACACTGAATCTTCTGAACAACTTTGTTTAAATAAAACAAACAAGTCGCAAACCCACGCCCTGGATTTGAACCACCACCTCGTACGACGTCTTAATCCGTCATTGCCAACTAGAGGTCAGCTCCACTACATAAGAAAACATAACATAATTGTCTTTTGGTTGACGAGAACTAAAAATAGACAGACAATAGCTCTGAGATGAGCAGAGGCAAAAAGAGAGGGAGAGAAAGGGAAAATGTTTTGTCCTTCAGCTGTGTTTGCTCTCCACTTTCCCATCCCATGCCAGTGACTGCAGAATAAACGGATATGTGAATTAAACCCCGTTGTTTTAAAGAGATCTGCAGCTAAATTTGGGTTTTTGGTTAAAGAATTTGCCAGTTTATGTTTTTTTGCGTGTTGCATTGTCCCCCTCTGCGCCGTCTCTTTAGATGTACACATTTTATACTCGCTGTGGACGCGCAAGGGAAAGAAATACCCGTAGACATGCACATAGCTCAGCCATGCGAGTGCATGCAATTAGAAAAGACACAAAAATAATTATTCTGCAGTGCAGTCAGACGACATATCCTGAGTCGATGATGCACGGATCACGTGTTTAATAAAAAAGGTTAATCAGTTGTTAATCAGTGGATTAATAACGTGTTATTTTCTTTACAAAACCATTAATATTGTGCCATAAATATTTAACATTGATAGGTTGTCTTCTTTTTTCTTTGGTGGCAGAGGCAGCGTGGGGATGGGATCGGGGGGGGGGTGATGTGTGCTTGGTGATGCAGGGCAGACTGAGCAATATCCAGACATTAATGTGCATTAATCATGCTTTGGTGAAGAGAAATAAATTCATTCATGTTTATTAATACAACCTTGGAGAAAGCAATACTCTTTACATTATTCACCGAGTTATTAATAAAGCATTTATGAACAGGAGGTCCACAAAGCAGCCACTGCAGGGAGAAGGAAAGAAGGGGGAAAGAAGAAGAGCAGAGGAGGGAGGTCAGTCGCAAAGCCGGAAGCAAAAGTTGTGCGAGGAGACAGAGGAAGATGTTAAAGCAGGGATGGGGTGTATGTAGGGGGGTGGGGGGGGTCGTAACTGGAAAGCTGGGGGTTAAACAGGATTTTCTGCCCTCTCTTTCTCTCTCTCTCTTTTTTTTCCTCCTTGACAAATTACCCTGCCCGTTTGTTAATCAAAGCAAAACAAATATTGCTTTTCATTCGCTCCATTTGTTTGAATGAACATACAGACGTTCCCAAAATACTCGTTCCAAGCTCAAACGTAATTAAATTGTGCCTTTAGTGAAAACATGCAGCGGTACTCCAATTAGTTGTGTTTTTTTGTTGTCGGGTGAAGACGAGAACGGCGGTGGGTGCGCTCCCGGGCACCTCCGCGTCCCGATACTTTTCCGGTTCTGTCACAAACAGAACAGAGGTTTTGTCAAATCGATGCTCCGAACAACAGGATGGAGGACTTTTGATATTCTTTAGCACCGTTCTGTAGATCGGCAACTACACACACACACATTCCTCCTTTGTCTTAAGCTCCAAATTATATTTTTATTGAAGGACTTTATGGATCGCACAGCAAAATGTCATCCGTCAAGATGTCGATGAATCCATCCTTTCATTTAATGATCAGCCTGCCTGATATGCATTTCACATGCCTCCATATCTGGTTAATGGGAATCAATGAAAAGCAAATAATGCTGGAACCCTGTGATGGATGAAAAGTGGTCATTTTTTGATACCTACCACCATCTTTAAAGCTTGGGCTGTATTTTCACAACTGGATAAAGTCAATAGGAGCTCAACATCCCCTTCATTTCTTACTCATAATGTGAAAACGAAGAAAAAAAAAAGTCTGGGAATGAGGGACTAACAGGGCTTAAACAGGACAAAAATGAAAAGGCAGGAAGAGAGGCAAATAATCAAATATGTGGAAGAAGAGATGGAGATGAAGACCTTAAGAAAAAAAGCAGATCAATTGAAACAGCCAATAGGGAAGGGAGCAAAGGGAAAAATGGCTGCCAGACGACGCTCTGGCTAGATTGTGATTTCATCATGTGATTCGGGGGGTGGGGTGTCTGTGGCAGCTCTAAAACACATAACTTTTTACGAAGTGAAAATCAAATATTAAAAATGACAGGCCTTATAAGTGCGCTGAGTGAGCTCAGGTCACGGAGGGAGGGAGGCGAGGGCGGCTTGTCAGCTACTATCTGTCAGGGCGAATTAGAAACAATCAGGGCCGAGTGAAAGGGAAGGTGATTGTTATTAAGCGGCGGGGCCCTGTGAGCGGGCTCCCCAGATGTGGCTGTGCATATGAAAGAACAGGAAGCCAGCAGTTTAATTCAGGAAACTTGCCAAGGAGGGAGAGCAATGCCACGACTGGGGGAGGCGAGGGGGGAGAAAGAACAGAAAGGAGGGGAGGGGTTCTTGTTGCTAATATGCTGGAGGTTAGTTTGATAGAGCCCATTGTGGACATTTGTGGTGAGTTTTTGTCCTCTGGTGCTTTTTTAGTTTTGCTCGGGAACACGTTCTGAAGGCAGATGTAGAGAGAAACACCAAGTTAAAAGTATAGAGGTGTGCTTTGGCTATGGGACACAAACTGATGGGGCATTCTCGTTGCTGGTCTGGCTCCGGTATCGGGATCCATTAATGTGAGAAAATCAACACCTTGGTTTGGCACAATTTGTTCTCATTTATTCCTCTTCTTCATCTACTAAAATATGGTACTCTTAGGTTCAATCATCTATTCCTTCTCTTGTTACGCTATAAACCAGCCTAGACCAGCAGATGTAAAGGTGCCCACATGCCTGGGCAGACTTAAGATGGACTTTGCACAGACAGGTGCATGCAAGGCAATATTTTTACAACTGCATATGCATCATCTCACTAGACTGTTTAGCAGGAAGGTACTTCTTGCAAAGAATAAGCTCCTTGAGATGATGTGTTGTGAATTAGGGGAGTGGCGGCTTTATCTGGGAGTGGCGGCCTAGTAGTTAGGGCATAGAGCTTGGAATTCTGAGGTTCTGACTTCGAGCCCCACTCCCACAGACTGCCACTCTAAGGTCTCTGAGAAAGACCTTTAACCACACACTGCTTCCCGGGCACCCCACGATAAAAGCCCACTGCTCCCCAAGGGGATGGCTATGCTGCTTTCTACACCTGTCTACGCCACTCTCTATGCTCTCTACACCCTGATGTATACGCTGTCCTCTACGCCACCCTCTGTCAATCTATGCCGCTATCAATGCTGCCCTCTATGCTGGTCTCTACACCACCCTCTGCATCGCTTTACACCACTCTCAACACTGTTCCACGCCGCTCTGTACATTGCTCTTTGACACTCTCAACACCACTTTAAGCCTCTCACTATGCTGCCATCTATGTTGTCCTCTACGGCACCCTCTACGCTGCCCTCTACGGCACCCTCTTTGTCAATCTACGCCGCTCTCAACACCGCTCTACGCTGCTATCTACGCTGCCCTCTAAGCTGCTCTCTATGCTACCCACTATGTCACTCTACACCACTCTCTACGCCACCCTCTTTACATTGCTCTACGGCGCTCTGTACATCGTTCTACGCCATTCTCTATGTCGCTCTACGGCGCTCTGTACATCGCCCTACGCCATTCTCTATGTCACTCTACGGCGCTCTGTACATCACTCTACGCCGCTCTCTACTCCACCCTCTACATCGCTCTCTACGCTACTCTCTACGCCACTCTCTACGCCACCCTCTACGTCGCTCTACACCGCTCTTGACACCGCTCTATGCTGCTCTCTACGCCACCCTCTACGCCACCCTCTACATCGCTCTACACCTCTCTCGACACCGCTCTATGCTGGTCTGTACGCCGCCCTCTACGCCACTCTCTACCACCAGTCAGGGACTCACCTGCAGGCTGTCACTAAGCATTTCAGCTGGTTAGACTTTTTACCTATTGTATCAGAGATGGCTAACTGCTAATATTGCAAATGCTACAGCACATGATAAGGTCAAATTCTCGTGCAAACCCTCACGAAAAAAACTGAGTACAAAAAGGGATCAGAATGAGCTCTGTGAATGAATTTCAGAGGGATTGTGTAAATAAAGTACCAGATTATAACATGAACTGAAAGCCTTAAGATGTTCCTTTGCTATGACTAGAGGTTAGTCATTCTCTTGCAGCTGAAATTTATATCGAGGATAAGTAATGCAGAAAAAAGGCTGCCTAGAGACCGTGAAATAACTCTGGCAAATAGTTCAGGGTAAGAAAAAGTAGTACCTCGGCAACCAGCCCTAATTTACCCCCACAGGGTGAAGAGCATCACCAGAAATCTGCTGTAGTTCCTGAGAAGGTTCCTGGAGCTGCGAACTGCCTCATAAATTAGCTGCTTTGTGTTTGCTTTGGTCCTAACGGCTTTATGTTAGATCTGATTTATCCCGCAATGCCCAAAGTCCCTCGAAAACCAGAAGGGGAATGAGGGGGGGGTGCTCTATGATGAGTGGTGAGTGGAACGGGAGCCGGTTGATGTGTACAATATGTTGGTCAAGGCTGGGAGGTGGAATCTGAATGACAGGGAGTGACATCTGCCAAGAGGCTTTAGCCTCAAAGGCAGACAGGCTGCTGTGACACTTTGAAAACCACACTGCCACAGAAACTGGCAGCAACTCGCAGGAGGAGGGGAAAAAAAGAAAAAAAACCTTTGCTTGATGTTTCAAATTGACTTTTATTTTTAATCCAGCAAGCCTTATTGTTAGTAGTTTTATTCGATTGTACTTGAAGCTGAAGACGGCCCAGCTTACAGACGCAAAGTCAAGTGGATCCATTGTACTAAAATAGTTTCACTTAACACTAGTTATGTGAAATCAATGGAGCACATGATGGGAGGAAAAGAGCAGAAATGAATGAGGCTGTTAAGATAGCTGCTTTCATTTAGTGCTTCTGTCTTGAAGCATGAAGGGCTTTGATTTCTGTTTACTTTGTAGTCAGAGATATCGCAAGAAATTATCCCAACCCTTAAGAAGCGCTGATCATCCAGTGGGTTGAAATACAGTAGACTTGCTTGGTCTCCCTCTCTTGTCGCCTCCTGTCGTCTTTATTGTGGGGATCAGTCGGTTGCTCGCCGTCTCTGGTTTCTACCTCCTGGGTTGCTTTTTTTTCTTTTCTCCCAGTTGCCACTGGTGATGTAGTGGAGGTTAAGGTGTTAAACAGAGAGCTGCTAAACGTTCCCCAGGGTAATAACAGTCAGTCTATAGCGCCGCACTGGTTAAGGACATCTCTGCTGCATGTGAGCAAGGAGGGGAGATATGTGCAAAAGCAAAGCAAGGGTCTGAAAAGGGATGAGGACAAACTGCTGGGATGGGTGGAAGATGACTTGAGGCCAAAAAGCCGAATACGGGGCGAATACAGTGTGATCGCGATGCGCTGTCCCAGCTGCAGCTCCGACACTCAAGAGGAAATTGGTTCAGTTGGGTTCACCCTTTTTCCAGGAGTTTTTAAGGCAAAACTTCTTTAATATCCAGCCAACAGTCTCTCTGTTTCCTCATATTTTTCATATGTTTTCTGGGTGGTCCCCCTAACTGTCAATCATTCTGGTGATATGTTCACGTAAGGTCATCCTACGTGCTTATTCCGTTAGCTATCTTTTTCTGTGCATGCACACTTTCAGGCATCTGTGGTGAGCTACGGTTTCAGAAAATGACAGAGGGTCGTAAGAGAAAAAGTGTCTATATAGTGTATGAGAAGAAAAGAAAGGCCTCAGAAGAGGCAGATATATCCCACAATGCTTTGCGCAGAGAGCTCTCCTCGTAAAGTATTATTCGATTTGCTGTCACAGCAGCCCTCTGTCGCCACAGGCTGTCGCTACCCGACAGTGGCGACTAATAACAAAATGGTGCAGGCACCACGCAGTGGAGGAGGCAGTGATCATCTGTCCGAACGGTCAGTTTGCTGTAAAGTCCACTATATAGTCCCCGCTGTATGTGGACACAGTAAGCTTGCATGAGCAATGAGAACTGCATTTTTTGACAGGGAGTGCACGAGGAGAAATGGGCTTGTGCACACTCTTGCACGTGCATTTTTTTTCAAAGTGGAGGCCAGGAGAGAAGTTAAGGCCAGAGCATGCCATACATGATTTATCGTCTGATCCAACAGAAAATCAGATCGTATGTAGTTGTTGCGCTTAAAGTGACCCGCCTTTCACTTCCTCTAGCTAACCCGCCTTGAGGATACCAATTTCTGTAGCAACGCTATCACAATTTCATAGAACAGCTGACAGGCAGACCCCACCGACCTCTGGAAACTTAAATCAATTCATTCAGGTATGATAGTTTATTGAATCATAATAATGCAAACATTTCTCATATCAATACAGTAGCAGCCATTTAAAATGGCCTTTCCAGTCAAATACCAGCCAAATGGCAGCCAACTTCCAGCCACTGGAGTGACCCCTTCTTGCATATTTCTTTACTCTGACTCCAACCTTTCACTGAAATACAGGGTCTGACCAGGAGATGACGCTTCTCTTTAGATCTTAATGTCCACAAATCATGAAAGAAAGAATATTGTAGAAAAAAGATTGATGTTTAAAAAAGGAATCTTAGGGGACCAGCCAAGGGCCAGTCAATTAAAGTGGGGAAATTTTGAATGACTACTACTGTAGGTGTATCTTAGATAGCAGAGAAATTGAAAACTTAGCTCTGTAAGTTGGTTCCAAAATGTTTTCTGACTCTTATTAGTAGCAAAGTCCTGCAATGTTTCCATTTACAGTCACCAAGCTTTAAAAAGAGAGAAAAAAGTGCTAATTAGGAAACTGGATGGTGTGGTAGAGAAGGTAAAAATGTCCATAATCGGATGAGCCAATGTGCCTCAAGTCTGTCATTTTATTTTTACATTGTTTGCCTAAAATGTGCATCACTGGCTGGTTAAAGCATTAAAAAGCCATTTTCTGGCTCCCACTGCATCCATATCTATACTTTCTTTCAATAACCTGTTGCCGGCGGATCCTCAGGCAGCACTTCAGCTCCATCTGATAGTCTAATGAAAATGGCACCAAATGAAAATTATTCTTGCAAACTGATACGGATTGTGCCTGTTTATCTTGGTTACAGTTGGCACAGGATTCAAAGAAATGTAATTAAGTAAAAAGGTCTCTGTCATGTCCGCATCATGTCTGCTAAAGACCATAGAGATTAAAAGAAGTTTTCTTTTTTGGTGAAGCGTGCTGCGTTCCCCATGTTGCTCTGTTAAAACCCAACTCCAGCGAACCAGTTGAAGTAGGCATAAAAACAATACTAATTTAAAATCTATTTTTTAATATTGGACATTTGGTTATTTATTTTTGCCATTTTACATTGAAATGTTGGGTATTTCAGTATATTCCGTTAATTTACCATTATTGTTTAATGTCTTAAAGAGAACATGATATTAACATGCAGGTGGTATGGCTTGCATCCATTTCATCTATATTGCAATCTTGTTGGTTCAACACCTTTGTTTCGTGTTCTTGAGTGAACACGAAAGCATGAAACAAAGGAAGATGAAATTGTTGGGTAGATACAGTAGTAGCCATTCAAAATGTCCCCACTTTTCTTGATGGGTCCTTGGCTGATCCCCTAAGTTTCCTTTTTAAACATCAATCTTTGTACTAAAATATTCTTTCTGTCATGATTTATGGACATTAAGATCTAGAGAGAAGCGTTATCTCCTGGTCAGACCCAGGTAAGTCGCACCCTAACCCTCTTTTTCACGAATGAGGGGAAGGTGGAGCTGGAGATTGATAGGCGGATTAGTGTGGCGTCTGCTGTGAAGCGTGCCCTGTACCGGTCTGTTGTTGTGAAGAGAGAGCTGAGCCAAAAAGCAAAGCTCTCGATTTACCGGTAGATCTACGTTCCTACCTTCATCTATGGTCATGAACTCTGGGTCATGACCGAAAGAAAGAGATCCCGGATCCAAGCGGCTGAAATGAGTTTTCTCCATAGTGTGTCTGGGCTCTCCCTTATAGATAGGGGGAGGAGCTCAGTCATCCGGGGAGGACTCAGAGTAGAGCCGCTGCTCCACCACATCGAGAGGAGCCAGTTGAGGTGGCTCAGGCATCTGATTAGGATGCCTCCTGGACGTCTCCCTGGTGAGGTGTTCCAGGCATGTCCCGCAGGGGGAGGCCCAGGGGGAGACCCAGGACACGATGGAGGGACTATGTTTCTCGGCTGGCCTGGGAGCACCGTGGGATTCCCCCAGAGGAGCTGGACCAAGAGACTGAGGAAAGGGACGTCTGAGCCTCCCTACTGAGGCTGCTACCCCCACGACCCGAACCCAGATAAGTGGAAGAAGATGGATGGATGGATGGATGGATGGATGGATGGATGGATGGATGGATGGATGGATGGATGGATGGTAGGAAGGTGAGCGCAGAGCAAATTTCGAGGGCTGGTGCAACTTCGAGTGGCAGAGCGAATGAGCGAACATCTTCCTGAGCCGTAAGCGGAAATTGTGCGGCGCTTCGCTCCATTCACACGCTCTGCTCAAGATCAAATTAGAGAGATCTGACATTGAAGTGAACTGCTGGTGTGTTCGGCTCGTCGTGTGGCTGTACACCACAGGACCCGCCCTTTTTATGTCGGATTTTTAACCACTAGTTGTGGGGACTCTTAGATCAAGAAAACATTTTCCCGTAAGAACCAGCCTTTAATCTCTGGGCTCTTTGTTGACCTCCTGATGTCTCAGAGGAGCAGCAGGTAAGACAAACGTGTCCATGAGAAGGTACCAGAAAAGCTCCTGTCAAAGTGAAATCTGTTTCACAATCACTGGCAGCCTTTTGTCTACTTTAATAAAAGGTTTCATTATGAGAAGCTTCATTTATTTCTGTTTTTTAATCAGAGAGGAAGTAGTTTGGAGTTGCTCTGGTGATGGAGTCAACACCCAGCCTTCTCACCAGGCTGGCTGACAACACTGTGTTAAGAACATTAAAGAAATCTTCAGCAGTTAAAATTATTAAATAATTATTGTGACAGGATTTTGGGTGTCTAAATTATGCTAGACAAGATATAAAAGATTAATAAGCACAGTTGGAAGGCTGGGACCGGTTAATTGTTAGCTGGTAACGACGCTGAAGTTGGCATCTTCTACTGAGCTTCTAATTGGCACTAAACTAAAAGGCAAATTTACATTTATATAGAAAACCCAAAGTAAAGTAGGATGTATTATTAGCTATTTGGTCCTTCTACCTCGACATGGTTGTCCTTTTTTATTATTTTGAAAAGCATATCTGTGTTAACTTCGACAAACATGGGCTATAGGAGGAAATGATGGATATCAGAGAGCGGCGGTGGGCGCACCACGTCCTGAACCCTCACCCAAACCTGACCTCAATGCTAAACCAAACCAAAAACCAGGAAAAATGTTCTCGCTCTGGCACAAACCAGCCTCAGTTCGATGCTGAAATTGAAAAGAATCACTCTGATGGCGAAGCAGCGGCGCTCACATTGATCACTGTAGCGGGAGGCAAAGTGAACCAGAGTGACCATAAAACCAAAATGGCCTTCGCTTAGTCTTCCCTCCACCCTTTTCTCCTTCTTCTCCCTTTTTTTTTTTTATTTAATTTTTTTTTTAGATTTTATTATTTTTTTTCTCAGCTATGAATAAATTTAGTTCGTCCCGGACATGAAAATGTCAAATACCTAAAATACACCTAAGCTAAATACCATATTAATTTTTAATGCCCGCTCATCCTATGCTGCTATTCTCATATCAGGCCTGTCTGCCAACAGCTGTTGCTGGCTTTGTAGCTGGGAATTTATCATCCATCCGGCTAAAGGAGGGGAGAGAGGGAGAGAATACAAAAAGAGACAGGAGACATTGTTCAGGAGTGAGGGACAGATCCGCGTCGTCGTTTTGGATCTCTAACACTGCGTTTCTATCTGTCCTCTGATGTACGAGTGTGATTCAATCACACTAATGCTAAACATAAATTGTTTCAGATTCCTTTTTTTAAGTCGCCGTGCGACAAAAAAAGGATAAAAATAAAAGACGGGAGCGATGACATTGACCTGAGAGGTAGTGACATTGGAGAAGGGGGGCAGCGGCGGAGGGAGGCAAGTGGCACAGAAGCGACGTGCCAGTGTGGGCGCTGAATGCCACCCATGTGCGTTTTTAGGTGGCATGTGGTGGATGATTATCATAGATTATCACAATCCAGATTGTTACAAGTTCTGTCTGCGCACATAACAGCAGTGTACTGTAGCTGTGTGACTGCCTGCGTGTGTGTTTTGGTTTAAGACGGTGCCTTTGGGGATAAAACTAAATGGTGGGTGAATGACGAACAGTTGGAATGTGTGAACGTGTGCGTGCATTCTGCTGTGTGTGTACGCGTCCTGTTCTTTTATACTTACAGTGTGAGAAACAAATAAAAGTACATATTAAAAAAAAGCATTCAAACTGACCTTAATGCAGCACCTGCATACTGGGGCACAACTTGTGGGGATGAAGAGGCCTGTGGCTGCTACTCTTCACTGACTGGTGCTTACTGGAGCGGCCACCTAGAGGGAGACACAGAGGAGGAGGAGAAAAGAGGTGATAATGAAATATAGAGAGGGGAGGAGGAGGAGGATGGACGAAAGATGAAGCATTAGGAAGAAGGCAGGTTGAAGGGAAGACAAGGAGGGGGGGGATCAATGTCAAGATGGAAATCTAACAAATTCAGTAAGCGCTGCTGCAGAGGTCAAGGGAAACGTGGCTGAAAAAGGTTAAAGATGAAATCAAAGCCGGTCGCGCCGCGGTGCCTGGAGGCACGGCTGAAATCTATCCCTCCGAGGGCAAGGCCACCGCTGACGCGAGGCAGACAAGAAGCTAAATACTGCACGCCACTCGGGGATCTTTCATTTTCCACCGATCAATAAGGGCTTATATTTATCAGGGCCCCTCCGAGCGGTTGCCACGTCTGACAACCTCCACTTCATTTCTGCACTCCTCCTCTGCCCTCCCAGCTCCTCCTCCTCTCTCCCTTCTCCTCGACCGTGAAAAAGGGGCAGGGACCCCGGATTGCCATTAACCACCCCCCCCCCCTTCCTTCGTGTCACTAGTCTACTCTAATACACACACATAAACGAGCCACCCAAATGCCCCGGAGATACAATTGAGCTAAAGGTCCTCCTCCGCCCTCTTTGAAGACACGGTGTCTTTTGTTCCTTAAGCAGGTCATGTCACCGAGTCACACATCCATTCCTCAGTCACATATACATGCAGAGAAGGACAAAAAAAACCTGCATATTTTCAGGAAATTGAAATGAAATGAGTAAAACATCAAAACATGTTTTATTCTTATAAATCTGAGGAGCATCAGAAGAAACAGAAGATTAGGTTTTCGGGGGCCTTGATTTAAAATAACTGGCTGTCTAATCATCTGCACAACAATATTTGCTGTGAGGCATTCTAAATAGATTATCGCTAGTCCATCTGTGTCATCATTGATTTATAAGGCATTAGGGCTGCTTGGGGAAGAGATTGGGCCTTGCCTTTCTGCTGTTAAAGAGGCTTCTTGTAGAAATCAGGGGCATGGCAGAGGAACAACTGTGGCACCCATCTAACCTCCCCTTTAATCGTTAAGCTAGAGGAAGTGAAAATAGGACGCCACTCTCTCTCTCTCTCTCCATTTTTTTATTGAGTTTTTTTTCTAAATAGAGAAATATGAATCCAAATTTTCAGCTTTGCTTTTTGTTTGGAGATACAAATAGATTGGGAGGAGGGTAGGAAGTACGGAAAATAAAGAGAGAAACAAATAACAGCGGAGCATGCGCGTACACACACGCTGAGAAAGGAAAAAAAAACAAAAAAACAAGGGGCATCATTAACATATGAATGCTATATGCAAATGTTAGAGAGAGAGCAGATGTTGTTGCATTTAATTGACCTATATGTGAATTGCATCCAAACCTTTCAGTGTGTTTTCTGGGCCCGCTGAGTGCAGTTTTTGACTGCCTTCTTAGAGCCACTCTACATGCATGCAGGGCGCGCAGTGATTTTCATCCCAGTTCAAACATACGGACGGTACGGAGATGACTGAGCATGGGGATGGAAAATAAATAAAACTGGAAGAAATTTGGAATAAGAAAAAAAAAATACATCCTGATGCTTGTTTGGAAGTCGGTTTCTTAGATATTCCCAAAAAGTAAAAGAAAAAAACAATCCACTGGACTTTGCTTCCAAGTTTGGAGACGTTTTGCTTCCTATACAGGAAGCTTTTTCAATTCAAAATGTCAGAAATAGCTCAACAAAATCTTATTTTGGCTTAGAAAACATGCACATTAAACCGTACGAACGGGTCCACCCCTTAGTAATGGGGGTCGTTTGGCTTCTTTGTTAGCCTGCGATGTTTCTTAGATAGTGTAAGTAAAAATGTTCAGATCTTTTCCTGTTTTTTCACTAATATAATGGACATGAAGAAGCTTGTGATCTTATGGGCCTTATAGACAGAACAGCTTATTCACACTGCTCTGTGCTAACTCTTTTAGCGCTGCAGCAGCTTGAAGGATAAACGGCTAGCACGAGGGTTGCCAACCGTCCCTTGAAAAACAGAATCGATCTGTATTTAGAAATTAGGGTGGCCATTTCTATAGCACCAAAAAGGAGGACATTGTGCGGCATATCAATAAATTACTAAGGTGTACATAAGAATCGGGTAAAGTCACATTTATAGCACAATTCTTAGTAGTTTAAAGAGGATGCTTGTGTAGCTGAATAGAACAAAATATTAAAGAAATGTAAAAAAGAATTGGTTCCCAGCATTTGTATTTATTTAATACATTGTGGTGTTTAAAAAGTGACCATTTTTTAACACAATTAATTTGCGCAGAACTGCTGCAATTGATCATAAAGCAGTTGTTTGGAAAAGAAGCTCGAGAAAGAGCTAGAGAATAGGACGATGCAAACTGCAAAAAGTGGCTGGAAAAGAGGAATTCATGACATGGCTGCAGCCTGTCGAGAGTAAAGATGATTTCACCATGTTCTCTATCTATCCATATCTATCTATATATCTATCTATCCATATCTATCTATATATCTATCTATCTATCTATCTATCTATCTATCTATATATATATATATATATATATATATATATATATATATATATATATATATATATATATATATATATATATATATATATATATATATATATATATATAAACTTGAGTCATGGAACTGTGCTTACAGCTCCTTATTTCATGTAAACTAATAACTTGTGTACATGATACTTGTTGATGGCATTAAAATTATTTCTAATAGCATTAAAAGAGCATTAAATTAGAGCTCCTCATTCCTGTATAAAACCTGTGAACGCTTAATTGAATCTGACATATTAAAAAAATCCCCATCATCATCCAGCAGATGTTCAGTTTCTGCCCAAATATTTTCTTTCTGTTGCCGATTTTTGTAACAGGGATAACTAGGATCATACATAGTTTGTATGAACTCTGTTTATTCTCTGCTTCCAAACTCATCATCTCTTCATCCATTCCTGCAATAAGAATTTTCTTTTAAAGTTGTGAGATTCACTCTAGAATCTCACAACTTCTTCCTGGTCTGTTGAAGCACCAATAGTCTGCATCCAATTATTTAATTAATTGCTCTTAGTTTTTGGGAATATATACAAACTATGCTCTAATTCTAGTTACCGATCTGTTTTTACTATAATTTAATTTGACAAACCGGGTCTTCTCTACATTCTTTTTTCTGTTTGGTGCGATTGCAATAGCGGGTCTTGATCTGGACGGACCGGAGGGGAGCAAAAAATAGCTCAGCTCCGTATTTTGACGGTGAAGGACGGAGAAGACGTACGTGGGCGGTGACGAGCGGAGGATGTGGAACAGCTCTCATTGATTTACATGACAGACAAGTACTCCGTACGTGAGCGGGGCGGAGCGCTGACGGAGTATGTGGAATCTGGGGGTAAAGGAGGACAAATACACGTCCGGCTGGGTGCAGCGCCGGACGCCGGACAGTGCAATGAAAATCCGGACTGTCCGCCCTAAAGCCGGACATCTGGCCACCCTATTAGAAATAGAAGTACCTGTACCTTATTTAGTGGAGAAGGAACGCACTTTGTCCCATATTACTGTGAGAATAAAAAAATAGTCACTAAAAAGCTAATGGAAAATGAATAACAAGGGCACGTTAGATACAAAAATTACGGTAAACTTGTTCCCGTCCCTGTCCTACGCTGTGACCAATGAGGTGACAACATCTATGTAACGATACAGAATACCCTCATCCTCATAATGATTTTTTTTTTCTGTTTTACAACTGTAGCCTACAGTAATTACATTTAATATATTTAAATATGTTTACAAGTTTGGATAATCTTGCTGTTTGTATTAAAGTGAATCGCTGGATAATAATTTGTTTTCCATGTTCATGTCACTCACAAATATGTATCTAATTCAATGCCGATTTGAGTTAAATATTGAAAAAAATCATTTCACGTAAAAAGGGGGGCTAAAAGAAAATCGCCACGCCAGGAGGGGTAAAGATAATCGGGTCAGCTTTTTATTCAGGGAGTTGGCATCCCTAGCACTAGCCATGCTAGTTAGCAGAAAAGGAGCAGGAAAAATAACGAGACTATACGTGTAAATGCACCAAACCCCCAGGTCGGGGTCACAGACTAAACTGTTCTAGAAAAAAATGACATTTTAAATTAAAAATTTAAAATGTCAGATGGGAAGCGAAACGTCTTTAAACTTGGAAACAAAGTCCAGAGGATTGTTTTTTTTTTTTTTACTTTTTTGGAATCATTTAAAAGGAGTAAATTAAGATAGACAACAGACAAGACAACAAGCCCAAATATGGGTCTTTCTTCCGTCTTTTTCTTTCTATTTTTAAGTAATAGAAGTTATATGATGTCAAACAGGTTTTTTCTTTAAAAATGAATATGTGTTTTTATAGTCTGAGGATAAATTGAATCAGCCGAACAACAACCATCCTAACATTTCACTGCTTCCCCCTCAGACACAGCTGGTAGGATGATGAGAGAAAGTTTGCATGTTTCACCATGAATATCTGCATTTTTACTCTGCTGTGTGAGGAATAAAAAAAAAACACAATTTATGGAGCTATGTGTGGAAAGCAGAAGGGTTGCTTGTTTGAAACTCTCCTCAGAGTCATGAGGTCCTAAAGAGGGCGGCATTTTGACAGGCTGCCAATCCATACCGAGTGGAAACAAGTACGCTGAAAATAACCTTTCTCTCTCAGGATTCAGGGATTGTTTGTTTTTCAATATATTAACTTATTTTTTTCATTGAATTTAGAAAAGAGAGTTGTAAAAAAAAAACTTTCTTTTAATGTTTATAATTATTTTTTTAATATGATACATTATTTTACTATCATATAGTTTGGTGGAATGTGGTTTTTAAACATTGGAAGAAATCGAAATCTAGAAAAAGTAGTTTTTCTTAAAATAAGTGCATTTGTTCTCGGATTGAGGAGGTAAAAAAGACTTTTGCCAATTGAACAAGACAATTTACATTTAAAAGAAGAAAAAAAGAAAATTGCATTGTTATACTCTAAGTGTATGTTATCTAATTATCTTATTTTACGAGTAAAAATACTCATTCCACTGGCAAAAAACCTCATTTACCTACAAATTAAGGGTAAATACACTTAATTTAAGAAATTATAACTATTTCTAGATCGTTTTTCCAGTGAAAATGCTCTTAAATAAACTTGAGGTGGACTTTTCCAAAAGGAGAAAGCAAAACAAAACGAAGGAAGAGTGAAAGTCAGGCGTTTCACATTGGCATATTTGCATGAGTGAATCCTGAATAATTCCCTTTTCAATTCCCGTACTTCTGTTACTCTTTTAGCCCTCCCTCCGCACACACACAGGAATACCAGAGAATGTCATTAAATTGTATTAAATAGCCTTTTGTCCAGGGGGCAAGGACCACCAGATATATGATAATACATTAAGGCTCCATAGAAGGAAGCACTGATCCGAGACCATCTTAAGACCACGCCTGCTGTTTGTGGCCGTGTGCTCTGCATGTGTGTCACATGCTGCAGAATAAGATGCCAGTTTGGAAAGAAGAAGAAGAAGAAAAAAAAAAAACAAGATGGAGAAGAGAGGATTTAGGGAAGTTGGCACAGAGGAGCAGAGAAGGTGTTAAACATGGAGAGAGGGAACAGGAGGGAGAGAACAAGGTGGAGCGACTGTCCGCCTGCACATGTGGCTCTCTAACAACTGTGACACATACTAATAGAAACATACCTAATAAATTACAAGCTTTCAGGGTCTGGCAAGCTGACATTTTCTCTGTGCGCGGGACAATTTCATATCTGCGGCCGCAAAGTCGAGGGGCTGCCGGACCAAATTGCATCACACAGAGATGCCAGGAGGATTAGCATAAAAATTAACACTTAAATTTCAGCTTATTGTCAACCCCACTCCTGCACCGGCTGCCTCACAACAATCAATTCCTCTTAGGAATTTGATTAGATTCCATGACGCTTATTATCCCGGTCATGTTTGCCTGTCCCAACCCCCCCCCCCCGCTTCACGACGTACGCACACACCACTGGCAAAGTCAGAGCTCTGCCTTTCACAACTGCCTGGACCTTTTGTTTAAATGGAATTAATTGGAAAATAAATCAAAAGGTGTGGCATTTCTTTTGACAGATAATGCCTCATCGCCTGTCTGCTTGTTTATCCGGCGGGTTCGTGTCTCCTCGGCATGCACACAGATCCCATCCCAACAGGTTTCTGCTGTTCTAAACTCTGCATATTCTTTGATAAGGTTTTGGTAAAGTAAAAGCAGGAGGCGCTTATTTCAAAGCAAGACAGTAAATCTTGCTATTGACTCTCTAAGAAGTTGCTGAAAGTCACTGAATGATGCCATCGACAGCTTATATTAATGTAGTAGAAGCTGATGCTGGAAGAGATATTATTTACACTTAAAGAGAAAGAAAATATTAAATAAACCACTAAAGATCTGTTTTGGAGGGTTGTAGGAAAAAATTGACTCGCTTGAATAACCCCTTACTCTACTGGACGATATTGCTACCGATCCAAAGCACCATTTTCGCGATATTCTATTAGACGATATTGCTACCGATCCAAAACACCATTTTCTCGATATTCTATTAGACGATATTGCTACCGATCCAAAGCACCATTTTCGCGATATTCTATTAGACGATATTGGTACTGATCCAAAGCACCATTTTCATGATATTCTATTAGACGATATTGGTACCGAACCAAAGAACCATTTTCGCGATATTCTATTAGACGATATTGGTACCGAACCAAAGAACCATTTTCATGATATTCTATTAGACGATATTGGTACCGAACCAAAGAACCATTTTCGCGATATTCTATTAGACAATATTGGTACCGAGCCAAAGCACCATTTTAGTGATATTCTATTACATGATATTGGCACTGATTCAAAATATGGCTGAATGGATTTTCCAACACATTTCTAGGCAAACATCCAATTCATTGTTTAACTCTTTAATAACTCTTAAAGTTGTAGGGAAATCATACTTAAATGCCAAATTATTCTGGCTTAAACATGTATATAAATGTACTCTTTATCAGACCATATTGTCCCAAAAGTTAGAACATATCTTTTTTTTTTAAATATGCTGTTTAAAAATCAGTTTTTTTTTTTTTCATTATCTTCTGCAGGCCAGTTAGCTATACATCAGCCTGAACACCTAAATTTGCCCAATCATATATCAACGATCATCTGTCAATCAATTTTTTTCGATCATAGCATCTTGATTAATATGTCGCAGCTAATATACTCAACGGTTGAAATAAGAAATATCTCCAAATACAAAATGGTGCTAATCCGGAGATTTACGGACACTAGATCCCAGAAATCTTTGGATATGCTCTGTATCTTGGAAAAAAAGGTTGTGTCTTCCCGGATTGCAATCCTTTATTTCCAGTGACTGTTTAATTTAGGTTCATATCTATTTTATATATTATTGAAACATTCCTACAGCAAATTAGTTTTTTCAAAATTATATTTCTCCTCATGTATTTATTCAGTTCGGTTTACTTCTATAGTGCCAATTCACAACACGTCATCTCAAGGATCTTTAAAGAGACAATTCAATCAGATCATACAGTCAGATTGGTTAAAGCTGTAAATAAGGAAAACCAGCTGATTCTATGTTGTCTATATGTTTGCCCGTCTGTTTCTAGAACCATTTCAGCAATGCAAATCCGTCTAACTCGTACAACACTACTTGATAATAAACTATTTTCTGATTTTGATCCTGAAATGAACTTTCCTCCTTTATCTGGACTTGGTAGCATCAAAGTCGACCCAGAAAACAAACATTCAAATCTTGAGAAGGGTAAGAATGATTGAGTCTAACAATCTCTGACTGTTTCTAATAAAAGCAGAGATGGTAGATTTATTGCTGGTAACGTTTAGGAAAAGGAGTCACTAAATGAGTCTGGATGTTTCCTCAAACATATCAGTAAAGTTGCCAAGTTGGCAACGCCGTAGGTTATAAAAGACTAAGCCATGTTGGCTGACAGCACTTTGGTACACGGGATGACTCCAGAACTTTTAAGTTCTGTTTGTTCCTGGACTTTTGGTGTTTGGTAGAAAATTGACAGCCAAGAAACAAACAACCTGCAGAAGTTGTGAGAAAGTTAGTGACCATTTAGGCATTAGCACAGAAAACCATCAGCGTCTGCTGATGTCAGACCGGATAATCTACTGTGTTACTCTCTGTTTATGCTGGTGAAGATTCTCAGTCATCCAGGTCATATTAAAAGTAATGACCTGGATAGTCATTAAAAAAAAAGTTAAAAAAGCAAAAAGAGTTAAAAAACAATCCACTGGACTTTTCTCTCCAAGTTTAAAGTTGTTTCACTTCCAATCCAGGAAGCTTTTTCAATTCAAAATGTCGAAAATAGTGGGCATGCCGGTGGAGCAATTGCTAGCATGCATGACCCATGTACGGACGCCTTAGTCCTTGACATGGCCGACCCGGGTTCAAATCCGACCTCTGGTCCTTTACTGCATATATCTCCCCCTCACCATACCCCCTTTCCTGTTAGCCTGCTCTCAAAAAAAAAACCAAAAAAAACGAGCCACTAGTGATGTAAAAAAAAAAAAAGTGCAGGTGTCATTGCAGGATCCGTCCTGCGCTTGGGACATTAAATATACATCCGGGTCGCCCTTTTATTTTGTTAAAAAGACTTAAATGATGTTTTCTAAAATCCCTAAAAATAGTAAGCGTACTAAACTATAATGTTTACTACGCTTTAACAATGTATTTTCTGAGAAAATAAATACTTTAAAATCTGAAAATGCCCGATCTGTACCGGAATTTAGATCCAACGCTAGTTCCAGGTGCTAAGTTTTTCGCTTTGGATTTAAACATATATCTAGTCTTTTTGAGTTTTATGTTTTCCTCTCATGTTAACATTATGGTATATAGTGCGTAATCTAAATAAAGAAACAACTAAAATGCAGATAAATATGGTTTAATCCTATTTGGCCGGACTGCTCTGAGCATGTCCCATGATGACAGTTTTTAAAAATGCGTTTTAGTAATCCATACTGAGTTAAGGATAGAAATAATTCATTTTAGTACCATAAGAACATGAATTATGGAAACCCAGATGTATATCTGTTCGTACATGCGCAGAACTGATCGTGCTTCCGAAAGAAACCAAACCCTCCCCAATCCTAAGGGGCGGACCCATTCGTCCGTTTCAATGGCATGTTTTCCAAGCCAAACCAAGGCTTTGTTTTTGTTCTATGCTATAAAGCAGAGGCCACAGATTAATGGACCGCAGTCCAGATCCAGACCCAAATGTTCTAAACATTTGGTTCTAAACCCAAATGTTTAGAACATTTATAATTTACTGCATGTTGTCAGACGGCAGTGTCTAATTTCACTTGCACCGCTTCTCCTGTTAATACGGTAAAGCCCACCAGAGTGTCTGGACCAGGCTGCACGTGATCCAAATTATCCAATGAGCTGCTGTCAGTCTGTGTAGCTGCTGCTACTTTTAGACACAGCAGGCAAACCTGTGGCAAGCCGGGCGATGGGAAAGAAGGAGAAGACCATGAGTAAAAGAAAGCAGAGAAAGTGTGGACTGCTGGAAGAACTGTGGTGAACTGGTGAAAGAAAAAGTGAAATGGTGCTCAAATATGACCCTGAACATTTAGAGGATGTTTGGCTCAACCTGCTGCTGTGAAGCAGGATTCTCCACCATGAACAGAATCAAAAATAAATATGGATCCAGGCTCAAAATGAGCAGCTTGATATGTGCTTTAGAATGGCTTTGTCTCCATTCAAACCCAGGTTTAAAGACAGAAAATTAAGAACATTTTCAAACAGTCAGTCAGTTGTTTTAGAAAATATGTGAATAAACTTTCTATATTTCGAACTGAACATTTGGTGCAGTTCGGTATATAGTGTGTTATTTAAGTATTTTTTGAAGTAAAAAATGTTGTTCTACTTCAAAAAACACTTTAGATTTTAAAATGGAAAATTGACACATATATATATATATATATATATATATATATATATATATATATATATATATATATATATATATATATATATATATATATGGGGGGGTAACCCCTCACTTGATCTAAAAATGAGCAAAAATGTTTGAAATTAAGCGCATTTATGCTTAATTTCAATATGTAAATTAGATGATTTGCCAATGGAATGAGTATTTTTACTCCTAAATAAGATATTTAGATACTATGCCCTTGAAATAAGACAATGCAATTGTGTTTTCTTATTTTAAATGTAAATTGTCTTGTTCCATTGGCAAAAAATCTCTTTTATCTCCTCAATTCAAGAACAAATGCACTTATTTTAGCAAAAAAATGACTTATCTAGATTTCTATTTTTTCCAGTGCTGCTATTCAGCCTCAAACTCAACCCTATTTCTGACATTTTAAATTGAAAAAGCCTCCTGGATGGGAAGTGAAATGTCTTTAAACTTGGAAACAAAGTCCAGTGGATTTTTTTTTCTCTTTAGCTAATAACTTTTTTACCGTATGTTCTTATGTTAGTCTTGTTATTAGGCAATTTTCCCCCCTTTGTTTACTGCTGAAAGACAGGGAGAAAAAAAAAATCAGGAGAATGTCACAATAAAATATTTGTCAATTTCCATCTCTGTAAAGGCTGTTGCACAAGCTCGCCTATAAGCACGGCGCACGTTGGGTGGCTTTGGTTAAATTCTTTATTGTTTAGACAAATGGCATTTCATCGCATCCAGATGTCTTTAAGCTGTGCTCCACCACCAACGCCGCTTTCCAAGGCACAAGCTGAATGTATACAAACATCTCCTCATAACTGCATTCCTCATCTGGGCCTGCGAGCGTCACAGCCCTCGTC
Source organism: Cyprinodon tularosa (assembly GCF_016077235.1). Classification (NCBI taxonomy): domain Eukaryota; kingdom Metazoa; phylum Chordata; class Actinopteri; order Cyprinodontiformes; family Cyprinodontidae; genus Cyprinodon; species Cyprinodon tularosa. Next base: position 1,404,381 of record NW_024039540.1, read on the forward strand.
ACCCAGCTTAGATTTCAGGCAGCATGGCTCACTTTTTAACATTTAGATTTGTCTTTGGAAAGCAGGAATTCATTGGACACTTTTTTTTATTTATTTACATAAAAGGATTGAAAAGTGGAGGATTTGTTTACTTGCAGCCAAAGACATCCTGTTAGTTTTAGTTGTTTTTTTTTTTTGTCTTGAATTCGATGACAAGCTTGACGTACGGCTGAGCCAGGACGAGCGTTACAGGGTAACGTATCCAGGGTCCCGAATAAGGATGCCCACGGGGTTTAGAGAAGGAACAAATCGTCTGATGTTCTAAGTGGATAACAACAGCTCCTGCTATGCAGCGGCGGAGGCGAAGAATAATTTAAACCAGCCACCCGGGCCCCTCCCTCCTCTCTCGGCCGCCCCTCCATTCTTATGTTAACACGGATAAAGCCAAATGGGCCACCCAGCAGCAGAACAGAGAGCAGAAACTTAAGTCCACACTTCAGGAAAAATAATCCAACTCTCTGCTTCTCTTTTTGCAACATAACCTAAGTCTCTTTCACACACACAGGCATGGTGCTTGGGAAGGGAAAGGCTGAAACGCATCCAGGCGGGAGGCGCACACCAGTGCATTTACGGTGCCTTTAAAGCATATTACTTTTCAGACCCGGCTTTGAAGAATAATAAACCTGCCGCTTAACTAGGCTATTTTCCCTTTGAGTGAGCGTGGAGCAGTGGCAGGGAGACGGATTCCTGAGTCTTTAAATGCAGAATAAACACTCCTTTCTTTGTTGATCGTACAGCTCTGTTGTGTTTTTCGCTGATCATGGCCTGATTCCCCTCATTCTCCCTCTTTGTCTGTCTTGGGTTTATATATATATATTTTTTCTTTCCTCTCAATCTCCAAGCAGAGAGCCGCCGCTGCAGCTGCTGTGTTTGGTCTCTAAACAGCACATCTGAGGTGCACACCTCGCTGATATTTTATAGGTTCAAATCCCCAAGAATAGGCGAGGGAGAGAGTCATATTTTATAACGGCAGTTTATTTTAACGGGGGCTTGTAATTAACGCAGCATGTCCTCTATCTCCCGGCCATCTATGCCAAGGCCTTTTCTTTAAACAACTTTATTGTGAAATGTTTGCGTTCTCAGCGCTCGGGCCGGGCCCACACACAGAATATTATTTCATACTTCAAGGTGGGGGTAGGGGGCGTAAGTAGGGGAGGGTGTTATTTTGGGTTATACTCTGAGCGGTTATTGTTTTTGATTATGGCGAGAGTCTCTTTTAAAAACGGATCAGGTCAATTCGAGGTGGAGATGTGAGAGGCTAAAGGTGGAGGAAGATCCCGCTCTTTATGGTCTCATCTGTGTGTTAATGTTAGTGGATGACGGGGGTGCATTGTTTTGTTTTGTTACGTTTCCAAACTGAAAAACGACGACGATTAAATTTCTTTGATCAAAGCGTCTCTCTGTGGTGGAACGGGAAAAATTAGTGCAGGTTTGTAAAGCTTCTGTCTCCTTGAACCCCAGTCGGCCTTGGCAGATGGCCGCTCACACTGAGCCTGGTTCTACTGGAGGTTTCTTCCTGTTAAAAGGGAGTTTTTCCTCTCCACTGTCGCTACAAGCATGCTTAGTGTGAGGGATTGCTGAAGAGTCAATGAGTCGATGCAATCAACTGGTTTTCCTTAGATAGAAAACTATGAATTGAATTAAAAAACAAAAAGAAGAAATTCAGTCTGTAGATCAATGCCTATTCTAATGGGGCATTCAGACTAAACGTGTTTAGAAAGGCATCCAATGCCTTAAGCCGGGCCTACACTGTGTGGCATTGCACACAGCTACAGCTCACATTGTACGACGAAACCGCAGGTTTTAAAAGTTCACAGCTCACGATGTTTGTTCTCACCCGCTCCGCTATTCCTGACATTTTGAACTGACAAAGCTTCCTGGATGGGAAGCGAAACATCTTCAAACCTGGAAACAAATTTGGCTTCCTACGTAGCAACAAAGTGAGGTGTTAAGCAAGGCCCTTTGAGTATGGCACACCTGAAATAAATGGACACACGATGAAAACTACAGAAATATTTTCATTTCACCAGAAAAAAGGAAGACTTTCTTTCTACATCCTGACCATTCAGCACCTCCTTGGTCTCTTGGGTGTTAGGAACCATTAGTATAAAGCGATCTGTAGACTCTCCCTTAATCTGGCAGAGCAAACAGAGAGCATATCTGTCTGCAGGTGAAGCTGCAAGGTAAGAACTGCTGGGTTCTTTTTTCCCACTTTACACATTTTTGTTGTGGCTCCACCTTTTTATGTTTCAGTTAATTATACAAAAGTTAACCTTAACTTAAAAGAGCTCAAGATACAATAACAGGAAGGAAAAGTTGAAACTGCAGACGCACCGAGATGTAGAGCCGGTCTGGAATGCTCTCCAGACCAGTGAGCAGGCAGAGTGGCCGCTCACCAGAGGCCCATCGATCGTACCTGAATCCACCAAAATCCCCTCTCTGTCAAGGCCTTTCAATTTTTAATCAGCGGCTCCATCATCAGAACAAGTGGCTGTCCTGACTCTCACAGATAGAAATGCAAAAAAATAAAAAAATTGCAAAGCTGCAAAATAGAAAGGAGCATCCTCTTACAACCTGCAGAACTGAACTTAAAGCCCTTCTAACCCCGCTGCTGGCGCGCATCACCCCCCAAAATACACACATTGTAGAAAGCTGGTGTTAAAATGTACCAAAGTTTTGCTTTCTCAGCTGACACTCATCATTTGGATCTACAAACAGTTCCAGTGTTTCTGTGGTTGTGAAGGAGAGCGAATAAAGGAAGGGCGATCACCTGCCCAGGCCTGCGGGCCCCCAGACTGCAGCCCGTGTTGACCTTGGACTATGCCATATTCATTACATCATTAGGTTACATCTTCATTAACTTTTCATTGTTTATGGAGGCGGCATGGGGAAGGAAAAAAGAGGAAGATAAAGCAATAAATGGAGCTTTTATCAAAAAGTGTTCTGCTGTGTTCTGCCTGAGTTGGATGGGAAGATGGCGTCACAGAGCCCAAAGTCCAACAAATATGGAACCTTCACCGACATTATTCAACATCAATGAGTCTGAACATTACGCTAAGCTAGTTTAATTATTTTAAATTTAACTCACAAACTGATTTACCAATTCGAATGTTTCTTAAACCTTTAATGTTCAAACATTCTCCATGTTTGGGTTTTTGTTTTTTCAACATTTCGTTCTTTAAAAAAAAATGTATCTAACTATTACCAGATTATCTCATTAGTTTTTCAGTTTCTTATGCTGTTTTGTTTAATTGGATATTTGTTGATTAGTGTCCCTCCCTCAGCTGCCCTCTCTTCCCTCCGGCTCAGCTGTTCCATCTTTTCTTAATTTAGCTCATCTGGTTTGTTTGCTGCTCTCAGTGAGTCTCTTTTTTAGCCTTTTATTTTGAAGTGGTCTGACAGGAAAAGCAACAAAGCTGCACAGGTTGAGACTTGAACCCAGGGTGGCTGTAGATGGGTCCCATACTCTACCCCAGCATCACTGTCGGTCCCGTTCCCGCTTCCCTTTGTGCTCGGCTGGATCCTCCCGTTAAATTGCCCATTACATTTTCCCCGTTTTCCTGTTTTACGCAAAATATGTTTTCTTTAATATCATTAATTCCTTCAAATCACACACCCACCCAAGCCGTCTCTGCCAGGTCTCTAGAACACCAGTTCACTGTTCTCCCATTGCTTTCACAGTCAGCAGGGAACAAGCACCTTGTTCTGGACGAGCAGCACATAAATGGAATGAAGCAAATCTCATAAACGTGTTAAACGTGCGCCAGAGTTCATGGATAAGGTAACTTTGAAGGTAAAACAGGTTCAAGAGCAAAGAGTACTGAATAATTAAGTAAAGTAAGTGAACAGATTAGAAACTAGAAGTAGATAACTCTGATAGAAGACATGTCTTCTTTCATGAATAATCTAGTTTGTACTCTGTCCCTGTTAAATAAAGTTATAAACAAAACGGTTCTCCATGTCAGCGCCAGGCTGACCTGCATGCCAGGAGCGAACCTTCAGCTTTCTGTCACACATAAAACCTCAAATATTTAGCAAACTTTTAAAATCTAAAAAAAGGTAATTAGTCATATTTCAATCGACTGGAGTGAATAACCCAGGCGATGTAAATCGTAACACTTTAAACCGTGATAAACAGGAAATAGAGGTAGCTATCTAGCTAGCACGGACCACAGAGCAGTGATGGAGTGAGGTCTTAATTTGGACGTCATCATCCCATTAAATGGACGTTATTAGCAGTTATTAGTCCCAGGCTTCAGACTGTCCCTCCTACCTACCAGTAAGGTCATTATTTCTTACCCAGAGAAATAATTCATGTGTTTATGTAATTTTAACACAATTTTAGTTGTTTTTCATTTATTGTTAAATAAAAACTTCATCAGCATGTCACTCATATAGAACAACCCTTCCCAAAAAAAACCTCATATCCTGTAAACTGAGATGGTTTTAAACACCAAATTAAATCCATGTGACTTAAACATGTGGAATTAAATCAAAGTAAAGCTTTAAAACACATTTTTTGTTGAAAGAAGTTAGCCTGTTATGTTTAAGCCAGAATAATTTAACATTTACATATTCATTCTCTACGACCTTAATGAAGGTTTGGTAATCGGGCATGTTTGCACTGACTTTATGATGACAACTAGACTTAGTCTCAGAGGTGGGGACTCGAGTTTGTGACTCGAACTCGAGTCGCACTTAAGTCTCATATTTAATTACTTCAGACTCGACTTAGACTTGCGTTTGAGGGACTTCAGACTTGACCGAGACTCGCGATTTCCGACTTGTGAACAATATTTTATTTTTTAAGTGTTTTAATAACTTGACTGATCGCCGCTCGCCTTACCCGCACACAGCAGAGGTTAAAAAAAAACGGCAGAGGGGCTGTAAAACAGTCATGTAGCACTGACGCAACGCTACGTGACATATAAGCATGTTTTTTTCACTTATCAGTTTGAGATAATGATCATTCCATAGATATAATAGCGACCTTTAAGCTATACCGTCTCAGTGAAGGAGATGAAAACACAAGGAGAAACAAGCACGCAAATTATTGAACTTATTTTTATTAATCATGTGATTAGAATTTATTGTGCGATTAATTTAATATTGCAAAAGGCCTACTCTAGACTTGAGACTTGACTTGGACTTGAGCTCTCAAGACTTGAGACTTGATTTGTGAACATGTCTGCTTAGTGTTAAAATTGAAATGAAATTATAGAACTGAAAGTTTAATTTTAAATACAACTAAATATATTTTTGTTGTATTTTTGGTAAATGATTTTGTTTTAATTTAGTCAAAAAGAACTTTAATTTAGTTAATGTTAAGTCGCATGAATCCAGATAGAGGCAGGAAGATTCAAATCAAGTCAGGACTTCAGCTCATTTGTTCCTTTCAGTCATTTCGTCTAAAAGTTTTAAAGTCAGACGTCAGAGAGCGAAGCCCAGGTGTTTCCAACCACTGGGTCTTCGATGAAGGGTAGCTACAGCAGCAATAATATTTTCTTCATCCCTCTGTGTCTCACATACTTTAACAGTTTTAGCGTCTGGCTCAACTCCACTGATTTTCCTGAACAAACAGGATAGATGTCCCTGTGTGCCGCAAGCTGCTGAATGCTTGTTACTTCACACTTTTTCACACACAAAACTCACAAGGGGAGGAAAAGGAACATTTACACGTTTGTTTGTTTTTTGTTTTAGGAAAAACGGGTCCAAATCTAATTCTGGTGTTGTAAAGAAAAAGAGGTCAATAGTTGCATTTCACTGAGGTAAGATCTAAATGCTAAATTATCCACAGCAGTACTCCAATCATCATTCTGCAAATTAATGAATACTGATTCATTAAGGCAAATGAATCCGTTAGGAAAAATAAGGAAAGAGAAATAAGTTAAAGGAAATATCTCAGGAGAGAGGTTAATATATCGTTAAACCCACTTACTTATGCATAAAAAAGAAAAAGAAAAAAAAAACATCAAAAAAGAAAGGCAGGGTTTTATGTTACACTGGGAAAAGGGAAGTGGGGGCTTGGGGATTCACTTGCATTTGCTGAAGATTTATTTAACCTCAGCTGGGATTAATTTACGATATACAGTTATGTTTTCTTGTTCTTTTCCTGATTTCTTTTTTAAATAACTGCTTTTTTCTCCTGCATCAGCCATAATAAGAAAAAAGGTTTAATTGGAGCCTCGACAACAGGTTTGTGTTTGTCTGCCTGAGTGACGGAGAACGAGCCTGGCCAGGGTGGGCTTGTTTTAGACGACATTAGATTTGACCCATTTATTAATCCCACCAGAGGCAAATCGTTTGAGCACTACATGTGACAAACAAACAAAAACAAAAATAAGAATAAGAAAAAAAAAATCATGTAATAACATTAAAGGTAAAGTTCGGTCAGAAAGGAATAATCAATGGATCATTATTTATACCTAAAACTAAGACATTCACGGTGATTTAATGAATTTAGATTTAATTAGTAAAAAAAAAATAAAACAATAATTTTCATTGTGATCACTGAGTCTGGGAGCGGCCATTTTTGCCCAAATATAGTAACCCCTCCCTCCTGACATCTTCTAGCAGTGACGTCACGGTGCGGTAAGCCTAGCGCCATTCTCCCCGCTTTACAAGCTAAATCAAGGGGAACTACTAGACACATCTGCAATCAACAACAATTATTGAAGATTTCCAGAGGACTTCACCATTGAAATTCACCGAGGCTATAGTGAAACTGACAATGCCCACGTGCATGGCAGCTAGTTGGAATACATCGGATAAAAGTGAAAAAAAGTTAGTTATTTCACCTTTCTGATTCCTGATCCTCCACGGACGGGTTCATCGTTGGATTGCCAACTTGAAGAGGGAGGATTTACCATCGAACTTCTGGCCAGAGAAAAAACACGTAATATGTAGCCAACATTTAGAAGAAGAATGTTATCAAGATGACTTGGAAAATAGCGCGTTGTGACAAACACCAGATACAGCACTGGGACTCTATCAACAGCCGATACCGCACCGTGACGTCACAAACCAGTAGGTAGCAGTAGTGTTCTTTGACAAACATGGATTCCTCCAGTAAAACACATTCACATGAAAATTACTCTTAATTTTTTTTGTTTTGAGTTTTTGCGGCACGAGTGGCTCGTTTTTTCAACTATAGGCTGACAGGAAAGTGGGTATGAGAGAGGGTGAGAGACATGCGGCAAAGGACCACAAGTCGGGTCGGCCGCGTCGAGGACTAAGGCCTCCGTACATGGGTGGTGTGTCTACTAATCGCTGCGCCAGCTGCACACCCCAAAACCAAAATTACTCTTAATTACAAACTCATACCATTTATTGAACAGTACGTAATGATTTCATATTTAAAGTACTTTCAGAAGTTTGAATTCTGAATATGAGCGGACTTTTCCTTTAACAAAAAAAAGAAAAGAAAAACACGTGACACAGAGCTTGAGGACCAAAATTAATAATAATACTAAAGACAAAAAAAGAGAGTAAAAAGATAATTTTCTATTTAAACACACCAGCAACCTAATTACGATTGTGTTACAGAATCTTTCATTTACGTAAAAGCAAAACTCCTCCTCCGGTGGTTTATTTAACGGATGTCGTTATTAGCTGAGCTGTGTTTTGATGACGAGGTCATGATACTTTGGCTCCCATCACCCATGAGATAATAACTCAGAGCAATCAACTGTAATATTTTTATTTTTGGGGGTTTGTCTGTCAAAAGAACTTTTTTATCAAAACAGTCAAAATGGCCCTTCCCAGTCAAACGCAATATTTTTATACTCTGACTTCACCCTTTAACTGAATTACAGGGTCTGACCAGGAGATGATGATTCTCTTTAGAGCTTAATGTCCAAAAATCATGAAAGAAACAATATTTTAGTACAAAGGTTTATGTTTAATAAGGAATTGTAGAGGACCAGCCAATGATCAGTCAAGGGCCCATCAAGGAAAGTGGGAAAATTTTGATGGCTACTACCGTATAACCATAGACGGTTTAGAGTGGTGCAAAAAAAAAAGCATTAATTTTATATAAATGATTGTTTATTTTATTTTCCAAAATATATCACTGTGTCAAGTTGGGGAAGCAACGAGTCCAATGACAAAAAAATTAATTGTCTGGATGAAACAAATGATTTTGATAGTTTTCATTTTTTTAAATAAGAACAGGCCATAACTAAAATGAGCTTCAATGAAACAAACCTAACGAGGCTATTTCAAAAATGTAAGAAGTAGAAGTAATGTCAGGACTCCTGTTTTGTGTCTGTGTTTCTGTGTTTGTCTCCCTTCATCCACCAGAAGGCGCCTGGTTCTGGTTCGCCTCCTCACACACCTGCTGATGGTTTCCTCGTTAAACGGAGTGTTCTTAAGCTGCTGACTGCCACTACTTCGACGTCAGAGTGTTTGACAGTTTAGGGTACTCTAGCCAAGCTGAGTTTGCTGAGTCAAGCTTTTGTCAACCTGAGTTTAAATTTGTTTTTTCTTTGCCTCTTGGCAGGAAGTTGTCCTGCTAACTGGATTTCTCAGACCTTCTCTCCCTGGAAGGATAAACTGAGCTTCAAACTGAGCTGGGGTTAAAACAGGAGGTTTGGATCCACTTTCCCCAAGAGATCGTTTGAGCTTTCACTGAGAAAGGGATTATTCTCCACAACGACCCATTCAAGTCCCGCAGGAAATCTGGCAGTCAGTATCTCCGTTCTCCAACTATCAACCGCATTCTGGGTAAACCCTGTTCCGCCCTCCACCGAATCAGACAGACACGGGAACCACGGCACACAGATAGGAGTCAAAGGTTCAACAACTTCACTGGAAACGTGAGTCGGCAACCAAAACCTCTTCTCCAAGTTTCACGAGTCAAATTCCCGAACTGAGCCTGAAGTAACCGCTGTTTCTTCCCGTCACTTTTCAGTTCCGGTTGAGCTGCGTTCAGAGCAACACTTCTCCCTCTGTTAACTTCTTCAAATAAAACCCGTTAAACCTTTTCCCTGGACTCTCTGTTCAGTTTTCTGCAATTTTGGGGCAGAACTTTGAAACATCATGACAAGTAATGAGTTATCTAAAAAACAATTACACCAGTAAAGTATAGATAGTCAAAATGTAACAAAATATTTGCCCTTTGTTACTGAAAACCTCTGAAATAAATTAATTGTGTGAACTAAATGACTGATTTGACCCTCCCACAGGTTGGAGAGCAGCAGTTAATATATATTTTTTCTCTGGTATGGCCAGTTAACAGGTTAAGCTTGGATTTTGGGTTCAAATAAATCAAATCTTCCCAATCAAACAGGTTCAAAGTCCAATTCAGGTGCCGAGTCTTTGACATAAAATACAGTCGTAAACAGTAATACAGTCGTAAACTTAATAACTCGAGTTCAAGTCAATCGATGGCCGCTTTAGATTTCCTTCAGTGTTAGAACGATTGCACGGTCTTACGTATTTAAGAACCTCCTGCTTGCCGCTGCGTCTCAGAGGCATTTTAACCGCCTAGCAGCTCAGAGCAGGGAGCGAACGTTAGAAAGAGCATCAGATGGTGGAGAAGTTCTGAGGTGAGAAGAATTTTTGTCTGTTTGACAGGTAACATCCTTTTTTCCTCTCCGTCTCAGCATCAGCTGTGTCTGCCCCAAAGCATTACTGTCAACCCATCTATGATTAAACCACTTTAACCTGCCTTCCCATTAAGCCTCGTGGCTGTATTCACTGTCAGTGTGCTCCTCGCCTGCTCCGAGCTCGTTCTTTACCACGTCTGACTTCCAGGGACAACTTCTTCACAGCAGTTGGAGCTAAGAATTCAATGTTAATTTTGAAGTTTAAAGCTGAGGATAATTTCCCTGAGTTTTATGCTTGAAGGGGAGCATAGATAGGTATGAAAAAGGTGGGATTTATTATTTCGTTTTTTTTTTTTTCTCTAACAGCTTACTGAGCTGTTGCCGGCCTGCTTTCCTTAATTACAGCTGGGGAAAAAAGCATTTCACCGCATAAGAGAATGAAAATTACAGTGGATGAATCTAAAAAGGATTTGGTCACAGTGGCAATTGAGTCTGCTCTGACACCTGGGCTGGCTAAATTTGTTAATAGGCTTAGCTTGCTGAATTTCATTTTTTGTCCTTTTTTTTACATTAGTGCAGCAAATGACGAGGGGACAGCTTCTCATATTAAGCCTTTATCGTTATTATTTTTGCTTTAAATGACAAACGTGGCCAGTCGCAGGTTGCTTGATGCAGAGCCAAATTTTAAACGAGAGAATTACCCAGAATCCCACTGTGCTAACGGCTGTTTGTTTGGTAGCAAAAAAAACAAAACAAAAAACAGAAAAATATTCACTTCATATGCAGTTTGTTTCATTCTAGTTTTTTTATCACTTCCTGCTTTTATTAATTCACCTCTAATAAAGTTTCTGGTACCAAACCAGTTCTGTTACAGCAGTTGCTATGACAACAGTATTCATCTGCAGCATGTTTCGTATAAATGGCGAAATTTGGTGTTTTTTATCTGTGATTATTAATGTTTACGTCACTTTCTCCTTGAACCCCAGTCGGCCTCAGCAGATGGCCGCTCACACTGAGCCTGGTTCTGCTGGAGGTTTCTTCCTGTTAAAAGGGAGTTTTTCCTCTCCACTGTCACTACAAGCATGCTTAGTGTGAGGGATTGCTGAAGAGTCAATGAGTCGATGAAATCAACTGGTTTTCCTTAGAAAACTTTGAAACAATTTCACTGGATGATCTGGCAAACTAGGCTGCTCAGTGGCGCAGTGGGTAGCACTGCCGCCTTACAGCAAGGTTCTGGGTTTGATTCCCGGCCCGGGGTGTTTCTGCATGGAGTTTGCATGTTCTCCGTGAGCATGCATGGGTTCTCTTTGGGTACTCCGGCTTCCACCCACAGTCCCAAATCATGACTGTTAGGTTAATTTGCTTCGAGGGCCTTTAGATGAGCTGTGTTGTGAATTGGCGTTATAGAAATAAACTGAATTCTGCAGGTCAGTTGGTTTCCTGCTCTTTGATTTCCTCCTGCCTGCGCGGTCGGGTCGTACCACCTGAAACTCTCCCCTAATTTGATCGAAACCTTCACAGAGGCAGCAGCTCTTCCAGCCCGCTGAGAAGCTGGTTAGAACTGGGAATCTGAGTTTTTCACAGAGTCGGTAGATGACCCGGATCAATAGCGTTAGCGCTAATGCTTTGTGGAGTGTGTCGTCACCAGACCGCACACAGACCTCACACAAACCCTCAGCAATCAGAGTGCAGCCTTCACAATCTGACAGAGAGCACCACTTGGGAAATGCGGCAGTGTGTGTATGCTGTGCACATGTGTGTGAAAGGTGGGGTGTGTTGGCGGCGGGGGTTGGACCCCGGAGCCCTTGGGATGGTGTGTCACATAAGCTCCATCACAAAGCTGCTTTATTGAGCCTGGCATGGGTCAGACCCCTACTGTCATCTTCAAATATGCCGGCCACCTGCTCACACACACGTACCCAGATACACACACTCGAGCATGCTCGCACATCACCTCACTCCACACGCTCATGCATACACAAACCGCTACACATAGCTCGGCGAGGATTCATCTGGTGTTTTCTGGTAAGCGCAACAAAAACACCAAATTTGGACGTGTCACGTTCATCTCCAAGGACCCCAGAGCAGAGGGGCTCTTTTCAAACGGCCCCTCAGAGCGAAGGCTTCTGTCCTTCGTTCCTCACCATCCACCTTATTTGGGGTTCTTTTAAACTCAAAGCTTTAACCTTTTTATCGTTAACCTTTTAATGATTTATTTTACAAAAAAAAAACATTCACAGAACGTCAGAGTGGTGCAGAATACCAGGTTTAATATTACTTAGAAGAAAAACATGGTTCCGAAATCTATAAATATTATTGTCTGTGTTACGTTTTTCAGATTAAAACGCACCAAAAAGAATCAAAATGAGGGAAAACATAGGTTAAGCTAACCTTTGGTTAAGCTAACCTTTGCTAACAAAATGAGAGCAGGAGGGCACAAGTTCAGCAATTAATGGCTGGGAGGACTTATAGTTAATCAAATTTAAACAGATGTTTCTGTTTAATCCTAATTTTTCAAAGAAAATTAGTTTTAGACTGTGTAAGAATGTATAGCATTATGAGGTTTGTTGTCAAAGTGGTGACAAATAACAAAGGCAGGCTAATATTAACGATGGAACTAACGACCCATTCATCGGTTTCTATTGCATGTTTCCAAGCGATACAAGGCGTTGTCTATATAAGACTCAAACTCATTGCGGATCCAGACATTTGAATTGAGAAAGCTTCCTGGAGAGGTGGCGAAACGTCTTCAAATCTTGAAAACCAAGTCCAGTGGATATTTTTTGAATTTTTACGGAATGACTATGACCTGGATGACTGAGAACCTTCATCAGCACAAAGATGGCGCATGCACCCTGTGGGGAGGCGGAGTCACGTGACCAACGGGGAGCGAAGAGTAGTGATCATTTGTCCGAACGGTCAGTTAACTGAGTTCACAATAAAGTCCACTATATAGTCCCCGCTCTATGTAGTATTTGAAGGATTTAGGGTTAAGACAGACATTCAAACACAACATTGGTCACACTTGTATTTTTGCTAATTGCTATTTACTTAAAGGAATTATATTATGGTATTTTTCATGAACAATCCTTCTGAAATGGTCTTAAAGTACATGTTAAACCATTAAAAATAAATAAATAAATAAATAAATAAATAGAGCACTTCGACCACTTCCTATAACCCTTTTTTCTCTACTGGATAAGCATCCATGTTAGCAACATTAGCAGTTAACCATATTTGGTTTACCTCCCATCTTCCTGGTCTCTTTTACACTAGTAAAACCCTTATTAACTGCCTGCAGGCGGGTCTCTGCTTGGTGGAATGGAGAAGATGGTGGAAATAGCAAGGAAAGCTAATGTTAGCATGGTTATAGAAAGGCAGGCTAATATTAGAATGGTGATAGCAAGGAAGGCTAATGTTAGCATGGTAATAGCAAGGCAGGCTAATATTAGAATGGTGATAGCAAGGAAAGCTAATGTTAGCATGGTGATAGAAAGGCAGGCTAATATTAGAATGGGAAAGCAAGGAAGGCTAATGTTAGCATGGTGATAGCGAGGCAGGCTAATATTAGAATGATGATAGCAAGGAAGGCTAATGTTAGCATGGTAATAGCAAGGCAGGCTAATATTAGAATGGTGATAGCAAGGAAAGCTAATGTTAGCATGGTGATAGAAAGGCAGGCTAATATTAGAATGGTGATAGCAAGGAAGGCTAATATTAGAATACTGATAGCAAGGACAGCTAATGTTAGCATGGTGATAGAAAGGCAGGCTAATATTAGCATGGTGATAGCGAGGCAGGCTAATGTTAGCATGGTGATAGCAAGGCCGGCTAATATTAGAATGGTGATAGCAAGGAAGGCTAATGTTAGCATGGTAATAGCAAGGTAGGCTAATATTAGAATGGTGATAGCAAGGAAAGCTAATGTTAGCATGGTGATAGAAAGACAGGCTAATATTAGAATGGTGATAGCAAGGAAGGCTAATGTTAGCATGGTGATAGCGAGGCAGGCTAATATTAGAATGGTGAATGCAAGGAAGGCTAATGTTAGCATGGTGATGGCGAGGCAGGCTAATATTAGAATGATGAAAGCAAGGAAGGCTAATGTTAGCATGGTGATAGCGAGGCAGGCTAATATTAGAATTGTGATAGCAAGGAAGGCTAATATTAGAATGGTGATAGCAAGGAAGGCTAATGTTAGCATGGTGATAGCGAGGCAGGCTAATATTAGAATGGTGATAGCAAGGAAGGCTGATGTTGGCATTGTGATAGCAAGGAAGGCATCAAGTCCCTGTCTTCTGGAAAATCTCTGAGATTTTCCAGCAGGTTTTAACTGAAATCATCCACCAATAAACAAGTTTTTACTTGAGCAAAATCAGATTTCATGGTGAAGACACCTTTAAAAACGTAAAAAAAAAAACAAGATATGTCGCAAATCTCCAATTTCACAGATGATATAAATGAACTTCAATAAGATGTAGAGCTTTGCCACAATCACATCAGATACGGTTTTCTCTCTTCTGTGTGTTTTTTCTTTTAACTAATAATTATTATTTTCCTTTTGCACAGTTTTCTGAAAACAGCGAAGAGCTTCTTTCTATATGTCCCCTCTGCCTCCATATGACTGTCACGCACTGAACTCTTCATTACCGGCTAAATGAGCGAATGTTTGCAAAAAAAGGAAGCTAGAAAATCTTCCACGGACACCCTGCTTTGATATTTTTTTCCTCAAAAGGCACAAGAATGGTTGTTTGCATGAGTGCATGAATCAGTGTGTGCATGTGGCTGTTTTATGTAACGCTGCTTGTGAGTGTGTGCGTGTTTGTGTGTGTTCCCTGATGGAGATAAGTCTGAGTGGTTAGGAGGGAACAGATGTCAGCTGGTGTCGGCTGCCAGGAAGATTGAACAAAGCCAATCACGTTTTCTTCCTGTCCAAAACGCATGGCAGAGGGAGACCTGCATCTAACAACAATTTGTGGCATTAACTCCGAGCAAGCCACCCCGCCTGCAAACTCTCACCGCTCTGTCTCTATCTGCACACACACACACACACACTCACTCCACGGCCGTCCTGTTTAGAGTAAATATGGTAAACAACTGCTGGAGATATGAAAGGTAGCAGGGGGAGCAAACAAAATGGCGTCTGTAATATGATCTGCTCTCATTGCTACAGTGGCTTAATCATTCATGGGGCTGTACAGTGAGAGGACATGTTGCCATTACTGATGCGTGCCTGCTTTTCTTCTATTGTATTGGACATTAAAAAAGGATAAACAACGTTTATATTTTTTAAGATTTGAATGAAAATAAAACTTTTTTTTCTTCTAGAACTACTGCAGAGATTTAGAAATGCTCATTCGCTTGTCATTCTGCTGTAAGTACGAACACATGAGCGCTACGTCTTTTTATACTTTTTTATGGTTTTTAGGGGAGCGTGATTTTACGGCTTTTGGAAGAACAGGGTGAGTCATGTAGAAATTCAACTCTAGCGCTTTAAAGCTGCGTTCAGAATGAGCAGAGGCATAGCCAGAATATTTTTATAATGGTGGCCAGGCAATAACCATTGGACACTGAGGGGTTTCAGAAAGTGGATAACCAGAACCTCAGGGTCAATCTACACTATTGCAACAGGAACAGGAATATATATTAGCTGCGACACATGAATCAAGATGCTATGACCGAAAAAATGTGATTGACAGATGACCGTCGATTTCTGATTGGCCGAATTTAGGTGTTCAGGCTGACATATAACACAGATTTTAAGAAAGGATTTTTTTCTAAATAGAAATTTTCTAAATATTGGCTCAATATGGTCCAATAAAGAGTAAATTTATGTACATGTTTAAGCGAGATTGATTTGACATTTAAATATACTTCCCTTCAACTTTAAACGTCCGTGCTTTGTAGATAAATTGTATAGTGGTTTGAGTTTTGGGGCGAATATCTTTTAAATTGTCATTACTTACCTACTTTATCAACAATGATTGTGCATAACATTGATATATGCAAGTAGTAATATCTTCATATATTGATTATTAAGTGTTTATTAAAACAGGACTCCTAGACTCCTAGATGACTTGCAGAGACACATACTTTTCTATTTACCCCATATAACAAAATCTAGTTCTGAAAAGAGCATGAATTCTGTACTTATCATCTTTAATGTTAGTATATTGATAAGCATAATTAACCACTGTTTTTGTTGTCAAGTAATTGCAAATATATGAAAAATTCCACTTGAGAGTGGAACATTCAAAACATTTCCATTGGACCTGCCATTGTCTGTATTAGAGGGAAACAAATGGTAGGGGTGGCCAATGATTGGCTAAGGGTGGCCATGGCCAGCCGAGCCCCCCAATCTAGCTCTGCCCCTGCTTTTAAGGCATTTGTCCGAACCCTCATCTCGAATGCTTACGCATATTGAAGTCTGAAGCACTTTGGGACGCCCATTTCTAGTCTCTTTTGTACAATGACAGAGTAGTCTTGCTTTATGTACTAAAGATGGTTGTTTTAAGATATTTTTAGAGAGAAAGTACTTCTTAAAAAATCATCCACGAAGGAAGTTAATTGAGATTATAACCCTAGTTTTAAATATTAAAAGTGTTTTTTCAGAGCGGCAGAGCTCCACATACAGCGCTGGGAGTGTCAGCGTATTAGGAATTTCCCACTGCTGTTTGAAACACACTATAGGACCTCTAAGACTGCAGGCCTTGATGCTCAATTGTGAAATCCGATTATTTTGCGTCGCCATTTACGTTTCCAAGTAAATGCGACTTGTATGTGATCTCCTGTGTGAACTGCATTCATACAATGCAAGTGCAATGACATCACAGGCCAGCCTGCTCTGTGTTTACAGAAGTAAACACGGATGGTAGCGCTGGAGAGCTTCTAACGATCTTTCCCAACCATAAAAACACAATCGTTTTAATATGGTTAAACATAAATACTGCTCTCCATATCGTCGTCCACCATGGTTGTTGTTTTTCTTGCCGCTTCTTCGTAGCAAGACCCAGAATAGCAACCACTGTCGGGTATTAATGGCGTTAAGGTCGGATGAATGCGACCTGGCGGTTCAGACACAGGTCGCATTTAAAAAGATCAGATCCGTATCAGATTCAGGACCACATAGCCAAGTGGCCTGGGTTGCATTCGAAAAAAATCGGATCTGTGTCGTTCAGACAGCCATGAAAAGATCAGATCAGATCAGAGAAGTCGCATATGGTTAAAAAAAAATATCAGATTTGAGTCACTTCAGGGTGCTGTAGCCTCAACGTCCTCGATGCACGTCGGACGGCCCTGACACTCATAATGCGATTGGCATAACGCAGCATTACAGGGACGTATGGGAGTAGAAGACGCCGAATACCTGCTCTGGGTTTATTCCAGCACCACTCTGTTTATTCAGAAGATAATAAGAACTCACCTCAAACTGGGATACGAAAGATGTCAGATGTCAGGACACAGGTGGCCTCTAGTTTTCACAGTGATGAAGCCGACTCAGGCTACTGGTCAGGCAGACATGTTTCTGTCGGGCTGTAGAGACAAAAAAAAAAAATTCAATTCTATTTATTTCCATAGCGCAGTTCACCAGATCATCCAGTCAGACTGATTCAAAGTTTTCTATCCAAGGAAAACCAGTTGATTGCATCGACACATTGACTTGAAGGCAATCCCTCACACTAAGGATGCTTGTAGCGACAGTAGAAAGGAAAAACTCCCTTTTAACAGGAGATGGAGGCTAAATCTAGAAGTTAGAGGTCTAGCGCCCCTAGTGGCGACAGAGGTTGGCAGGAGTAACAGTAATCCAAGTATCGAATGTATTACAGTACTTTCGATGAATAACATTCATGGTGTTTTGAAGAGTCGTATTTTTCCATTAGATCATTCCTGCCTATTACAGTCTTACATCATGACTGTAAATATTTTATAATACATTCTTTTTTCTCTTTTGTTGGTATATATTTTCTTTTCTCTTTATTTTGTATTGTTTATTGTATTTTTATGTGTTCCTTTTTGAAATATGGACTATATTTCTGCAATAAAATCTGTCTATATACAGATATTAATATTTGTAAGCTGGATATGTGAGACCAGTAGGTGCATTTTTAATACTTTCCCTATGAACAAAAACCTGTTGTTTGAGTATAATATCCAATATATAACAGGATTCTGTCAAGTAGGTAAAATGCACAGAGCTAGAAAAGGGAATCCCAGCCTAAAAAACAAAAGTATTCATTTAAAAAGAAAAGCAGCAGCCAGTTAGCTTCTTCAAAACAAAAAACTCACACATCCAAACATATGCAAGTGTGTGTGGTAGCACCGTGAAACCGTAGCCTTGAGTGACGGATCCTCAAAGGATGTCTGCCACCAAGCTGTTGACCTTTGACCTCCTGACTGAGTTGTAAAGATCGCTCTTGGTTTTCCTTAAGACTTAACCAGCCGGCCAAGTGTGTGTGTTTGTGTGCCTATCTACCTTTGTGTGTGGTGTGTGTGTGTGTGAGCCCGGCCTGTGTGTGAGTGTGTGGTATAACCCAGAGGTTAAAGAGCAATCTGCAGCCAATTAAGCGCTTCACTAGGAGGGCCTTGCTTCCATGAATGAGAGGAATGCTCCACGAGCTAAAGAGGGAGAGGCTCTGAACGCTGTGTGTGTGGTAGCTGTGTGTCATGGCTGCCATGTTTACAGTGCGCGTTCGCATGCTGGTAACAATTAAGTGTCAGAGAGCTAATGTACGGGTTTAAAAGTTCACCACATACAAGCTTTCAAGCAGCGTGCTTAAAAGCAAGATGCTCGACCAAAACCTCATGCCTGCGTAGCGAAACCAGCCTCCTAAACGTAGGAAAGTCACCAAATAGAGCAGGAAAACAGAACCTGAAGTGAGCTCCACTGTTTCCTATTGCATTATTTTTAGGAGGGGGGGGGCCCTCTTGGTGCCTTGCAGCAAGAAGGTTCCGGGTTTGATTCCCAGCCTGCTTTTCAGTGTAGTCCTGTTTCTCTGACTGCGACTGGCCGGATGTGCTCTTTCTTATCCTCTGGCTCGGAGCTTGTCTGCCTGGCTGTGTGTTTCCTGGCATTTTACTGTTACTTTCTGTATCTCTGCTTCTGTCTCCTTGAACCCCAGTCAGCCTCAGCAGATGGCCGCTCACACTGAGCCTGGTTCTGCTGGAGGTTTCTTCTTGTTAAAAGGGAGTTTTTCCTCTCCACTGTCGCTACAAGCATGCTTAGTGTGAGGCATTGCATTCTAGTCAATGAGTCGATGCAATCAACTGGTTTTCCTTAGAAAACTTTGAATAGATTTGACTGGATGATCTGTACTGTACTGAACTATAAAATGCCTTGAGATGATGTGTGATGTGAATTGATGTTATAGAAATAAACTGAATTGAAATGTTAAAATGTGCAAAAGCAGGAAATGTGAATTAGATGCGTTTCCATCCATTTAAACGAATAAAGCCGGTGATGTGTAATGTGGGCACACATTTAGGTTACGCAATAAACAGGAAGCAGTTAGCAAGCTAGTTATGACCACAGATCGGCGATGGAGCCAGGTTTTAAAGATTGCGTTGCAGTCAGGAGAGTTGTCGTTACTTTTTCACTTCAAACAGGATTAGCGATGCTACGTGCTATCTGGAGACATAGAAGTGAGATTTTTTAGGATGACGGCAGAGGAAAAAGCTAATCAGTCATGTGTGATAAATGTTTGCTAAATCAGAAATAATTCAACAAATGTGTTTCCATCCCTTCATTAGCTTGTTTACTCTTTTTAGAAAAAGTTTAAAAAAACACCTCAGCTGATTTGAAGTCTATTTGATATGTAATTGTTGAAAAAAAACACATTTAGTAAATGAAAATTTTGAAAAATTGGGTTCCAAAAATGAAATTTCTTAATCCATAAAAGGGTTTGAGACAAAAGTTGCTGATTTCTTAGATTTTTACAAAATACTATTATTTATTTTTTATACTGATTTTATACTTTCAAGTGTTTTATTTTTATTATTTCTCTTTTCAGATAGAGTAATGCAAATTGCATTTTTCACACTAAATATATATATTTTTAACATAATTTCTATTGGTCTGTCGGATGTTAGCAAAAACCTTTTTTATTGGTCAAGAATCAGCGTTTTTATTAGACTTAAGGTGATCAGAGAAACGCACTTTAAAAAGAATGCTATTTGTGAAACTACGACTCTCAATTTTGAGAAAATTATATATTAAAAGGTATTATTTGAGAAAACAAAAGCAAAGAAAAAAGCTTAGTTCCTCCCGAAAAATGACATTTATTTACCTGCTTCTCTTTTTCTTGTTTCCTTAAAGCTTTTATAATCCGATACTTCAAAATTCACATTAAAAAAATTATGGAAGGAAACAAAACTAGTGGCATAAAAAACAGGACAGGTGTTAAAAAATGTAAATTATGTATAAAAAGTTGGTAAAAATAATCTTGTTGATTTTTGAATAATAGCTCTAAAGTTGTGTACAAAATCTTTGAATCTTCAAAAGAAAATAGTCAAAAGGATAATTATTATTTATATCACCTACATGAACAGCCAAAAGAATCTAACATCGAGACCACAAGCCTGAGGCAAACAAACAGGAACTATGATCCTTCAGATGGCACTAAATCAAGAAATGTTTATGAACAGCAGACCATCAAACAGTGGAAATATTTATTGTGGTCAGACAAATCAGCAGTCCAGACTTTTATGGGAAGAAATGAACGCTGTGTCCTCCAGGCCAGGAGAGGGGAAACATTCAGAAAAGTACATTAACTTTAGAACAACATGTGCTGGAGATGGTTAAGGCCAGAACATTTGCCTTACAGTGGAAATATCTCACGGCTCCTCTATTTGGAACTACTTCCTAAGCATGCACGGTTCCATTCTGGTCCTCGCCACAGTCTGAACTGTAGGTGATGGACTGGTGATAACCTTCCTTTCAACCAACTGGGGAGAGCCACCTCTGCGACGCTTAATGGTAACGACTAGTTTGGTACAGGAGGTGGGTGGATGTGATCAAGACATTATTTCCATAATCATCTATGCTTTCGTCAAAAAGATGATGTAAAACCCATGGAAATTCAAGACAGAGGGTTTGAATATCTTGACCTTTATCCAGCAAAGAAATTTGTAGGCTTTGAGATAAAACATGAATTAAGTCTAAAAAGGTATAATCTGTAACCTTTAAAGCCAGCTGGTACTTAAATTCAAGCTCAGAGTCAGGGTCTTGGTTATGCCATTCTTTTGGTTAACTGACGGAAATAGAAAAGGACATCTGTACATATCAAGACCTGGATATGGCGTCCTGTCCAAAGAGGTGGAGAAACTCGCCGATGGTGGTGAGCTACACCATAGCCACAGCTGCCCTGGGGCTCACTGACAGAGGCGAGGCTACCGTAGATGGGAACAAGAGTACCCTCCAACTGCCAACAGCCGGCGATGCGTTCGGATTGTCTTGCCCAAGAAGTTTATAATTGGAACCATGGAAACAGTCGGGAATGCCTCAATCTGCTCTCCGGACCTAGGGTTTCTCTCTTCTATGTCACTGCTCTAACTAGCAAGGCTTGTTTTAGGACTTTATTGGTAACAACAAAAAATCACTCACCCATCTAGCTAGCCCAGCACCGAACATCCAGCGTAAGATAATCCAAATATGTCCTAGATCGGCCTTAAATGTTCAAGATCTGCCTTAGATGGTCGAGATTCGCCTAGAAGTTTGTAGTCCTGTTTCTCTGACTGTGACTGCCTCGATGTGCTCTCTTCATCCTCTGACATGGGAGCTGGCTCGGAGCTCGTCTGCCTGGCTGTGTGTTTCCTCGACGGGGCCGCCTTTTACAGTTGCCTTTTGCATCTCTGCTTCTGTCTCCTTGAACCCCAGTCGGCCTCAGCAGATGGCCGCTCACACTGAGCCTGGTTCTGCTGGAGGTTTCTTCCTGTTAAAAGGGAGTTTTTCCTCTCCACTGTCGCTACAAGCATGCTTAGTGTGAGGGATTACATTCGAGTCAATGATTCAATGCAATCAACTGGTTTTCCTTAGATAGAAAGCTTGGAATCAATCTGACTGTATGATCTGGTGAACTGTAAAGTGCCTTGAGATGACATGTGTTGTGAATTGCCGCTATAGTATACATAAACTGATTTGAATAGAAAATTGAATATGAAAATATAGCAAACTGCACAGTAAGCGCAGCGCCAACAGCGTCCTGTCTTAAAAGCCCCGCTAAAGAACAACAAGAAGCAAGGATAAAAGTGTAAACCATGACTGAGAAGCTCATGATTTTTATTGGTTCACTAAGGAATTTAAATCCCATTAGCAGAGGTGGGAGATAAGGAACCATCAAGTCATCTCTAAGTCATGTATTTGTTCTGCCCAGCCACTGAACCAGGTGAGTCCTGCACAGTGTATTATATTGTGCAGATTGGACTTACCTGGTTCAGTGGCTGGGCAGACCAAATACATGACTTAGAGATGACTTGATGGCTCCACACCTCTGCCCGTTAGTTTCACATACAGTCGTAGCCATTCAAAATTTCCCCACTTTCCTTAATTGGTCCTTGGCTAGTCCCATACAATTAATTTTTAAACATCTAAAGTATTCTTTCTGTCATGATTTGTGGAAATTAAGTGCTAAAGAGAAGCGTCATCTCCTGGTCAGACCCTGTAATTCAGTGAAAGGGTAGAGTCAGAGTAAAAAAATATATACCCCCAGGAGTAGGCCAGTGGCTGGAAGCTGGAGGGGATTTTGCTGCAATCCTGCTACCATTCTCCTGGCTTTTGACTAGGAAAGGTAATTTTGAATGCCTGCTACTGTACTGAGGAACTCTGGCAATCAGGCAAAACTAACTCGTATTCCAGTAAAACTAAAGACAGTGCAAGTAGGAAGACAAGGAAGTGTTGGGGCTGATGTCCGTCTTGCTCTCCTTAACCTGCCCCCCACCTGTAACGCCTCTCACAGCCCCCGGCCATCCATCAATGGGTGAGCAGAAAGGATCAGGGGCCAGAGTAATGAGGCGTAAGCCCCCTTACACGTGTTGATGTGCCACTAAATAAGATCAATTTACCTTGACTACCACTACGCTGCACAGCAGCAGTGACTGAAGGAGAACGTGCCCTCCTCTGCTTACACACAGCCACCCACACACACCACAGTATGCCTCAGACTCACAAACCTGGTCTCTGTGTGTGTGAGACTCCGTCCCGGGGTTATCTGTCCGCCTGTGTGCTTCTTCCAGAAAGAAGATCTGTGTGTGTGTGGTGGTGATTGGGAGTGAGTGTGCCTGTGGGCAGGGAGGACAGCACGGTGATCTGGTTACTCAAGACAGACAGAAGCAATTGTTCTCCAGTTACACAGTTTTCTCTGAGACTTGAGGGCATCACTGTCAAGTGTTGAGGCCATCAGGGAAGTCTCACTTTAGAGGATTACACCCAATCTTTTGTTGTGTGTGCGTGTGCGTTCACGTATGCATGCCTGAGTCCAAGCTGTGACCTCCACCGCGCACTACAGGCAGCTCTGAGGGTTACTTACATTTCTCTTCGTCTGTGTTTCTGTTTGCAAAACGGTGCAGAAAAGTTGTTGCTGAAACAGAAACTCAAAACCGGAATACGAGCTTTCAGGTGAAGTCAGATCAATAGCCACAAGGCAATATGACAAACTATCTAGCCTCAAATCTGACAATTTAGATGGTTTTTACCCCTTTGCAACAAACGCATCACTCCTTACTGCAAAAATCATCTATCTTTTTTCAATTTATCCACTAAGCAAGAGCAGATTCTGTTAGATTATTAATAAGACCATTGCACTTGGTAAGACTCCATGTTTTAAAGATACATATCACCATTCTCTTAAACAAAGATGAATAATCGAACGGAATCTGCTCTTGGATAGTATATCAATTTCATAACAGACTTTTTGGCTAGATTTAAGATTATAAGGCTTGGTTAGATGGACACCTTTTGCAGTGCAAGAACATTTAAGCTTACACCAAACTTGACTCCTTCAATTTCTAGTAGATTCAAGACAAAACCAACAAACATGAACTGTTCGATTTTAGGTTTTAAGAAGAATGAGAAAATAATTGTCCACTCAATAGTCAAAGGACACAGTAAATCTGTATTGCTTCAAAAAAGCGCATATCACGCAAAGTCACATCCGTAAACTGCAAATGCATGAGAAAACGACTATATTTGCGGAGGGCATCGTGAGACAAAGGGGCACAGTGCATTAAATTGTGCAGATTGGACTCACCTGGTTCAGTAGTTGGGCAGAACAAATACATGACTTAGAGATGACTTGATGGCTCCACAGCTCTGCCCATTAGTTTCACATAATGAGGAACTCTTGCAATAAGGCAGAACTAACTCTAATTCAAGTTAGACAGTGCAAGTTGGAAGCCAAGGAAGTGTTGGGGCAGGTATGGCGGATGTCCGTCTTGCTCTTCTTAGCCTGCCCCCCACCTGTAACTTCTTTCAAAGGCCCTGGCCAACCATCAGTGGGTGAACAGAGAGGATCAGGGGCCAGAGTGATGAGCCACAGAGTAATTGTCAAATCAATTGTCATCAATAGTCAAAAAACACAGTAAATCTGTATTGGTTCAGAAAAGCCTGATCCATGCCTTCCATAAGTGCAGATCAAGCAAAGTCACATCCGTCAAGTGTGAATGCATGAGAAAGCGACAATATTTGAGGAAGGCATCGTGAGACAAAGGGGCACGCTAATGAGGAACAAGAGAAGCACGGAGGAAAAACGTACAAATGATACAGCGAAGTAAAAAATAAAAAGTGACACAAAAGGAAAGCCACAGGAAGGCAAGCAAAACGGCCAGAAAAGGGGACAGATTAGTGAACGCTGAACGAGGCTTTAGAAACGCTGTCGGGGTGAAAGAGAATGCCACTAATAATGAGATGTCTATTTTACCCACCAGCTCTCCATCTCTCTCTCTCTCTCGCCGCTATGCCTGTTTTCCTCTGGCCCCCATTATCAGTGCACTTGAACCCGGGGATAACAATGAGTTCACAGAGATTGAGAAGTGCCGAGGCCTTAATTGTATGTATTTAGTCACGCAAACAGAGGCAATGGCCTGAGAACGCCTAGTTAGCCAATGACATCATTTAGCCACACAGCCACTTTAACTCAATGGGGCTGCTGTGGCGTACAGCTCTCTGTCACTTTACGCCATCCCTGCTTGTCATTGCTCTGCGTCTCTTTATCTCCTCACACTGGGGAAACATCCGGTGAAATGCCAGCGTATGAACCTTAATCAGTGGTTTTCCTTCCTCTGTGTTCTCTGCTTCTAACCCAGACACAAGCTGGAGGTTCCTCTTTCTGTAAGTCAGTTTGTTTAGAGGGCAGAAAATATAAATCTAAGAACTAAATGACGATTCAATCAAGTCTTTTAAGGAATCAATGAAGATAATTAGTGGACGACAGTCAAATTGCGCTTTTATGGGCAAACGTCTAGCACTTGCTCTTTAAATGGTTCGGAAAGGATTAATTAATGAATGTTCTACTGATCAGATGCTTTACCTAATAGTTCCAAAAGGTATTTCAGTGAACGCTGGGCTGCCTTCGGGGTATTTAATACCTTTTATGGACATGTTTTCCCTTTTTAACGCAGCACCTGCAAATGAGGACAGACTGCAAATGACCTCTGGCTCTGTGCTCGTGTGCTTGGACAGCAGTAAGAGCGTGTTCCTCTGCAGGTGTGTGTGTGTGTGAGAGTGTGTACATCGAGTTGTTTGCATGCATACTTTTGTCAATCAATAGTAGCTCCTGGCAGTCACAAAGAGAAAGATGGCACAGAGATGTTAGTGTGCCTGACTTGCTAGGCACAAAGAAGAGTGTGTGTGTGGGTGCCGAATGGAGGGGCGCTTCTCAAGCAGGGATGTCAGCACTTGAAAAATCAATCACCATCTGGGCTTGTTTTGTCCAAAGGACAGAAGGAGGGGAGGAAAGCTCACAAACGAGCACACATGTACCTCTCGCATCTTTCATTTCACGCTAAGACAACAGAGGGTAAAACAGCACATCGGCTCACGTCTCCCGCCCTTCTGCTTTAAGCGAACACTTAACTCCTCGCCTGCATCGTGCTGCTATCAAAGCAAGGGCAGTCCCCCCCCCACACACACACAACTTCTTCCTGGCCATTTTCAAATCAGGGGTTTACACTGGTTGCATCAAAAAAGGCAAAGATATAATTGAGGGGTGAAGTGGTCGAGCTCAGACGGGTGTTTTTTGGAGGAGAGCGGCAGCAACACAGGGGCCTATCAGAGCCATTAGGGCCGTGCAATGTGAACACACCGAAACAAGGCTGGGTGTGCAAGGTCACCCAAAGCAAACATGGATAAGAGGAAAGAAAAGCAAAGATTCATCTGCTTGAGTTAGCACCTCAGGTCAATGGGTTTAGCTCTCTTTTACCAAAGCATGCCGCCCGTTTATAAGCTGCTGCTTTCAAAACTGGCTTTTATGTCCACTTTTACATGAGAAAAGTCAACGTTTTACACAAAGAAGTTTTTTAACACATACGAACACAACCACCACCCCTAAAATTGAAAGCATGTGTGTGTATATGTGCATGAGCGGGACGCAATTCTGCTGCGGTGCTGCCTCTTTTGAGTTGCACAGCTGTGAGAGAAATGCCAGTAGCAGAGGCTGCTGATGCAGCGAAAGCATTTAATACTCAACAAACAGTTATCTAAGCCCATGTCCAATAGCTAGACACCACTGTTATGTGACCTACATATGAAACGAATAAGACTTTTTTAGTTTTTGGTTTGACAGTCAGGGTGTGGCGAGGGTGCACAGTGGGGGTTTGGGAGTGGATGTGAACAGAACACATTCAAATGGAAGTCATAAGATGGCAAAATATTTCTCTTAAGCCTTTCACCCTACGCCTCCTTCGCTTCCAATCCTTTCTCCTTCAGGAAAGAAATACTGAGAAAGTAACTGAGCATAAAGAACATGCCGGCAGACTTTTGATTTCATTTCTAAGAGAGAAATATCAATTATGCTGCATTAAACAATATCGCTTTTTTTTTTCCGATTATTTTACATGCACTGACAAAAATCATTAGATCTGCTGAAGAAACACTTAAATTTGGACAATATTTCACTGAGAAACTGAAAGAAAAATAAGAAAAAATTCCCTTTAACAAGTGTACTTGCCCTTAATTTGAACAGGTACTTAATTTAATATGTAATTAATTTGTATTTGTATCTAGCCCTGAAAATAAATTAAAATATTGTTTTTTTTTTATTATTATTTCATTACATTATATTATTACAGTTGCAAATTTTATCACCTACAAATAAAGAGATAATACATTTATTTCAAGAAAAAAATAAACATTTTTGCAGTAAGTTGGCAAATTTGGAGACATTAGTTTAATTTTGATTGGCAATAAGCTGGAACGGGTAGCAGAGAACATGAGTGACGGCATAACGAGTGGCTAGTGAACAAAAACATGACGCTCCCCTTAAATCATGCTTGTGGTCTGCACACATATTGAAAGTAGGAGGTTTAGGGTAGATCTAATCATTAAGATCTCACATTGGAGAATTTACCTCTGCATTTAACCCATCCCCTTGGGAAGCAGTGGGCTGCCATTGTGGGGTGCCCAGGGAGCAGTGTGGGGTTAAGGGTCTTGCTCAAGGACCCAGAGTGGCAGTCTGTGGGAGTGGGGCTCAAACTCAGAACCTCAGGATTCTGAGCTCTATGCCCTAACCACTAGGCCGCCACCAACAGCGTCATCTTAAAATACTCAACCAAGCAAATCAATGGACCAATGAGCCATTGGTTGGAGCCATTCCTTTGGATTTTTCCCCTTGGTCCATTTTCAGATCTTCTCCTTAATTGCTAGGGTAGATTAGAGAGGCTAAGGCTGCCGATACAGAATAAAAGTCTGTCTTTTCAACCAGGATTGTTTAAACAGTGTGAAGTTCCTCAATGTTTGTCTATACTACGACAAAAAAGGGCTTACGAATGTAGAACGTTTGTCTATACTCTAGCGTGATGAATAAGGGCCTTAAAAAGGTAGAACGTTTGTCTATAGTGCGACAAAAAAGGGCCTTAAGAATATAGAATGTTTGTCTATACTCCAGCGTGACGAAAAAGGGCCTTAAGAAGGTAGAACGTTTGTCTATAGTGCGACAAAAAAGGGCCTTACGAATGTAGAACGTTTGTCTATAGCGTGACGAAAAAGGGCCTTAAGAGGGTAGAACGTTTGTCTATAGTGCGACAAAAAAGGGCCTTACGAATGTAGAACGTTTGTCTATAGTGCGACAAAAAAGGGCCTTAAAGGAATAGTACACCCAAAACATGATTAGCCTTCATTTTCTACTCACCCCCATGCTGAACAAAACCCTGAGGTACTTTCTTGATATCTCAAATGCATCTGGAGATCTGGGAGGCTTCTTGCTGTCTGCTGACATTCAAATAATGGAGGTCTATGGTGCCCGAGACAGAAAGGTCCATAAAAGTCCACAAAAAACGTGTCAATATTCCTCCATACTGGTCGTCCAATGTATTCCAAGTGGGTAGCGTCCATAATTTACTCGAAACGAAGTCATTTAGAATGTTTTTAGAGCATAAACAGTAGTGTATAGGATTTCCTGAAAGCGCGCACATGCGCGATCACGACGCTACGGAAGCCGGCAGACCAAACCAGATGAAAGTGCGCATTCAGCGTCTGCTCTTCCAATAATGCAAGCGTAGAAGAAGAAATGTGCCGTTTACCTGTGCAAAGAAAGAAACAAGGAAAGAAAAATGTCTGAGGACTTCAGTGTTGAGGAAGAGCATGAGTTCTTTGCCGAGCTGAATGCGCTGGTTTGGTCTGCCGGCTTCCGTAGCGTCGTGATCGCGCATGTGCGCGCTTTCAGGAAATCCTATACACTACTGTTTATGCTCTAAAAACATTCTAAATGACTTCGTTTCGAGTAAATTCTGGATGCTACCCACTCAGGAAACTTGGAATACATTGGATGAGCAGTATGGAGGAATATTGAAACGTTTTTTGTGGACTTTTATGGACCTTTCTGCCTCGGGCGCTGGGCACCTCCATTATTTGAATGTCAGCAGACAGCAAGAAGCCTTCCAGATCTCCAGATGCATTTGAGATATCAAAAAAGTACTCCAGAGTGTTGTTCAGCATGGGGGTGAGTAGAAAATGAAGGCTAATCATGTTTTGGGTGTACTATTCCTTTAAGAATATAGAACGTTTGTCTATACTCCAGTGTGACGAAAAAGGGCCTTAAGAAGGTAGAACGTTTGTTGATAGTGCGACAAAAAAGTGCCTCACAAATGTAGAATGTTTGTCTATAGTGCGACAAAAAAGGGCCTTAAGAAAGTAGAACTTTTGTCTATAGTCAACGAAAAAGGGCAAGTTGAAGTTTGATTTGCAACGGAATAAGAACAGAGTAAATATGGAGAGGATTTCAACTAGGAGCGAGCTCAGAGCTAATTACCGTTTTTTGCTAAAAAGCTGGGAGGCTTTGTTCAGAATAAGTTCACATGATGTTAAGCCTCTAACCGAAACACCTGTGCATCGCAGCAGCAGATTACAACGCGTTTCCTTTTCTTCCATTCATGTCACCAACATGGGTGTCATTCTAACTCGTCGCCAGAGGGGGCAGGAGTTTGCAAATCTCTGCAACTTGCACTAAGCTGCTTTACGATCCGTTCTTTGCAGAGTTCCAGATATGGTCTTTGAAAGCATTTGACGGGTTTGGGTGCCGTCTCACTTTAAAAACTGATGAATGAATAAAAAATGAACACACACACACACACACACACAACAGTCAATCCTCCTGGCCACGTCAAGTGAGCAGGTGTCCTTAGTAATGCACCATTGCTCACTTGGATCTCTGCTTCTCAGGAAAGAGGGGGAAACAGGAGGAGGGGGTAAAGGAGGAATAAATAAAGGACAATTAGAGGAAAAGAATGAAGCATGTCTGCCTTGAAGAAAAAGTTTCTCAGTATTGCAGAGGAATCTTTTTTTATGTCTATCTGTCTGTTTGCCTAGTATGATTATTTGGGAAATGCCTCGGACTGTGTGACCAAAACAGGGCGAGCGAAGTGATGTCTGGCTGCATTCAACATTAGTTTCATAAGGCAGAACTGAGTTTAATTTGAAAGGATCTGGATACTGGAGCAGACCTCGATATACTTGTTACTTTGGGGGATGATCAAAAACCAAGATGCCATCAGGAAGACGGAGCACAAGTCCAGCTTAGGGGAAACAAGCAGGGAAGGATGCACTTAGTGAGGATCATGTCTTCGCCCCCCGCTGAGCAACGGCTCCCCGGGACACAAACAGGAGACTGTTTGGTCGAACCCTGACGTTTATCACAGACGGTCCAGTTTATGGCGTGGATTCAAGCAAAACATGTTAAAAAATCTGAAATGTTTGTAGAAACTGCTTTTTTTAATTATTGGAAATTTGTCTTTGAAGTTATGGGTTATATTTTAATAAAGATGGATTTTTAGAAATATTATGAACAGTCAGGATACTATGGAACAAGCTTCTCTATTTTGGATTTACAGGTTAGTTTCTTTTTATTCCAGAATCGGAAACAGACCAAACAGAAATGTAGCCAGCATCAGTTCAGACAGGCTTTTTAAAAACCCTCATTACGTTACGCTTTATTTAAATTGCTAAATAAAAGATAAAACATCCTCTAAAGTAGAGCAGAATAAAGATATGCATTAATAAGTTCGACATATTTATTTCTTATCATAAAAAAGTACATAAATATTTGTTTTATAAATTTCAATGGGTCCAATATATATCTAAATATTTTGCTCTGCTTACCATGGAAAGTTGAATAGTTAGCACAGGTGTTAGCATATCCTAGTATTGCAACTTTTCTGAGATTAAAGCTAAGATGAAGGAGAAAAGCATCAAACTTGGAAGCAAAGGAGCTCAGGGGGAACGTAGCGTTTGCTGTTTTTGTTTCTGGATAGGTTAGCATTAGCGGACATACAGAAGAAGAGCGGAGGGGAAGTGGTGCTTTGATCGCCTTCAATAGTCTGCTGTCTAAAAAGGCTTCATCCACAACAAGAAATAAGAAAGAGCAGGGGTGGCCTAAAGCAACCAAGATGCTATAAGGTTTAGGCTTATTTATTTATCTGTTGTCCCGGGACAGATCTTAAAGCTATAAATATGGCTGCTGATTTTGACAAAGCAGACAATTTATTCTATTATAAACAACATTTCTCTTTTAAATGTGCTGGTAGATAAATACTGTAATGTTTAACAGCTGTATAAAGTTAAAGTCGTAGGAAAGCCGCTGTTCCAACCGTTGTATTTCCGAATTCTCCCAGTGGTGCCCGACTTTACACGAGTGAATGTGATTGGTCGTTTATCAAGAGGGCGAGGTTGTTGTTGCGGAATGTTCACAAGAAAGTTTGATTGTGGCCGGTTTGTCAGAAGCACCTTGCTAACCAGTTAGCAACTTAGTGCTAGTAGGTTCCCAATGGGAAATTCCATTGGGACCAAGCAGCACTAAATTGGTGACTTAGAAACGACACTGTCAAGGAACGCTATGGACAGAGGAAACATGCAAGAGGAGGAGTGTTTAGTGTCGGAGGTCGTGAATGAGTCTCCTCCGTCATCCATTTTTTATTTAGAGGAGGAAAGTGGGGATGAAGATGTTGTGGAAGAGGACGCCAGGGTGGCAGAAGTTTGGTTTGGTGTAGAAGGCTTACAGCCGTACGTTTGAGCCCTTGCCTCGCAGCGCTGCCAGTTCTGTTAGCTCTACGCCTGCTGAAGACACAGACGTCCATCTAAGACAGAATGATTTTACATTTAAATATCATTTCCCTACAACTTTAAGAGGTAAATTCCTTTTATGTAGGATTTCCCAAACTGAACTTTATCCACTCAGAAATCTGCCCCAAACCCACTCATTTCCAAACCTCGTATCAAAAATCAGACGAGTATTCAGGAAATCTCCTTTGTGAACTTTAAATGCATCCCAATGTGGCCGGCGACAAAGGCCTCTACCCTTCCTCCTTATTCTCTGTGACATGTAAGTTTAGGATTGTTCAATGGATCTGCGGGTGGGTATCCCATTCTTCCCTCTTCCCCCTTTATATGCCTCCTTCTTTTAGAGCATTAGGGCGAGTAGCCATTGAACTACAACGGCTGCTATAAAAATGGATCAGGATTAAAATGACCTCACACAACAAAATTAAAAGTTCCCCCAATGTATCTTTTCTTTAAGACATTCCCGGCTTCCTTGGAAACAGGATTGTTTCTTGACAAAGTGGTCTCAGCTTAACAATGAGCACCTTTCAGACGCACACAGAGTGTGCCTTTAGAGCCGCAGAGAGACGGATTTCACATATCAATCAAAAGAGAGATGGTGGGAAGGTCGGGGGGGCCTGTTTAATCAGAGCGGCTCTAGAGAAACGGCGAGTGCATTCAGACGGAAGATATGCATTTCACACAAGGAATCATAAGAAAAGTCTTTAGGTAGATATGAGCTGCTAGTCTTCAGCCTGGTCCCAAACTAAATACAGCAGAAGATTCCTTAACAACTGGAGAGAAAGTGCTTGAAAAAAGGTTCCTTTAGGTTTTTTCTAATGCGATTCAGTTCCTATCTGTGTGCTTCTGGTGGGGTAGAGGGTGCAAATGGTCAGAGCCACCTAATAGGCCAACTGTGGCCATAATGCTGTTAATCTTATTGAAAATTAATAAAGTGTCATAAGAGATAATTCACAGCTGGATTTAGCCACCCGAACAAGGAAAACGACAAAAAACTGGACATCGTCAAAGCCAGACAGTCAGTGCTTATCAGGCATCCCAGGTCTCCCGAAAGTTCCCGGAGTCTCCCTGATATAGATAGTTGCTCGCAGATTCCCGGATTTTAGACTATGCAAGGTGGTGTTTTTTTAAAGTTTAAATCAGCCGTTCCAACCGTTACATTTCCAAATTCTCCAGAGTGGTGTACGACTTTACACGAGTGAATAAAATTCATGTGATTGGTCGTTTATTAAGGGGGCGGGATTGTTATGGCGGAAGGTTCGCAAGAAAGTTTGGTTGTGGCTAACCAGTTAGCAACTTAGTGCTAGTAGGTTCCCAATTGGAAATTCCATTGGGACCAAGTAGCGCTAAATTGGTGACTTAGAAACGACACTGTCAAGGAACGCTATGGACAGCGGAAACATGCAAGGGGAGGAGAGTTTAGTGTCTGAGGTCGTGGATGAGTCTCTTCCATCAGACATTTTTCATTTAGAGGAGAAAAGTGGGGAGGAAGATGTTGTGGAAGAGGACGCCAGGGCGGCAGAAGCTTGGTTTGGTGTAGAAGGCTTACAGCCGTACATGTTTGAGCCCTTGCCTCGCAACGCTGCCAGTTCTGTTAGTTTTAAGCCTGCTGAAGACACAGACGTCCATCCCAGTGAACGCTGGGACGGAACTCAATGGGAAAGGAAATGATTCTTATATCTTATTTCAACCATTGCGTATATTAGCTGTGACATATGAATCAAGATGCTATGACCGATATCTTTTTTATGTTCTGAACATGAGCTCAAAAAATGAAGCTTTGGGTCAACATTTCAAAATCAGCAATAAAAGCAACAGAAAATGGAAAAAATGAAGTGGTAGAGAGAAAAAACCTTCCAGAAATAAAGTGAGCATAACTAAATATGTGCTTAAAACCCAACCTTAAAAGGATCCATGATTAACTTCAAATTTATTGAATATATATATATATATATCTTTTATGTTAAAAGCAATAGACAGTGACGTGCGGTCAGGGGAGGCAGGTGAGGCAGTGCCTCACCAGCCATCATGGAAAGAAAGAAAATATATAATCATAAAGTAATTTAAATTGTTATATTCATCCGGTGGTTTGTACTAAAAAATATTCATTTTTCATGTAGCTTCACCAATTTCGATTTTTATTTGTTCAAAATCGCTGAATTTTCTTATTTTCCCATTCAAATGCTTGGAAGCGATGCCGGTGAGGCAGCAGCGAGCTCTGCCTCACCTTGGATTGCGCAACCCCTGGCTCTGCGCTGGCTGCAAAGCGGAGAGAGCATGTTGCTGTACGGCGTCAATAAAATGGTTTAAACAAATGTAATATGTGAACTTATTTCTAATAATTTGGCTTATGTATATAATGTACAGAGCTTTTTGTCACCAACTGTGTTTGTGTAACGTGTTTCGTGTAATGAGCGATTATAAACGGCAGAGAACAAGTTCGAGGTGAGGCAGGCAGTTCTCTTGCCTCATGGCAGGGGGTGCTCAAGAGACTGAAAACATAAGGCAGGAACAGGACGGATCAAGGAAGGCTTTCTTCCCTGGCAGTGATCTCCATTGAGACAGAGAGACTTTTAAAACTGAAGGAAGATAAGGAGGACTTCTATTCATTTATAAGTAAAGGTAAGACAGTAATAACATTTATTTTGTTTTGTTTTTTAAGGAAATGTGTGTTTTGTGAGCTACAGTTTGTATGTGTAAGGATGCAGAAGTGAAACATAACCTGTAAACTGCTGTCAATCTATGCATCTATTTGCAAATCTGATTCTGATGACGTCAGTGCCTCACCAGCTATGAACCTCACCGCACGTCACTGGCAATAGAGTATAAGTACTGTAAGCTGTTCAGTTTTTATATATTGAAATATTGTTACACAGATATCGCGGTGTTGTTTACGTGCATTCTGGGTTAGCATCATGATCCAAACATTTTCTCAGCGATATCAGAACGAAGAGTTACAACGACTGAAACAGTCTTCACTGTCACTTTAAAAAGTTGTCATTATCTTCCTATTTGATTTTATATTCCCGTTAGCTTTTGCCTATAGCGTAAGCTCTAGCTAATATAGTCAACAGTAGATCCCAAGCCGACCACATTTGTTTGTTTCAACAGATATTTTATGTATAAAGGCTTGTTAAAACTTCGGGGTAGCGACGCAGTGATGCATTATCTGAATTAACACCACTCACATTAAATACAATAAAAAACAGCTTTGCTAATGCTAGCCTTCCTGTGTTTAATCTGTTGGTTCCAGTCCAGTACAACCTAACCATGTCAGCTACCCAGCATGCATTGCACAGGGGAAAATATCGAGACCTCCATGGATGAAAAACTGAACAAAGGATATATAATTTTTGAAATAGTTATGAGCTTTTATAGATCACAAATTGGCAAATTTTAACTTAGACTTGGATTCGTTCTAGGGCTAGATAATAATATCTATATATATTACATTTTATTTTTATTCAATAACACTGGTAGGACAGTTCCAATATTTTAATATTTAACAGCGTATTTGATGTGCTGGATTTTATATGGTGTTTTTATATAACTGTGTTTTAAACTGTTTTACTGAAGGAATTTTAAAAACATGGCAAAACAATTTCCATACTTTTGTAGATAATTTATTTTGGGCATGCTTGTGAGTCATTCTGTAGCCTTTATTTTGTTATATATCAAAATGGAAACTGTATCATATTGTTTGAGATTAAAAACTATATTTGGAGATAATTTTTCCCAAATCCTACAGCACTGCTTCCTATATCATAGAATCATAGAAAGATAAAAAAAAAAAAAAACCTGTTAACCCAGCATGAGCTAATAAACAGCACAGAAGTAGAAAATTTATGGTTTTGAATTTGAACTTAAAATATAAAAACATGTCATATTTGGTACTTTGGTTTTTACACTCCAGGTTAGATTTAAACAACTAGAATCTGGTATGAAACAGACCATTGATGCATTAAGAAAAACTAATGAGTGTTTACTTTCTTCTTACCATGATCATAAAAACACCCTAAACTCAAAGGAAGAAGTTTAGCATTTTAATACTTTGGTGTTTGCGAAACAGAGCTGATTAGAAATAGGACGATCACTTCTATAAATGTACGAAGAATCACAGAAAAATAAGGTATTTGGTAGATCTTCTGTCCACTCAGGACGCGTTACCCCACTTTTCTCCTGTGTTTGTTGAATGACATCATTTCTCTGGGCCTAGACCTTTACTGTATAATGAAAGTAGATCTCACTATAAATGAGAAAAAAAAGGTATTTGTATTCATATGGTGTGTGAGCTATTTTTAAGTAGGGGTGCTGTGAAAGTGTGGAATTGGGGACAAGGCAGCCTTGCACCGGGCCGTGACACAGACTTATGTTAAACCTAATTAGATCATGATAATAGCTTTAGGGCCCCAGTGATCAATGCTAGAGGTCTGTGGAGATGAACTTTCCTTAAGTTTCCAGCCGTGCGTCGTTTGTTTCCACACACAAAGCCGCTGAGGACGGCAGGTTTCCAGGTTTCACATCCATCAGAGAACATCCATGAAACCTAAGTACCAGTTTATCCAGTAACAGTGAAGATCTGCCAATATTTGATCTTTTAGATTTTAGTACTGAAGCACAGCCTGGGCAATGGTTGCCGACCGTCCCTTGAAAAACGGAATTGTTCCATATTTAGATAGAAGTACCTGTCCCGTATTTAGAGGAAAAGAAACGCATTTTGTCCCGTATTGCTGTGAGAGTAAAAAAATAGTCACTAAAAAGCTGATGGAAAATGAATAACAAGGGCACGTTAGATACAAAACTTACGGTAAACTTGTCCTGTCCCTGTCCTGCGTTGTGACCAATGAGGTGACAACATATATGTAACGATCCAGAATCCCCTCATCCCATTGGTCGAGCCAAGTGTTGCTCACAGAGAAGAAATCGTGAGACAACAGAGCAGCATGGAGGACGAACGGAGTAATTTAAATACTGATGCTGTTTTTGGGGGCAAACAGCTCAGAGGAAATACAAATGGAAAAAGTAGACTATCGCTACATAATGTGGCATTGAGCTGATTATTATTTTTTCCTGTTTTACAACTGCAGCCTACAGTCATTGCATTAAAGGCACAAATATGTTTGCCAGTTTGCACAAATTTGCTGTTGCACCAAAAATATGCACTATTTATTGTTTTATATTTATTTTTACAGTTTGAAGTTAAACAGGACAGGCTTAAGTTTAAGTTTGTTTGCTATTTTGTATTAAAGTGAATTGCTGGAGAATAATTTGTTTTCTATGTGTTCATGTCACTCACAATTATCTATCTAATTCAATGCAGATTTGAGAGTTAAAATAAGCATTTTACACACAAAGAGGGGGTAAAAAAAATCTACATGCCAGGAGGGGTAAAGGCAATCGGGTCAGCTGGCACACACGAGGGGTCCCGTTTTTTTCTTTCAGGGAGTTAGCCCTAGCAATGACAGAAAGCAGCTGTTCGGACTCAGCCCGTCCGCAGGAGTCGGATATGAAGCTGGAAGCAGCAGGGGTCTAGTTTTAAACTCCTCGCAGACGGAAATCCATGAATTCTCCGAGCCTCTCCCGTTGTTGAGTGCAGGCCTAATGTGTCCAATTCACAAAAAGACAGCCGCTGATTGGGAGCTGCATTTCCATCAGCCATGTTATAGAGGAGTCTAGTTTACAGCTT
This sequence comes from Cyprinodon tularosa, assembly GCF_016077235.1. NCBI lineage: Eukaryota > Metazoa > Chordata > Actinopteri > Cyprinodontiformes > Cyprinodontidae > Cyprinodon > Cyprinodon tularosa. The sequence continues at coordinate 1,441,411 of NW_024039540.1, forward strand.
ACAGACTCTTCAGATCACTTTCACTGAAGTCTAAGAGGATTTTTTATGCTTCCATTACTAACTAATGTAATTTGGGTAATGTAATAATTTAACATGTCTGGGTCTGCTTACATGCCAGGGAGCTAGCTTGTATTGCGTGTGATTAGTCTTGATATCGGATGCTGTGGGATTCCCTGTACGTACACCACGGACTGAAGTTTTTCTTTTTTTTTTCTTTTTTTATTTCCAGTTGCGGGATCAGAAGTTGTCCAAGAACTTCTCCCTTCCCAGCACAGGGAGGGATGCTTTCAGGAGGCGAAACTGTAGAATGAAGGCTGATCAACTAATGGTGCTTGACGCTGGTATTGTGTTTGCATTTTGCACACTGTAATTACCTTTAGACAAGCTCTAGTTTAGAACCAACATTCGTGAACTGTGGAAAACTCACCCACCCATTTAATTTCACCACTGTCAGCTGCTAAGGCTGCTGTGCCTTTAACTACAGCCTCCTATTATCAGAAAGAAAGTTTGAAATCATCTTAGTGAAGATGAAGCGGAGGGTAAAGTCTGGAGTCTCTGAGAAAATGACATGATGCCAGCTTGTCTCATTCAGTCTGCGTCTCTACACAGATTTAGGTTATTGATATAGTAGCTTTTTTTTTCCCCTTCATTTTTTGGGGGGGAATTTCTGACACATTTCAAAATAAAAGTACAGTGGTACTTAAAAGCAAATAAATATTTTCATTTAATAAGAGCTTACCAGTTGGTTGACACTTAAGTATGAAAAAAAATGTTCTGTTAGGTTATATGATACCTTTAGTAGAAATCTAAAGGTATCATATAACCTAGAATAAAGGGTTATAAATTAAAAATAATTTGTAAAATAAATAGAACTTTATTGATCTCACAATGGAGGAATTAGCTCTCTGCATTTAACCCAACCCGGTTCTGCTCAGAGAGCCAGAGTGGCAGTCTGTGAGAGAGGGTTTTAAACTCACAACCTCAGGATTCTATGCCCTAAACACAAGGCAGCCACTCCCCATCAATAAACCTCCAATATATAGCATTTGATGACTTTTAATAACCTTAAACAACTTTGACACGATACCAGTATTGTAGTTTTAAGTATTGTCATGAAGTTTAATAAGAAAGCACCTAAGTAGGCTTCCTGAAAGCACATTGGGTTCTGCTGGAGGAATGGGCCAAAGATCCAGCAAACTGATGCCAGAAACATCGGACACAAGGCAAACAGTTTAAAGGAAAATTCTGGTCGGCAAGGAATAATAATCCATCCATTTTCTGACACGCTTAATGCAAGGGATCAATGGATAATTTTTTATACCTATAACTAATACGTTTGTGGTGATTTAATGAATTTTGTGTTAATGAGTAAAAAAGATAAAAACGCATTTTTTTGTAGCGATCGGCGAGTCTGGGAGCGGCCATTTTTGCCCAAATATAGTAACGCCTCACTCCTGCCATCTTCCAGCAGTGACGTCACGGTGCGGTAAGCCTAACGCCATTCTCCCCGCTTTACAAGCAAAATCAATGGGAACTACTAGACACATCTGCAATCAACAACAATCATTGAAGATTTCCAGAGGACTTCACCATTGAAATTCACCAGAGCTATAGTGAAACTGACAATGCCCACGTGCATGGCAGTTGGATGCTGGAATACATCGGGTAAAAGTGAAAAAACATTTGTTATTTCACATTTCCGATTCCTGATCCTCCACAGACGGGTTCGTTGTTGGATTGCCAACTTGAAGAGGGAGGATTTGAACTTCTGCCCAGAGAAAAAACCCGTAATATGTAGTCAACATTTGGAAGAAGAATGTTTTCAAGATGACTTGGATAATAGCGTGTTGTGACAAACACCAGATACAGCACTGGGACTTGATCAACAGCCGATAACGCACTGTGACGTCACAAACCAGTAGGTGGCAGTAGTGTTCTTTGACAAACATGGATGCCTTCAATAAAGCACATTCACATGAAAATTACTCTTAATTTAAAACACTTATCATTGAACAGTATGTAATAATTTCATATTTAAAGTACTTTCAGAAGTTGTAATTCTGAATATTACCAGACTTTTCCTTAAAAAAAACGGTTCTAGGAAATCTCAGAAATGAAAATTTCATTTTGAAGATATTAAGAATAAAAAATAAAGCTTTTCAATCAGACATTTAACAAATGTCTTCTTAATTTGGCCTTAAAGCATTAGTTTGAAACAAGTAAACATGGTTTTTACTGTAGGAAACCATCTTTCGTTTGAACCCTGCATGGAAACAAATGTGAGGGAAGATGAACTTCAGTGGGCTGAATGAGTCGCCACTTCTTCTGACTCCCTGTGCACAAACGCAGAGCTGGACCTCCAATAATCTGAAATAAACTTTAATTTTCTGGATTAAACACCTGTTAGATGGCTTCCGAGAAATTCCAGAACGACATTCCTAATGGTCGGCTGTCTAGCACCAAGGTGACAAAAATTTTTTTATACTTTGCAACGGCACATTGCTTAACACTTGTGTCATACGCTGCATTTTTTAAATAAAACCTGGGGCGAAGATGAAGGGCGATATTCTACCAGATTACAAATGTCTATTTGATGTTAAGACAACTTGCATGGATGAAGGAATAATGTGATTTAGGACACAAAACCGCCTCAGGAAAAAAAAAAAAAAGGGCGTCCCTCAGCTTGTTGCTGAACAGCGAGGTGTTAAGTTTCCACGGCGACATCTATCTCTCGTCACCACCTTGAGGGCATCTTTTAACCAGAGGAATTTAGCCATTACGTGGCATTAACCTCATTAGAAAACACTCTTTAGCTGCTCCAAGATAAAATTGATTTACTGCTGCCATTTCCACCACTGCTCTCGATCAATGGTTAAACTATCCCTTTTATGGCCCTGTGCACACTCTCTCTGCTCTTTTCTACACTTTTCTTTAACTGCACTTTAATCTCATTTCTCCCTCCACTCCTTGTCCTTGTGGCAGGTGTGTAAGTCGCAGCGCGGTGAAGAGCTGCTCTCATCCCGCAGTGGATGAGAACGAGACGAAATCCTCACGCCGCCGAGCCGACTGTCTAGGAATTCCTGGAATGATTGAATTCAGACTCAAACGCTCTGATTTTTGCTCAGAAACGATTACACCATTTCTTTCCTCACATGGTTGAACACAATTTATGTTTTTCATCAAGAATTCTTTCTTTAATGTGGATTTTTTAACTAAGGTAGAACTATTAACTGTGGAAAAAATCAATATCAAAATTAAAAAAAAGTTTTATTATTCCTTTGAGGTGGTTTTTTAACTTTTTTTGTAAAGGAGTAAATGTGCTAAAGAGATGGAACGACATTTGATGAATACGTTTTAGAATACAGGTGCAAGTTATTGATTAATGAATAAGTCTAAAGGTTATTGATCCAGTTCATCAACTAGCAATTCATTGATAAACAGCAATTTTCACAAATATATATTTTATCAGAAGAATCCTTCCACAAAATAAAGGGATTTTTTAAATTTTTTTTTTACTATACGCTCAATTAAGAAAATAGTACATTATTACCGTATTTTCCGGACTATAAAGCACACTATAAGCCACGCCCACTAAACTTTTTGAAAAAACTTGAAACGTACATTTATGAGCCGTGCCTGGCTATAAGCTGCCGATTCTACTGAGCTGTGTAACCTGTAGGGGGAGCTGTACATATCACCTCTGGAGAAGGGACAAAGAAGAAGAATGTTAGCTCGTGCTAGCTTGTTGGCTCGCAGCGGTAATAGCTTCTACTGAAAGATGGGACTTCATCGGATCTTTATTTCAGCTCTAAAGGAGTTGAGCTCTGTCTCTGTATTGGTTCTGCTGCTTTAATTTGGCAAATAAATGTCAAAATGTGTGAATTCACGACATTTGTTCTCTGTCGTGCCTGCTGTTAGCATGTTCTTTAATTAGCCGCTTATTCTTTGATTTCCAACTTTCACTTCCCCCTCTGGCGATTAGGAAAAATCCATAGAAAACCACACCTTCTTATAAGCCGCGGCTTATAGTACGGAGAATACGGTATATTTTAAAAATTTAGCTGTACTAAATACTGTTTCCAAAAAAGTAAAAAAAAACAATCCACTGGACTTTGTTTCTAAGTTTGAAGACGTTTCGCTTCCCATCCAGGAAGCTTTTTCAATTCAAAATGTCAGAAATAGCGTTGAGTTCAAGGTTTTATACAGTAGCTCAACAAAGCCTAGTTTTTGTATAAATAATGGCCTGGAATCAAGATGCCCCTGAGCGAAATGCAGGCCCAGTCCTATATTGGAGGATTTACGGTATTTCTTCCTTCCCTGTGTGAAACGGAGGCGTTTTCCACGTCTGCGGCAGAAAGTATGCCTCGTTCTGACAGCTCAGGTTTATGTGGACATTGAAGCAAATCAAGCAATACTATACTTCTCTGATGAATCAATATCACCACCATTTCAGCGTTCCTTCCTTCCCTCCCTCTTTGGTGTGCGTGCTCCTATCTCATCTCTCCCTGTCTGGGGGAATTGATCTGCACAGATGGAGCGATATCAGCCCCCCCCCCCACATGCCCTTCTTTCACCACACTTTTGACACATAAATAAAATATGTGACCTTTTTTGTTTCAGTGTTAGTTCTGAGAAAGGGAGCGGGGCGCGCGGGACTCTCGCACAAAGTCGCTGGTAGACAGGAGGGATAGAGGAGTCGGCTGGTTGCCATCACTCACAGTTCACAGACACTGTACAAAATCCACTCAACTTTTCAACATATGCCGTCTTCTCATGGCGACGCAGACAGACTCTGAGGAATGGCGTAAAAAAAAAAATGTAGGAGAGCTCTAAATTATTCATGCATTTCTTTTTTCGTCATTATGTCTAAATTTACAGCAGCCCAGTCACATGGATCTATGGTTACATTTATACTGAAACTCTTAAAAAAAAAAAAAAAGACAGGAGGACGTGAAAAATCAACCGAATAAAACCAAAATAACAGATCAGGCCTCGCCATTAACAGGCCAACGCAACATGTTCCTCCACACAGTGGCTAGATATTCCCAGTGAAATGTCAAAGGCAATTCCACAGCTCGGCAACAAATAGCTGCCCGCTGAACTAACCTGGCATCCTTTGGGATGGAGCCGCTCGGGCCTGCAGGGAGGGATCCGCTCACATAGGTAACAGCGTCAGGGTTTTAAAAGGTTTCTTTAAAGGAATCTTTACGTTCTTGTGTTGCAAAGGCACTGCTTGTGTTTGCTTAAAGACAAGCCAGGTACTACATATGAGGACTAATGAGATTAAACAGGAATAATCTGATGATACGCTCATGAAGTCTACCTGTATGTCCACCCAAAGCTGGCTCATGTGTGATACAATCAGCCTTAATGTGACCCCAGACAAACCGCAGCGTAAAGGACCTGAGACTTCTCTCCCTCACCCCGTCACCTTGCTTTCTGTCCATCTCCTGTTTCCCTGACTTTAAACGTTCTCCGTCTTTGCAGAACAATAGCAGCATGTATCCAGTTTAGCCCCGTTCCCTCACACACACACACACACACAGGAACAACTTTCTCTCCTCCACTTTCTCCCTCTCTCCTTCCTCAAAGCCCTTAGTCACCTCAGACAGTCACCTCAGACGGTGGGAGGGGGGTTATTCCTCAGACTGTGCGACAGCGTGCTTAGCCCAGTTAAGCCAGCTCCAGCTCCGCTCCTGCTCGCCGCTGCACAGAGAGCCCTGCGAGAGAGAGAGGAAGAGAGGATGAGGGGAGTGCTGCTGAGTTCATTATCATTGTCGCCGTCCGCTTTCCCACAACACACTCCTCTCTACAGTATGTAGCATCCCCCCCCCACTCATCTGGAAGGGCTTTCCCTTCCCTGGAAAGAGGAGGGGACGGTGAATCCAGCCATGCTCTCTTTTAGGTTTTTAATATTTTATAGTTTCTGTTCCAGTTTTCTAATTTAGAGCACGCTTTGACCTGTTGCTACAACGCTGTGCATTTCAGCATACAATCTAAAGCACTGGAAAACGATCTAGAAATAAGTAGAAAATGTCTTGAAGTGTATTTACCCTTAATTTTAGAAGGTAAATGAGATAGCTTGCAAATAGAATGAGTATTTTTACTACTCTTAAAATAAGATAATTAGATAACATGCACTTGTAATTGGACAATGCAATTGCATTTTCTAATTTTAAATGTAAACTGTCTCGTTCCATTGGCAAAATGTCACTTTTACCTCCTTTATCCAAGAACAAATATACTTATTTTAAGAAAACATGACTTATCTAGATTTTGATTTTTTTTCAGTGAGCAGTTAGAAACCTTTTTCTTTATATTTTCCATATATTTGACTGAATTTTTGGTGCGATCACTGGAAAAATCTAAATCTAGATAAGTCATTTTTTCCTAAAATAAGTGCATTTGTTCTTAGATTGAGAAGGTAAAACAGAAATATTGGCAATAGAACAAGACAATTTAGATTTAAAATAAGAAAACACTATTGAATTGTCTTATTCCAAGTGCATTTTATCTAATTATCTTATTTTAAGAGTAAAAATACTCATTCCATTGGCACACTATCTCATTTACCTACTGAAATTAAGGGTAAATACACTTAATTTAAGATATTTTTTAACTTATTTCTAGATCATTTTTCAGGTGTTTTTAATTTGTTTAAAACCTACACTGGAAAAACGATCTAGAAGTAAGAGAAAAAGTGTATTTACCCTTAATTTGAATAGGTAGCTGAGATAATTTGCCAATAGAATTAGTATTTTTACTCTTAAAATAAGATAATTAGATAACATGCACTTGAAATAAGACAATGCAATTGTGTTTTCTTATTTTAGGTGTAAATTGTCTTGTTCCATTGGCAAAATGTCTCTTTTACCTCCTTATTGCAATAACAAACGCGCTTATTTTCAGAAAAAATGACTTCCCTAGATTTCGATTCTTTCCAGTGTAAAGGTCTTTTACATCTAATTTCTGGATTCTTTTTTAGTAATAAATAATGTATGACAAAATGGAAAACCAGAAAACAGATCCAGCTGGAAGTGGCGGTAGCAAATTCAATTAAAAAATCAATCAGTTGCTGTTAAGTGCGCCCAATAAGCTCTTGTGATGAAAGAACGTCTCTTTATATTTTTTTTCCTGCCTTCACTTTATCGTTTTAAACGCTTTTTTTGTGCTGAAGGTTTTTAGCTCAGCTTTTGAGGAATTGTTTGTGTACTGGATCGAGGAAAACGAGGGTAAACCGCCACCTATCCATCCATTTTCTTTCATTGCTTTTCCTTTTGTAGGGTCAGAAGGGATCGGATGCCTTTTGGGAAGGAAAACACTGGACTGGTCACCATTTCACAGGATAAACAGAAATGAACAAAATAATATGAAGAGAAAAACCTGGAGAAAATCCACACATGCATAAGGAGAACATGTAAACAGGAACCAGCCGAAACATTCCTGCATTTATTTAACTTTCCTAAATACTGCTGCCTGGATAGAAATAAAATAGAATCTTTAAAATAAATTCTACAGGGTCTGAGAGGCTCGGACAGAGAAATAATATTTGAAGGCAGGATGGTGAGCTGGATTCTGGAGAAGGTGGACTTTCTCACTTCAAAATAGATTCAAACTACTTTTTACCCACTGATCACAGCATGTATAGCTGCCATAGTTACAGGAAAAGAAAGGATAGGGTAGCTCCGCCCAACGCGCATCACACCCTCTGTTTTACCCCACAGCCAGAGCAGAAAAGATGCCTCAGCCGTGCATCACAACTAAAGTTGTAGAAGTATCAAAAGTGAAGCAGCACGTGCATTTTTGCTCGCTCTGCTGCAGAAACTTTTTGCTTTCTTAAGTCGGCACCGCGCTCTAAAGCCTGACTCTGGTTCATCCTTGTTTTGTCTTTTTTTTGGCTTGAATCTGAGAAATGTGACATAGAGAACAAGTCATTTCCCAGATCTATCATAGAGCTACAAGGATCTGGCAACCCCTGAGCTCCGTCTGTGATTTCAACCTACTATACCCAATCCTGTCATTGATGTTGATGTCGTGTCGTTAATGTTGGCATGGTAACAGAAGTAAATATTTATGTATTTTGGACCTGTCGATTCTATAAAACATATATATTTATATATATATTAGGGCTGTCAAAATTAACGCGTAAACGCGAGATGATTAATTTCTGGAATTAACGCGATATTTTTTTTTAACGCATTAACGTAGTCCCGCCCTGTTTTACCCACAATTCAATCAGCATATTCTCATTATCAGTTCGTATGAAATCGTACGAAAAGTTATGCACACTATTTCGTAAGTTTTGGACGTTTTTCCTCAAAAAACCTGATCAGTGCGCATGCGCGGGAAAAAGACAAAAAAAGCAGATCCGCGGACGGACGTAAAACTGGGAAAAACAGTGCAATAATTACTTCTTCATGTCTCTAACTACGTTGCTTGCTGTTTTATATCTTAGGGTTAGGGCTAATTGTTTTTTAAATTCTATGTTCTTGAATGGTGCTTAAGATGCGCATGCACATACGAGGAAAAAAACTTCCATAACGTACGAAATTACGGTGCATAACTTTTCGTACGATTTCATACGAACTCATAATGAGAATACACTGATTCAATTATCCGACATGAGCGAGATGGAGGAATCAGAAGAACCCGCTGGATGGACAGTTCGAGTATAAAAAAAACAAAGACGGGACAATAAATAAACATTTTGTGGTTTGCTCACACTGCAAGCAGGACTTTTCGTTTCACCAAAGCACCTCGAGCCTTAAATATCATCGTAATGCCAAGCATTCATTTGTTGGGGCTTCAACTTCAGGTGTTACGACTGGCATGCGTCAGACCACCCTCACCGAACGCAGGGTATGAAGTAACGGTCCGCTTTACATTCAGGACATGTAAACCAGGTAGTTTGCCTTAACAACTGGCTAAAAGATGAATAAATAAAAGGTAAAATTACCTCATTTAATTGTTTAAACGAAAAACGTTCCATCAGCCATCCTGCATTTGCTAAAAAAAAAAAGTAATGGCTAAGTTGCCAAAATTGTTGAGAATTAAATTCTTTTTTGGATTTGTCATTAATAAAAACTAAATGTAATACCCATCTTGCTTATCTTTCTGTTTTGAAAACAGTACACAAAAAATGTGTATTTTTCAATAATATGTAGGCTAGTGATTAATCGAAATTAATTCAAGAAACCTTGTGATTAATTAGATTAAAATTTTTAATCCTTTGACAGCATATATATGTATATATACATATATATATATATATATATATATATATATATATATATATATATGTATATGTATATATATATATATATATATATATATATATATATATATATATATATATATATATATATATATATATATATATATATATACGTGTATATATATATATATATATATATATATATATATATATATATATATATATATATATATATATATATATATATTTATATGTATATGTATATATATATATACACTATATTGCCAAAAGTATTTGCTCACCCATCCAAATTATTGGAATCAGGTGTTCCAATCACTTCCATGGCCACAGGTGTATAAATTCAAGCACCTAGGCATGCAGACTGTTTTTACAAACATTTGTGAAAGAATGGGTCGCTCTCAGGAGCTCAGTGAATTCCAGCGTGGAACTGTGATAGGATGCCACCTGTGCAACAAATCCAGTCGTGAAATTTCCTCGCTCCTAAATATTCCACAGTCAACTGTCAGCTGTATTATAAGAAAATGGAAGTGTTTGGGAACGACAGCAACTCAGCCACGAAGTGGTAGGCCACGTAAACTGACGGAGCGGGGTCAGCGGATGCTGACGCGCATAGTGCGAAGAGGTCGCCAACTTTCTGCAGAGTCAATCACTACAGACCTCCAAACTTCATGTAGCTCAAGAACAGTGCGCAGAGAGCTTCATGGAATGGGTTTCCATGGGCGAGCAGCTGCATCCAAGCCATACATCACCAAGTGCAATGCAAAGCGTCGGATGCGGTGGTGTAAAGCACGCCGCCACTGGACTCTAGAGCAGTGGAGACGCGTTCTCTGGAGTGACGAATCGCGCTTCTCCATCTGGCAATCTGATGGACGGGTCTGGGTTTGGCGGTTGCCAGGAGAACGGTACTTGTCTGACTGCATTGTGCCAAGTGTAAAGTTTGGTGGAGGGGGGATTATGGTGTGGGGTTGTTTTTCAGGAGCTGGGCTTGGCCCCTTAGTTCCAGTGAAAGGAACTCTGAATGCTTCAGCATACCAAGACATTTTGGACAATTCCATGCTCCCAACTTTGTGGGAACAGTTTGGAGCTGGCCCCTTCCTCTTCCAACATGACTGTGTACCAGTGCACAAAGCAAGGTCCATAAAGACATGGATGACAGAGTCTGGTGTGGATGAACTTGACTGGCCTGCACAGAGTCCTGACCTCAACCCGATAGAACACCTTTGGGATGAATTAGAGCGGAGACTGAGAGCCAGGCCTTCTCGTCCAACATCAGTGTGCGACCTCACAAATGCGCTTCTGGAAGAATGGTCAAAAATTCCCATAAACACACTCCTAAACCTTGTGGACAGCCTTCCCAGAAGAGTTGAAGCTGTTCTAGCTGCAAAGGGTGGACCGACGTCATATTGAACCCTATGGATTAGGAACGGGATGTCACTTAAGCTCATATGTGAGTCAAGGCAGGTGAGCAAATACTTTTGGCAATATAGTGTATATATATGTGCTCAGTTGTATAGATCATTTCATTCTGAACCACTCTGCATGTTCTGTGATATTATATAGACAGTAAATATGTATAAATTATTTTAATGATTTAATTGTTTTGATAAAACATTTGTAGCTCTTGGCTATAATCTCGCTTTTATTAACTTTACCTTACAAGCTGACTTCCTGTTTTTTGCACGTGTTGTTTTAAACATTTAGACCCCCCCCTCCGAACATTAGGGCATCAAAGGGAAAAATGCGGCTTCTGCATGGATCCGCAGATACATATTTCATGCAGTAGATATCCAGGTCATTAAACAACATTCTGACACCTCCGTTATTTACTACCCCAAGTGGTTTTCTACCTCGTTTAATCAGACTTCACCAAAACCTGCTGACTCAGACAGAAGCTTTCTTTCTTTCTTTCTTTCTTTCTTTCTTTCTTTCTTTCTTTCTTTCTTTCTTTCTTTCTTTCTTTCTTTCTTTCTTTCTTTCTTTCTTTCTTTCTTTCTTTCTTTCTTTCTTTCTTTCTTTCTTCCTTCCTTCCTTCCTTCCTTCCTTCCTTCCTTCCTTCCTTCCTTCCTTCCTTCGGTTCAACAGGATAAAGACAGAGAGGAGGGAAACAGCTGACTCAAAATGTGTCATGGACGTACTAACCAAGAACTGTTAACATGGCAGTGAGGTGGTTGTGTTTTTCATTTTCTCCGTCTCCATCTCTTCCTCCGTTGGAGAGTGATATATTAAACAGCCAAAGTGCCGTCCACTGTTTTTTTTGTTTTTTTTGCCCCAAAAGAGGTTTACCTTCGATTTTCTCTGCTGGGAAAAGCTGGCTGGAGGCGGGAGGGGCAAGATGGGCAGAGGGAAAACAAGAAGCGGCTCAGTAGAAGTCCTCTATAATGGAACGATCCTGGTAGGGATGATTTAAGTGCAGAAGAATGTGGGGGGGGAAAGGGAACGGACCGAACAGGAGGAAACAGAGATGTAAAGTGCTGACAGCTGTGTTTGCTGCAGACGGACTTCAGGGTCAGGAACACACACAAACAAATGTTCGCAGCATCCCTCGCCGACTAAAACTTGGACGTAGGGACGTTCTTTCACGCAGAAGCTCGCCCAGACCCCACCCGAAGAAAAAAAAAATCACAAAGGAACTACAAAAGCCACCCCTACCTCACACTTGTCTTCCACACACACACAAGGATAAGTCATGGGGAAACGGATGCCCATGTTTTGTGGGACCACCTGTTCATCCTGGATACGAGTCTGAGAACCCGGCAAGGGTTAACCCTTCATGTGGGCCGGAGCCAGGCCATGTGTGTGAGTGTGCGTGGGGGGGGGGGGGGGGGGGGGTGATGTGAGGTTCAGGTATTACCTATACTGTCAGAAACATCAATTATGGTGAGTGTTTGTGTGAGGGGGGCGTCTGCTTTGGCACCGCCCCATCTGAAACGTGCCCCACGAGTGGCACACTGGCTCAGGCTGTCCGGCTGGGACCGAACAGACCCCACTGCTGGACCGCCTCCAAAGTGACAAACGCACACAGACACACACAATCCAAGGTCTATGCTAGAGAGAGCGTCTTCCCTCAGCTCTTCCAAAAGGAAAAGAAAAAAAGTTAAACAAGTTGAGTTATCTAAATAAGTTTGTTTATTTCTAACCTCGTCCTATCTGTGTGGATTTTCAGACATTAAATACTAATCGCTGTGATCAATTTGTTCAGGACATCTCGAGGGTATTATGGAGGATTTTTAAAAGACCCGCCCTCTGCACTTAAAAAAAAAGCAAGTTCAAGAGTATTCAGAAGCCCATTCCTCCTCGTGCACGGCCTGTTTGAAATGTGCTGCTCTCATAGCTCAGCCATATCCTGACAGTGAAGTCGTAGGGAAATCATATTGAAATGTCAAATCATTCTGGCTTAAACAAGTATATAAATGTACTCTTTATCAGTCAATACTGTTGGAAAATTTAGAAAATTTCTACTTAAAAAAAAAATCCAGACTCTAAATCTGCGGGGTTTTTTTTCCTTTATTTTATGCAGGCTAGTTAGTTATACATCAGCCTGAACTCCTAAATTATCATATATCAACGGTCATCTGTCAATCAAATTTTTTCGGTCTTGATTCATATGTCGCAGCTAATATATACAATGGTTGAAATAAGAAATAAGAATCATTTCCTTTCCCATTGAGTTCTGTCCCAGTGTTCACGGGGTTGGACGTCTGTGTCTTCCGCTAACAGATCTATACTAGGGCTAAGACTGGTGATGTTTCACGAGTACACGAGCAAATGAGAACACTATCATAAATAGGTGTGGCCTCTAGCTCCGCCCCTGTCCTCAAGCATTTCATTCTGTGACCCCAATAACAGCAGCAATACAGACTGGTGACTCCCTAAAAAACATATACACTATAGATTTATCTTTCAATCTTAATATCCCTGAATCATGACGGAAATAATATTTTATTACAAATATTGATGTTTAAAAAGGTATTGTAGGGAACCAGCCAAGGACCAACCAAGACCAACCAAGGACCAAACAAGGGCCAGTCAAGGGCCAGCCAAGGGCCAGCCAAAGACCAACCAAGGGCCAGCCAAGGACCAAACAAGGGCCAGTCAAGGGCCAACCAAGGACAAACCAAGGACCAACCAAGGGCCAGCCAAAGACCAACCAAGGACCAACCAAGGGCCAGCCAAGGGCCAACCAAGGACCAACCAAGGGCCAGCCAAGGGCCAACCAAGGACCAACCAAGGGACAGCCAAGGGCCAACCAAGGACCAGCCAAGGGCCAGCCAAAGACCAACCAAGGACCAACCAAGGACCAGCCAAGGGCCAACCAAGGACAAACCAAGGACCAGCCAAGGGCCAGCGAAAGACCAACCAAGGACCAATCAAGGGCCAGCCAAAGACCAACCAAGGACCAATCAAGGGCCAGCCAAAGACCAACCAAGGGCCAGCCAAGGGCCAACCAAGGACAAACCAAGGACCAGCCAAAGATCAACCAAGGACCAGCCAAGGGCCAGCCAAAGACCAACCAAGGACCAACCAAGGGCCAGCCAAGGGCCAACCAAGGACCAACCAAGGACCAGCCAAGGGCCAACCAAGGACCAACCAAGGACCAGCCAAGGGCCAGCCAAGGACCAAACAAGGACCAGCCAAGGGCCAACCAAGGACCAGCCAAGGGCCAACCAAGGACCAACCAAGGACCAAACAAGGGCCAGTCAAGGGCCAACCAAGGACAAACCAAGGACCAACCAAGGGCCAGCCAAGGACCAACCAAGGACCAACCAAGGGCCAGCCAAGGGCCAACCAAGGACCAACCAAGGGACAGCCAAGGGCCAACCAAGGACCAGCCAAGGGCCAGCCAAAGACCAACCAAGGACCAACCAAGGACCAGCCAAGGGCCAACCAAGGACAAACCAAGGACCAGCCAAGGGCCAGCCAAAGACCAACCAAGGACCAATCAAGGGCCAGCCAAAGACCAACCAAGGACCAATCAAGGGCCAGCCAAAGACCAACCAAGGACCAACCAAGGGCCAGCCAAGGGCCAACCAAGGACAAACCAAGGACCAGCCAAAGATCAACCAAGGACCAGCCAAGGGCCAGCCAAAGACCAACCAAGGACCAACCAAGGGCCAGCCAAGGGCCAACCAAGGACCAACCAAGGACCAGCCAAGGGCCAGCCAAGGACCAAACAAGGACCAACCAAGGACCAGCCAAGGGCCAACCAAGGACCAGCCAAGGGCCAACCAAGGACCAACCAAGTACCAACCAAGGTCCAGCCAAGGACCAGCCGAGGACCAACCAAGGGCCAACCAAGGGCCAACCAAGGACCAGCCAAGGGCCAGCCAAGGACCAACCAAAGAACAACCAAGGACCAACCAAGGTCCAGCCAAGGACCAGCCGAGGACCAACCAATGACCAACTAAGGACCAGCCAAGGACCAACCAAGGACCAACCAAGGACCAGCCAAGGACCAACCAAGGACCAACCAAGGACCAGCCAAGGACCAACCAAGGACCAACCAAGTACCAACCAAGGTCCAGCCAAGGACCAGCCGAGGACCAACCAAGGACCAACCAAGGACCAGCCAAGGACCAACCAAGGACCAGCCAAGGACCAACCGAGGACCAACCAAGGACCAACCAAGTACCAACCAAGGTCCAGCCAAGGACCAACCAAGGACCAACCAAGTGCCAACCAAGGTCCAGCCAAGGACCAGCAGAGGACCAACCAAAGACCAACCAAAGACCAACCAAGGACCAACCAAGGACCAACCAAGGACCAGCCAAGGGTCAGCCGAGGACCAAGCAGAGGTGTTTGAGTTCTTTTTAGACCAACTTTGGAATTTCTGTGACTTTAAACAAGAAACGTTGTGTATGTGTGTTGGGTGGGGGGGGTCTTGGCATTGGTAATATGTACTTATGGCCCCAAGGTAGATCCTCAGCACTCATAAACACATCTAGGAGCAACGACTCCCAATTCTGACCTGCAGACACGCTCCCACACACATATTTGCATCCACACCAACCACCTTGGATCATGAATCTCATCATTCTCATAAGTGTCTGAAAACATGCAAGTGCCATTACTAACCCACCACCACCTCATCCCCCGCCCCCCGACAAATAATCACCTAGAAGGAGGAAACAAGAATGAGTAGGAGAGAAAAAAAAAAAGGCAATCTTGCCTTTCAAACGAAAAGGGGAAAATGTTTTAAGGGGCAATGAATTTTGTGGAGCTGAATAGGATGTTGGTACATGTTTTACTAAAGGAAATATAATGGCAGACTATTATTAGATCACATTAATCACGAGTGTGCCAAAGGCAGTGACAGCCGTGCTGAAAAGGATTGAAAACGCTGGTAATGGATATAAATTACCCATTGTGTGATAAAAGGATTTTTTCTTCACTAAGAAGGTAAAAAGGAATAAAACACTAAGAGAACCACTAAACGCTGCGTCTACATATTTGTGTGTGTACAAACGTGTGCGCGTGCGTGCAAGCCCCGCCACCAGGGTTTGTGCGTATGTGCAACATGTAATAACACAGGGTTATCGGTGAGGATTAAAATTTTTTAAGGGAATCAGATAGTGACAGTGAGGCCTCGCATTAAAGCCACCAGTGACAGAATGGAAGTGAGGATTAAAAACAGATTAAACTGGTTTGTAGTGACGGAGATGAAAGGAAGGAGGAAGAGAGGGAGGGGCCGAGGGGAGACGGGGGGAGCTTTGACAGAGGTCTGTCAGGCTTTTGGCGTGGTGATAATGAGTCACATCTCCCATGCACTGTTATTTATTGCTGCCTTGGCTCACAAACAAAAGATCAATAATTTTTGAGCAAATCTAATGTTGTCCTCGATGCTAATGCGCTCGTCCATCACATCTGCCATCTTCACCAAGGAGATGGACTGATTCCCTGTTTATTTGGAGATCAAATGCAATCAGATCACATGTCTCTAATAAACAGAGAGGAAACAGTGTCCCATGTGAACATGCGCGGCACCTCAGATCGCGTCCCCGCATTCATGCATTCATGTGTCACGGATGCGTAAATGATTATATATGGCGAGAGGGGCCAACGGGCTGCCACAACACTTCTGGCCATCAATCTTCATTTCTACCTCAGACTTTGCTTGTGAAAGATGAAGAGTATCGGCGGCCTGTGGCCCCCGACAACACAGGAGGTGCGTGAGCATCCGTCAAAGCGGCGCGCCCGGTGCTCACCGGTTAGCCCTGCGGCGCAGAGAGAGATAAGAAGACAGCAGATCCTTCACTGACAACTAGCCCTGGGTGAGACACTTTCCAGCCACCTGAACTCAATCAGGCCCCAGCGGAGGGAGGCAAGCGCTCGGTTGTTTCATTTCATCTCCATCCCCTCACTCACTCACTCAGTGTGCATTTGATTCATCTTGCAACGCCACACGCATGAACAGAAATCACATTTGGATTCTGGAGTCTGTGCTGCTGTTATCTGCTTGCCTTTGGTTCGGTTCAACCAGTTTAACTAAAGATCCCGTTCCAGTTCTTTTGTACGGGATTTGGACCAACCCAACTGTTCACTGTGTGCAAGGATTCATTCGGGACCATCTCAGTTCATCTTGGCACACCAACACACCCCCACCCCGCGCCAATATGTAGAGCTACGACGGTACGGGCTGTGGCAGGTGGATACACTAAGCTCCTTCTCCTACTCCCTGGGTGAGGTGTGAGGAGCAAAACAATGACACACAAAGGTCACCGAGCCCACAACTGCTCACCTGCTGTGGGGCTGACCTGCCAAACGCACCCCTGGGGCACAAAAAAAAGCTAGAGGAAAAAAAAAGAGTTTGGAAAAAGAATATGAACTAAAGAGCAAAAGGATATTAAAAAATAAGGAAAGATTTAAGGCCATATCTTCTATTTTCCTGCATAAGCAAACAATGTTTCCAACATCTATGATCTGATGGAGGCACAGGATAGTTTAAGGGGAAATGTTATTTCTAATGGTTGGTGTTTATTGGTACAGGGGGGGATTTACACTGGAAAAAAATTGAAATCTAGATAAGTTGTTTTTTCTTAAAATAAGTGTATTTGTTCTTGGATTTAGCAGGTAAAAGAGAGATTTTGCCAATGGAACAAGATTTACACTTACAATAAGAAAACACAATCGCATTATCTTATTTCAGGTGCGTTTTCAACATATTCTCATTATCAGTTCGTATGAAATCGTACGAAAAGTTATGCACAGTATTTCGTACGTTTTTGACGTTTTTCCTCGAAAAATCAGATCAGTGCGCATGCGCAGGCAGACAGACGAAAAAAGCCGACCCGCTGACGGACGTAAAACTGGGAAAAACAGTGCAATAATCACTTCTTCATGTCTCTCACTAGGTTGCTTGCTGTTTTGTATCTTAGGGTTAGGGTTAATTGTATGTTAAATTCTATGTTATTAAATGGTGCGTAAGATGCGCATGCGCAAGGATATCTTGTCTCGAGGCAAGACGTAAAAATACAACGAAATTAGCCGAAAAAAAACGTCAAAAACGTACGAAATTACTGTGCATAACTTTTTTTACGATTTCATACGAACTGATAATGAGAATACACTGGCATTTTATCTAATTTTCTTATTTTAAGAGCAAAAATACTCATTCCATTGGCAAACTATCTCATTTACCTACTCAAATTAAGCGTAAATACACTTAATTTAAGACATTTCTACTTATTTTTAGATCCTTTTTCCAGTGTATACCATTTGGCAATACTACACTGCAAAAATGATCTAAAAATTTGTAAGAAAGTCTTAAATTAAGTACATTAACTCTTAATTTGAGCAGGAAAATAAGATGATTTGCCAATAGAATTTGTATTTTTACTCTTAAAATAGAATAATTAGATATAATTAGATAATATGCACTTGAAATAAGACAATGTAATCGTTTTTTCTTATTTTAAATGTAAATTGTCTTGTTCCATTGGCAAAGTGTTACACTTACCTCATAATTCAAGAAAAAATGACTCATTGAAATAAAACGTTTTTGCAGTGTAGGCAGTTGCTTAGGGCCCCAAGTTCCTGGGGGCCCCATAAAACTTCTTCTACATGTTATGGTTAATACAACTATTCCTTATTTGTGCACATTAATTATGTTTTTGATAAAAATCCTTTCGCTAAAACGCCATCAGAACGCTGATAATATTAAGTGTGTCTCATATTAAAGAATATTCTTAAGGGGGCTCATTTAAGTTGAAAATATTCAACTCAAAATATTTTAATTGTTCTTTGTACATCGGGGAAGATTAATGAATCATCTGCTGCAGTTTAAACAACTTTAACACAAACTCTTCTGGGAGATTCTCCTGAAAAGCATCTGTACATTTGGGTCAAAGTGGTTCTTATAAATTCCCACTTCCAAAAATATGCTGAAGCATTAAAAAGCACCCTGCTATATGTTTAAGGTGGATTAAATTTGTAAAGTTATGTTGTTGACCTCTAATTTTAAATAAGTATGCTGAATGATGATAATTAGACCGAACATGAAGGTTCTTCAGTATGCAGAGGTGGATTCCTACCAAACATTATCCAAGAAGGAATAACCACTATATTTGTAAAACTATTATGAGTGATTACCTCCGAATGCATCTCTCCTAAATAACTCAAAGTTTGCTGTAAGTCAGCTGAAATAAGCAGAAAGATGGCAAATAGAGATGGAGCAGAAAATAAACTGAAAGATGGGATAGAAAAGCTCCCATTTATTGTTGCCATTCAGCCTCTTTGTGAATAAAAAGGCAGTAAAACAAACCAAATGTTAACTTCACATCATATGTATGTTGAATTTCTTTGAGCAGCCTTTTTAGAGATTATTTTTACAGGATAAAAACAGAAATACAAGAAAATGACTAAAAGCAGTGGTATAAAGCGTAAATTAAAGGAAAAGTCTGGTCATATTCAGAATACAAACTTCTGAAAGTAGTTTAAATATGAAATTATTTAATACTGTTCAACAAATAAGTGTTTTTTTATTAAGAGTAATTTCAAATCACCTATAGGCTCCAGATTACACCAATATTAAGGAACAAATTTAACCCCACACTTTCGAAATGCTGTAACAAATGAAATATCATATGAAGGATCATACTACTCCTTTCATTCTAGGCTTTTAACCAGGCTTGCTTTAGCGCTCATAGAACAGCAAATATCTCATTTTCAGCCCAACCGATGTTACACACCCTATTCAGAGACCTTAAGGAGCAGCACCAAATACCCTATAGAATCATTCTATCACCCCTTTAACTATTCTTAGTAGGGTTGTCATGATACTAAACTTTTCAACTCGATACCGATACTAAGGAAAATATTCGATACTCGATGTCATTTTCGATACCACAAGAATAAAAACAAGGACTCCAAAACTCAACAGAAATATTTTCATTACTAAAAAAATACAATAAATAAGTAAAAAACAATAAGAACAATATTTTGAGGTTGTATGCTGTGCACAATATTAAGCAAGCTTGATAAAAAACTTACAAAATTAAAATTAAGTGTTCCTTCCTCGGCTATGTTTTGCAGACATAACAATGACACTAGCCAAACCAGTTACTTTTGACAACCGTAATTCTTAGTACTTCTGAGATGATTATAAGAAATTATGTATAAGATCAACATTCGAGTACAGTATATACACTGGAAAAGTTTCATTTCAAAAAAATCTTTTTTTCTTAAAATAAGTGCATTTATTCTCGGATTGAGAAGGTAAAACAGACATTTTGCCAATGAAACAAGATAATTTACACTTAATAATAAAACACAATTGTATTGTCTTAGTTCAAGTGCATATAATCTAATTATCTTATTTTAAGAGTAAAAATACTCATTTCATTGGCAAACTTTCTGATTTACTTCATTAAATTAAGAGTAAATACACTTAATTTAAGAAATGTTTACTTATTTCTAAAGAATTTTTCCAGTGTACTGTATACCCTTTGCACCTTTTTCTTAAATTTAAACTCAATCAATCAACATAAAATTAATATTTGGGTTCGTCATTTATCTTTTCTTTTGTCTCATTTGGACAGTATCGTAAAAAGACGTCTTCCGTTGGCTTCAATCTAAGCGGTTTTGGGTTTTTCCACTTTAGCTGACAGTGACGCATTTATCAGTTGTGGTGTTATTTCAACAGGTGAGATGTTTCTGACTGTCTCCGCCTTGAACACTGTGACTTTTGCTGAATCTTTGACGTCTATAAACCAGCATCACTCTGTCATGAACTCTAGTGTATGATGCTGTCATCAACGCTGCATATTTCTCTGCACATTACACTGCAAAAACAATGTAAAAATAAGTAAAAATGTCTTAAACTAAGAGTATTTACCCTTAATTTGAGTAGGTAAATAAGATGATTTGCTAAGGGAATTAGTATTTTTACTCTTAAAATCAGATAATTACATAAAATGCACTTGAAATAAGACAATGCGATTGTCTTTTCTTATTTTAAGTGTAAACTGTCTTGTTCCATTGGCAAAATGTCTCTTTTACCTCCTCAATCCAATAACAAATGCACTTACTTTAAGAAAAAATTACTTATCTAGATTTTGATTTTTTTCCAGTGTAGCTGACAGTGACGCATTTATCAGATGTGGTGTTATTTCAACAGGTGAGAGGTTTCTGACTGTCTCCGCCTTGAACACTGTGCCTTTTGCTGAATCTTTGACGTCTATAAACCAGCATCACTCTGTCATGAACTCTAGTGTATGAGGCTGTCATCAACGCTGCATATTTCTCTGCACATTACACAGCAAAATCAATGTAAAAATAAGTAAAAATGTCTTCAACTAAGAGTATTTACCCTTAATTTGAGTAGGTAAATAAGATGATCTGCTAATGGAATGAGCTTTTTTACTTAAAATAAGATAATAAGATAAAATGAGCTTGAAAAATGACAATTCAATTGTTTTTTTACCCTTATTCTAAATGTAAATTATCTTGTTCCATTGGAAAAGTGTCTCACTTACAGTACCTCCTATGTAAGCAAAATGTTAGAAAAGAAGAAAAAGCTCAAATTAGGGATTTTTCCATAGAATTTGTTGGACAAATATTTACAGTACTGCGTTCAGATTCTTAAAAAGAACAGCGACAACAGCTGACTATTGTTTGTTTCTGTACAGCTTCCAAGAAGCTTGACCTTTTGCCGTGTCCTTACAGTGCTCTGAACATTGAGGAAGTCTGCCATGCTTGTAGGTGTCTTGGTATGCCAACAGTGGGAAAGAAAGGCGCAGTGGGGGAGAGAATTAGGTGGAGCAGGGAGTTGCCTTGGGTCGCCATGGGTCATGGTGTGCCTCCCTGGTCACAACCTTATGTCAAGGCTTTAATATTCCACCTGCCAAGGTCCTGACCTGCTGTATGAAGCTCTCACTTCACTCAAACGCTTTCCAGGAAAAATGGATGAATTAGGGTTATTATTAGGTTTAACCTAAAGGTAAAAAAAAGCAATTTATATTGCTTTTCTTGTTAAAGAACATTTAAATACAAGCTGAAATTCAATTAAGTTTATTTCTATAGTGCCAATTCACAACACATGTCATCTTGAGGCACTTTGCAGTTCACCAGATCATCCAGTCAGATTGATTCAAAGTTTTCTACCTAAGGAAAACCAGTTGATTGCATCGACTCATTGAATGCATGCTTGTAGCGACAGTGGAGAGGAAAAACTCCCTTTTAACAGGAAGAAACCTCCAGCAGAACCATCTGCTGAGGCCGACTGGGGTTCAAGGAGACAGAAGCAGAGATATAAAAAGAAGCTGCAAAAGGAGGCCCCGTCCAGGAAACACACAGCCAGGCAGACGAGCACCGAGCCAGCTCCCATGTCAGAGGATGAAGAGAGCACATCCAGCCAGTCACAGTCAGAAAAACAGGACTACACTGAAAAATAGGCAGATCTCCAACATCTATAAACAAAGGTGTTGATGGCAGCAGCACAGCTGATATTTCTCTCCAGGAAGGAGTCACAGCCAAACTAGAGATGTTTCAGTTAATAGTTTATTAATGAACATAAACCCAGAGGAGAAGCGCTGTAGCTGGAAATGCCTTAGAAATCAGACTTCTGGGCAAGGAGAGGTGGCTGCTACCGGGATACCGGTTTTGATCCAGTTCCAGTGAGACAGAAAAGCACATTCAACAGATCATTGACACATCCTGCAGTCAACTCTGCTTAGAAACATCAGAGAGAAGCTGGATGAGTGACTTGCCCAAGCTGTCAGCGACTCCGGAACGCATAAAAGCAGCACTTTGGGCTGAGGAAACATGTGGAGCCTAAGCATTGAACACAACAGCGGTGTCATCGTCTGCAGACTGACAGCAGCCAGGGCTGCTTATCGGTGCATCCCCATCTTAGTGAACCAACAGCTCAAACGAAGCAGTCTGAGGCTGAGACAAGCCTGACGCTGCAACAGAGGCTTTTGGTTCCTGCTGCTTTTCATAGCCTGAACGTTGCCCTCGGGATTCCAGCGCACTTAGAATCATGTCAAAGCTCTCAGCTGCGCGTGACGTCTCCCTCAGCCGCCGCTGTCATGTTCCCTCTGCTGCTCACTTACACCCCCTTAAAGTCCTCATTTTTTTTAAGCACACATATCAAAGCGGAGAGTAAAAATAGGAGAGGTTGTGATTTTACTCTTTCTTCTTCAGTACAATGAAGCCGTGAGAATCGGACGGAGCGCAGAGCCGGGGAAACATCGGCACAGATCTGTGCAATCCACATCCTTTCAAAGCACCGGCAGTACATCATTTGTATTGATGCAATATTAAATTTCAATATTGCATGTCAAAAGGTAGAAAATGATAGATCACAGCCAAGCTAAATGAATTATTAAAGGCCTACGTTGGCTATGCTATCGGCTTCTCCTACAATCAGCTGTGTCAGAGGAGTGCAGTCGGTGATACTGGCAGCATTTTCAAAGCTTTGTCATTTTTCTTTTTAGTCGCATTTCTGCTTTCTTAATCTAGATTTCTGTCATTTATTAATGTTCCCAAAGAGCTAAAAACCCACAGATCTTTGCGTCCTTATAATCAAAGGCTCAACTCACACCCTCTAATTTTCTTTAAAAAAAAAAAAGGTTAGAAAATAATGAATAAAGTCATAATTAATATTCAATACTGAACATAAGATAAGGCTAAGAAAATATTTAGTCTTTGTTAGATAAGTTAACAGCCTACACTGCAAAAATGATCTAAAAATAAGTCAACATGTCTTAAATTAACTGTATTTCCCCTTAATTTGAGTAGGTAAATGAGATAGTTTGCCAATGGAATGAGGATTATTACACTTAAAGTAAGATAATTTCATAATATCCACTTGAAATAAGACAATGTAATTGTGATTTCTTATTATAAGTGTATATTGTCTTGTTCTATTGGCAAAGTGTCTCACTTACCTCCTCAATTCAACAGAAAATGCACGTATTGCAAGAAAAATTACTGTTTCAGAGGAGTGATCATAGCGCTCTGTATCAGCCGCTCTGTGTCTGTCTCCCTGCCAGCTCCCAGATCAGCTTCTCTGATTGGTTGATGTGGCGCGTCGAGCAGCAAAAGTTCAAATTTATCGACTCCAGCAGTGCTGCTTCTGAAGCAGGTTGCACGCTTTAGCTGCTCTTAAGATCATGACGCGCTGCTGTACCAGTGTACAATGAGTTTAGTTAATTTCAATTCAGTTTATTTCTATAGGACAAATTCACAACACATGTCATCTCAAGGCACTTTACAGTTCACCAGATCATCCAGACAGATTGATTCAGTTTTCTATTTAAGGAAAACCAGTTGATTGCATTGACTCATCGACTCAAATACAATCCCTCACACTAAGCATGCTTGTAGCAACAGTGGAGAGGAAAAACTCCCTTTTAACAGGAAGAAACCTCCAGCAGAACCAGGCTAAGTGTGAGCGGCCATCTGCTGAGGCTGAGACTGGGGTTCAAGGACACAGAAGCAGAGATACAGAAACCCAACTGTAAAAGGCTCCCATGTCAGAGAATGAGTAGAGCACATCCAGTTAGGCACAGTCAGAGAAACAGGAATACACTGAAAAACAGTCCGATCTCCAACATCTATAAACCAAGGTGTTGAGGGCAGCAGCACAGCTGATATTTCTCTCCAGGATGGAGTCACAGCCAAACAAGAACAGACCAGATTAAGCTACTACTGTATGAGAAAAAAAGCTGACCTAGTCCCGCTGCTGCATGTCTTCTTGCTCTCTATAACCTCATTTTCTGTCTGCCTACTTTTGAAAACAATACACTAAAGGCCATAAGAGCCTAAACAGGCATCTTAGATCTTTAGAAGAAGGTAGTTAGGCCGAACGCTGCAGTGGTTCCATGTAAAAACATCAGGGAATAAACAGCAAACCGCTGGCAGCAGGCAGAAAAAACCTCAGTGAATTTCAGAATAAAATCAAACTGCCAATCTCTATGCTAAGTTGACTAGCGAAAACAAAAATAGGAGGAAACAGAGCGGCTACAGGAGAATGAAAGGACATTTAGGCTGGAAAAGGAGTTTAAACCTTGAACTACCAGAGAAACGTGAACGTCTTTTTCCCCAGCCTGACTTTTCACAGCACTGCAGCTGATTTGTATTTAGTGTAAGAAGATATAACAAGGACCCACTTCACATTGGAAAAACTAAAAATGGAATCCAAAAAAAGTATTCTCACTACACAGGAAAAAATCAAAATCTAGATAAGTATTTTTTTCTTTAAATAACTGCATTTGTTCCTGGATTGAGGAGGTAAAGGAGCCATTTTGCCAATGGAACAAGACAATTTACACTTGCAATAAGAAAAGACAATTGTAATGTCTTCTTTCAAGTACATATTATCTAATCTAATAATCCTGAGCTATCTCTATAGTTATGCTGCTATAGGCTTAGACTTTTGGAGGACATAGGGACCCCCATTTCATCATTCTGCTTCATTCTCTCTCTGTTCTCCTATTCTGCAGAATCTGTTAGTTCAATCTCTAACCTTCTGCTCTCTCTGCTTTTCCTCAGAGTAGCATCACCTCGTCTGTTCCTGTTTGGCTGTGACGTCATCCTGGAAAAACATCAGCTGTGCTGCTTCTATCAACACCCTTGTTAATAGATGTTGGAGATCGGCCTGTTTTCCAGTGTGGTCCTGTTTCTCTGACCGTGACTGAGTGGATGTGCTCTCTTCGTCCTCTGGCATGGGAGCTGCCTTGGAGCTCGTCTGCCTGGCTGTGTGTTTCCTGGACGGGGCCGCCTTTTGCAGCTGCTTTTTGTATCTCTGCTTCTGTCTCCTTGAACCCCAGTCGGCCTCGGCAGATGGCCGCTCACACTGAGCCTGGTTCTGCTGGAGGTTTCTTCCTGTTAAAAGGGAGTTTTTCCTCTCCACTGTCGCTACAAGCATGCTTAGTGTGGGGGATTGTATTTGAGTCAATGAGTCAATGCAATCAACTGGTTTTCCTTAGATAGAAAACTTTGTATCAATTTGACTGTATGATCTGGTTGAACTGTAAAGTGACTTGAGATGACATGTGTTGTGAATTTGGCGCTATATAAATAAACTGAATTGAATTGAATTGAATTAATTATCTTAATTAAAAAAAAAATACTCATTCAATTGGCAAGATACACTATATTGCCAAAAGTATTTGCTCACCCATCCAAATTATTGGAATCAGGTGTTCCAATCACTTCCATGGCCACAGGTGTATAAATTCAAGCACCTAGGCATGCAGACTGTTTTTACAAACATTTGTGAAAGAATGGGTCGCTCTCAGGAGCTCAGTGAATTCCAGCGTGGAACTGTGATAGGATGCCACCTGTGCAACAAATCCAGTCGTGAAATTTCCTCGCTCCTAAATATTCCACAGTCAACTGTCAGCTGTATTATAAGAAAATGGAAGTGTTTGGGAACGACAGCAACTCAGCCACGAAGTGGTAGGCCACGTAAACTGACGGAGCGGGGTCAGCGGATGCTGACGCGCATAGTGCGAAGAGGTCGCCAACTTTCTGCAGAGTCAATCACTACAGACCTCCAAACTTCATGTGGCCTTCAGATTAGCTCAAGAACAGTGCGCAGAGAGCTTCATGGAATGGGTTTCCATGGTCGAGCAGCTGCATCCAAGCCATACATCACCAAGTGCAATGCAAAGCGTCGGATGCGGTGGTGTAAAGCACGCCGCCACTGGACTCTAGAGCAGTGGAGACGCGTTCTCTGGAGTGACGAATCGCGCTTCTCCATCTGGCAATCTGATGGACGGGTCTGGGTTTGGCGGTTGCCAGGAGAACGGTACTTGTCTGACTGCATTGTGCCAAGTGTAAAGTTTGGTGGAGGGGGGATTATGGTGTGAGGTTGTTTTTCAGGAGCTGGGCTTGGCCCCTTAGTTCCAGTGAAAGGAACTCTGAATGCTTCAGCATACCAAGACATTTTGGACAATTCCATGCTCCCAACTTTGTGGGAACAGTTTGGAGCTGGCCCCTTCCTCTTCCAACATGACTGTGCACCAGTGCACAAAGCAAGGTCCATAAAGACATGGATGACAGAGTCTGGTGTGGATGAACTTGACTGGCCTGCACAGAGTCCTGACCTCAACCCGATAGAACACCTTTGGGATGAATTAGAGCGGAGACTGAGAGCCAGGCCTTCTCGTCCAACATCAGTGTGCGACCTCACAAATGCGCTTCTGGAAGAATGGTCAAAAATTCCCATAAACACACTCCTAAACCTTGTGGACAGCCTTCCCAGAAGAGTTGAAGCTGTTCTAGCTGCAAAGGGTGGACCGACGTCATATTGAACCCTATGGATTAGGAACGGGATGTCACTTAAGCTCATATGTGAGTCAAGGCAGGTGAGCAAATACTTTTGGCAATATAGTGTATTTCATTTACCTACTATAAATTAAGGTTAAATACACTTCATTAAAGACATTTTTACTTATTTCTAGATCATTTTTCCAGTGTAAACTGAAGCCACTTTATGGAATTACACTGGAAAAACGATCAAGAAATAAGTAAAAAATTCTTAAATTAAGTTTATCCACCCTTATTTTGAGTAGGTAACTGACATGATTTGCCAACGGAATGAGTATTTGTACTCTTAAAATAAGATTTTTAGATAAAATGCACTTGAAATAAGACAATGCAATTGTGTTTTCTTAATTTAATTATAAATTGTCTTGTTCAGTTGGCAAAAGGTCTCTTACCTTCGCAATTCAAGAACAAATGCACTTATTTTAAGAAAAAATTACTTATCTAGATGTTGATTTTTTCCACAAATACATATATATATATATATATATATATATATATATATATATATATATATATATATATATATATATATATATACATACCCGGAACATATATGTATCAGTATGTGCTGATACTGCACAGCCAGGTATCGGGCCAAAAAATGGCGTCGGCCCAACACTAGTGATTACAACAGGTGAAGAAGAAGAAAAAGAGCAGTGATAAGCTTTCAACTCTGACAGGAAACATAATTTAATATGTGGTTTTGCGACCAAAACAATGACAACGAATAGTCGATGACTAAAACCACACCATCATCTGCGGTTCTGTGTGTGAACTGGAACATTCGGCTGTAATAGCTAGAAATGACCTGTTGAAGGTAACGCAGTAGATTAGTAGATGTTAGATTTCCATTTCTGATGTGATATCCTAAACCCTTCCCCCCAGAGAGGTTTTAATTGCACGGTCCAGATTGCCAAGACTGGTCAGGGCCTGGTGACCCCCCATGAGAAGTCAGAGTCACCATTTAGCTACCAGATCCTATGCAAACGAACACAGCCCCCCCCCCCCCTCGTGTTATGGTGCGAACACTGACTGGCAAAAATTCAATTTTCATCCCCCCTTTTGTGAGCAAGCCTGCTGTCTTGCCCTAACGATGTTCCCCCCTCATACACCCGTTCTCTTGCCTTCTCCCTTCTACAACAGAACACAGCGGAGTCGTTAGGACCCTCTCTTCATTACTTCAAAAAACCAATCATTAGACACCAGAGTATATACGTAATTAGAAAATCACTTCCTTTGCAATCCCGGCTAAGTAGTTTACATACTGTAATTACAGGGACAAAATCAATTTTTAATCATTTCACTGATTGGGCTCATCAGCTCAGTAGGAACATTGTATCCTGCTTGTTGTGCGAAACAACATCTGGGCTAAAACAATTACCCTTTTGTGTTGTAGAGCGTTTCTGAAAATGCCTTGCTGCCTCTTCTTCCCCCACATCGCGGACTCCCTTTTCTAACTCTATTCATTTTGGAACATCATTTTCCCTTTGTCTTCCCATCCTTTCTTCCTCTGCTTGGCTTTTTTTTCTCTTTTTCTCCCCCCCTTCCTTACCTCTGTCTCAGTCTTGCACTCTCTGCCCTTGACTTGGACACGGAGGATCACATTTAAAGCTTTATAAATCAATACGCTATAATAAGCTGCTCTTGACAGAACAAGCAACAAAGGAGGGGTAAAAAAAACAAAAAAAAACATATTGGTTTTTTAACGCCTCCCATGTTTTTGATTGTCACGCCCTTGTTGTTGTCATTGACATTTTTATATTGTTGTCTTCAGCAAAACTTGCTTCTTCCAGTTGTGCAGGAATATCTCTTTATGACGGTGTTCTGTCAGACCAGCATACCTATAGTAAATACGCATGCGCAAGACGACAGATTTGCGTTTATCCCTTAAGTTTTAAACTGAAAATAGACTTTAAACTACCTCTACGGGGGTGTATCCCTTTAGTCATGTACAAAAACACAAAATAAACATAAAAACAACCTCTTAGCATTCTCATTTTGGGAAATTCTCGCCTATATTGCGTACCCAAATGGAAAAGCAAATAACTTAGGAACTGCACTGCAAAAAAATTAAATCTAAATAAGTCCTGTTTTCTTAAAAGAAGTGTATTTTGCCTTGAATTGAGGAGGAAAGTGACACACTCTGCCAATGGAACAAGACAATTTACATTTTAAATAAGAAAAAACAATTTCATTGTTTTATTTCAAGTGCATATTATCTAATTATACTTTATTAAGAGTAAAAATATCCCATTGGCAAATCATCTTATTTAACTACTCAAATTAAGGGTAAATACACTTATTTTAAGAAGTTTTGACTTATTTCTAGATGGGTTTTACAGTGTGTGAACCCAAATGACATTCCCAATACATTATTTGAAAGCTAACACCCTGTAGTTTCTGAATATATAAATAAAAATTGGGTGAGTAGAACACACGCTAAGCTGCATCAGTTCTAACATGATATGCTTTACAATAGGCATGTATCTACAGCAGTTCCAGAGCTGTGGGGCTTTGAACTAAATGTGCCAAATACAAAGATGTTGACACTTTTGTCTTGCAGGTAAAGAAACATACCAAACATTGCTGGCAAACAACTAAGGAAATAATAATTATTAGGAAGTAAATATTATCAAGACGCTAAGCATTAGCTATGACCAGCTAATGATGTCAGCAACCAGACATTATGAGCGATTTTCTCATCATAGAATATTTTTATTACAAATATGCTGGATTACTTTTAATCCCTGGGCCCTTATGGACGAATACACTGGAAAAACCATATAGAA
This sequence comes from Cyprinodon tularosa, assembly GCF_016077235.1. Lineage (NCBI taxonomy): Eukaryota > Metazoa > Chordata > Actinopteri > Cyprinodontiformes > Cyprinodontidae > Cyprinodon > Cyprinodon tularosa. The sequence goes on from NW_024039540.1 coordinate 1,471,207, forward strand.
ATAAGTTAAAATTTCCTAAATTAAGTGTATTTTCCCTTAATTTTAGTAGATAAATTAGATACTTTGCCAATGGAATTAGTATTTTTACTCTTAAAATTAGATAATTAGATAATTTGCACTTGAAATAAGACCATGCAATAGTGTTTTCTGATTTTAAGTGGAATTTGTCTTGTTCCATTGACAAAATGTCCCTTTTTCCTCCTCAATCCAAGAATAAATGCACCTATTTAAAAAAAAAAAATGACTTATCTAGGTTTCAATTTTTTCCATTGTAGAGTATAAACAATTGAAGATTGGATTTATAAAAACGGCTTCTGGATGCCTTCAAAGGTATGTAGCTGTGGCTGCTTTGTCATGTTTACATTTTGACATGCTGCTATGAAAGCATGGTATGCTGGAAAAAAGATCTAGAAATAAGTAAAACTTTCTTAAATGAAGTGCATTAATTCTTAATTTCAGTGGGTAAATGAGATAGTTTGCCAATAGAATGAGCATTTTTTTTTTACTTAAAATAAGATAGTTTGATAATATGCACTTGAAATAAGACAATGCAATTTTTTTTTCATATTTTAAGAGTAAATTGTCTTGTTCCATTGGCAAAATGTCTCTTTTATCTCCTCAATTCAAAAACAAATGCACTTATTTTAAGAAAAAATTACTTTTCGATTTTTTTTCCAGTGTAAAAGTTTTACCGGTGGAAATTGCATTCTGAGCTATTAGTTGTAAACGCTTTAAAACACCAAAAAAGTAAGTAAATAAATTGCTTTTTGTACATGATTAAAGGCATATACGCCTGGTGAGTTAAAGTTTATTTTTCGTACAAAACTAAAGGGCTAAACTGTTATTGACTAGGGGTATGCTGGTCTGAACAGAATGTGTGGTTTGGCGTCTAACGGGGCAAACGATAAACAGAGATGACCGTTCTTTAAAGTAAGACGGCTTTAACTTGGAATATTTCTTTTCCCCTCCAACGCTGAATAAAATGCTTTATATTCTTGTCTGAGAGAGGACTCAATCGATCCACATTAGTCTGAACTGCCTCTCTCTCACTTTGAAAACTCAGGAAATCAGATTTCTGGGGGTGGGGGTTGAAAAATCGGTTAATGCATTGATCACTGTGGCTATATGCAAATCACATTTGCTTTTATTTTTTTTGTGCCAATCAATTGTATTAATTAACGGCTTCATTTTAACAGCATCTCCTTTGCACGCCGCTGTCGACCTCAAAAATCACCTTTACCTCAACAACCCCCCACACACATGTCCCTCAGCAGCCATGGAAATGAACGGTACATGGCAAGGACCATAAATCAGGAAATTCAATTTGACCATAAGCTCCAGAAGTACAGTAAAATATGAGTGCTAACACAGCACACAAGTAGATCATTCCTTACTGGTCATTAAATTGCTTATTTTACGACAAAAAATGGTTCACAGCTTAATTTATGGAACATGTCATGACATATAGCAGTTAGCACAGACACGCTTAAAAGTTCGACTTTTGCCAAAGCCAAGCTTGTTAGAGTAAAACAAACATTCCCCCCCCACACCCACCCCCATAAAGTTTGACACGTAGTCTTAAAAAAGTTTCCACACCTATTACACTTTGCATTGTGTCACATTATTTGTGAAGATTTTCAGTCATCCAGGTCATGCTTGAAAGGTTTAGGCCAGGGGCAGATTTAGGAAATTTGGGGCCCAAGGCAAAGACAGGCAGGGGCCCTCTGAATTGAGAATTTGTCCCTCTTTTCTTCTCCCTTTTCTTGTTGTTTTCCTCTCTATGTTTTGTACTTTTCATGCTGTTTTCATGCTAAAGGAATGAAAGATTTTTTCCAGGCTCTAAGCTCACTTAGCTGATTGCTCCTTCCTGTGTTTCCAAAAAGGCAAAAGGAAATAACACAGTCCTTCTTTTAACTGTAGACAAGCCATGATCTGCTTATCTATTCTCCATTTTTCATTTGGATGAATCATGACAGCAGACAAGATAGAGCAGAGCAGGAGGCGGGGTTACCAATCTACTTGCTCTGGAGAGCAGAGTTCGCTGCTTTTAGATGTTGTCGCCAAAGTCTCCACTAGTGGAAAAAGTTGCTAGATTTGGCGCTTTTCTGAAATGAAGGTACTAGGGGGTTCTGAAAAGTTGCTAAAAATAGCAGTAAGTTGGCAACACTGCTCTTTGCATTGGTTGTTTTATAGATGCTGGAGATCGGCCTGTTTTCCAGTGTAGTCCTGTTTCTCTGACTTTGACTGACTGGATGTGCTCTCTTCATCCTCTGACATGGGAGCTGGCTCAGAGCTTGTCTGCATGGCTGTGTGTTTCCTGGACGGGGCCGCCTTTTACAGCTGCTTTTCTATCTCTGCTTCTGTCTCCTTGAACCCCAGTCGGCCTCAGCAGATGGCCGCTCACACTGAGTCTGGTTCTGCTGGACGTTTCTTCCCATTCAAAGGGAGCTTTCCTCACCACTGTCACTACAAGCATGCTTACAGTGAGGGATTGCCTTTGAGTCAATGCAATCAACTGGTTTTCCTTAGAAAACTATTAATGAATCTGACTGGATGATCTGGTTGAACTGTAAAGTGCCTTAAGATGACTTGTGTTGTGAATTGGTGCTATAGAAATAAACTGAATTGAATTGAATTGTTTTCAAATGGTTTGCTGTTGTCTGTTTGGACCTTTCTGAACATGTGCAGCAAATGGACTGATCCAGTATGGTGGACACTGAAGTGTGGGGGGGGGGGGGGGGGGGGGGGGGGGGGGGGGGGGTGAGAAACACTTAATATTATAAGCGTTCTGATGGCATTTTAGCTAAAAAATATTTTTTATCAAAAACATAATTAATGTGCACAAATAAGGAATAGCCGTATTACCTATACATGTAATACATGGCCCAAGGCAACTGCCTAGTATTGCCTAATGGTAAATCCCCCCCTGTTTTAGGCAACTGGACGTGAAGTTTCCTAGAAGATGTTTTTTCTCTCATCCAAGAAGCAATGAAATAAATAACTGTAGGTGTAACAAAGAATGAGGGGGAGCAAAACGAGGCTCTGGTCCGTAGTGATGATGATGCTTCTCTTTAAATGTTAATGTCCAAAAATCGTGACAGAAAGAATATTTTTAGTATAGATATTGATGTTTAAAAAGGAATTGTAGGGGACCAGCCAAGGAAAGTAAGGAAATTTTGTATTTGTGATGTTTTATCACCTGAACAAAAACACATTAATGTTTGTAATTACAAAAAAAAAAAGGTTTAAAGGTTAACACAACTTTTTCCTTTTTTACATTTTTAGGAAGAAAGAATTATAAGAAAAAAGAGCGGCATCAATGTTTAAAACTCACATAAGCAACATCACTAGAGTGTGGTGTTAGTTCTCACATGTAAGAGGGATGGTGAAGGGGGGGGGGGGTGGTTAACCAGCCTATCCTAGCTGCCCCTGCCAGGATGCCGGTGTGTGGGATTAATAATAAACACTTTTTGAAATGAATTATTATGCCTAAAATGCTCTTTTGTGATTTGCTTTGAAGGGCATGTGTGTGCGTAAGGGGTTGGTGGCGGGGTGGGGGCTGGGGTGGGGGGGCTCGCTTGCTCATTTGGAGAGCTTTTCCAATTATACAATTAGTTTGGAATGTAGGCCAGCAGTTCCTTGTGCTCCTCGACCCTGGATCATAAGTGCTCTCCCTTTACTGGTTTGCCAGCAGGAGAGGAAGTGACGTCATCTAAAGGTGAAGAAATATTACGCATCGGAGGAGCGAAAGCCATGACAGCGACCCGGCGCTCCGAATGGGCTGATGTGTGAAAACCAATGGTACAGCACACAAAGCCGACGGGTCGGCCGGCTCTGCTCCAATCATGTTTGTTGTGATTTTTCGCCCACTGAATCCAAAGACTTCTACAGACCACCCCCATTTCATCAGGGCGGGCGAGTCAGCTGGTCTGGAAGCCAACACAAACGGCACAATGCGAACTACTGTCGCCTCCCTTTTAGTCAAAGAAGTGATATGATAAATGGATTTATGATGAAGAACAAATTGTTTTATAATTTGGCCCCTTTGTGAATGTCCCCTCGCTCTTGCCTGGCTGCTGTACTGGGTTTAATATGAAGCAACAACAACAGCCAAGTGCCATCTGTTGGCATGCGGATTTTCTGTAATCTCTCTTTACTGATTACAACAATGAATACACAAACCTCTTAAATAATTATCCCGCAATGTAACAAAAAAAAAAAGGCTAAATAATTATAATCATTAACTCCCACCAAGTCTGCCACTCCTCCAGTAAATGAAGGCTGTCATGGAGGGAGGAAGAGATAAAAAGAGAATCAGAGTTTTTTTCTCCTGCTTCCATGCCAAACGTGTCTTAATATACCGGCAGCTTAAAGAGAACACATGTGACAAATTTAACCCGATGCCACGGAAAAAAAAGCCGCCCATCCCCATCATAATAAGCAAACTCTCTTCTATTTTCTGTAATTAGTTCATTTAAATGTTCATATGGAGAATTCAGGGAGCAATCACTGGATGTCTTTTTGTTCAATAATGCTTTTAGCATCTTTTTGTCTTTCTCTAAAAATACTTTGAAACAGATTTGCTTTTTTCTTATTGTTTAAAAAAACATTTCATATCTATAAAAAGCCCCCGAAATTTTTTTTTTATTAAATGCAGACATTTTTTTCATTTTCTGTAAAAGTAAGAGACAAATTACAGATATTTACATCATTCTTTAGGTGAGTTAGAATTCATTTCTATATATTTATCTATTTCTGTCACAATATTCAAGGAAAAATCTAAGAAAATTGTGGCCCTCCAGTTTCTGGATGCCTGGGTGCAGGGCCTAATTTTCAGGGGGGTTAAGGGGGTAAGACCCCCCTTACATTAGTCTGAACTAATCATTATATTCCCCAATAATAAAACAATATTCTGTATCTATAAAATTATTTTTAACGATTATTGGTTTACTTTCTGTACTTTTTTGTTAATGTAACTAACATGAAAACTTCCCATCCTGTTACCAAGCATTTACTGTTTGCTGTAAGTTGGGACACAGTTGCTGATTTTAAAGACATGAAAAGATTTATACCCTTTTACCTTCATCGGAGTAATGTACCTGTTTCTCTTTAAAATAATCAAAAAAGTTGTTGAAAAAAAAAAAAGACATGAAAAGATTTTAATGCAATGTAAACAGCCCAAAATTTTTTGAAACAAGAAATTTAGACATATTTGTAGGAAAGAAAACGCTAAAACTTGAAAAAAAAACGTCAGATTTTCCTAAAAGCGATTTACTTCCATCTATTGCTTCCATATAATCACTGCTTTCTTCACTTATCATAAGAGTTAAAAAATATAAGAGAACAAATCTGTAAATTTTGCAAAGCAGCGCACCATGATTTTGTGTAGCTCAGGACTGACATAACGCTAGCGGGGGCCGGGGGCCCTAACCCCACCATGTTGGACCTACATTTCAGCCGGTAACTGAAGGCTGAAAGTAACTAAATACACTGTGGTTCCTAAACTTATCTTGTTGTTTCCTAATGTAAAAAAAATATATTTTTTAAGTTTTTACACCCCCACTCCTTCAACCACTCTTTTTAAATCACAAAACTCCCCCAATGTTTCGAATTCGAATTATCTTAAGGGTATTTATTCTACCGTGTGACAGAAAATAACGTTGCCATTAATATATATATTGTTAAACTACCACTAAAAACTGGTTATTTATTAAGTTCACTCCCACATTACCCCCCTCATCCTCTGGGGGGAGTGCCCGCCCCCTTTAGGAGCCAGATTATAGACAGCAGTAAAAGGTCCAGCTGTTCATTGTTCCCTTTTGAATGTCTGATTTTTAAAACCAATATATATTTTGTGGAGGAGCAAAATGTTACTATTACTTACTATCCCATATTAATGAAGACTACCAGAAAGAAAATGAGCACAAATATATTTTTGTTTTTAAATTTAGAAGCTAAATAGTGAATAAAATAAAAATGTCCTTTTCTTCTTCTTTTTTAAATCCTGCCTGTCTGTTAATGAGTCTTCAAGGACTGTCGCGCCTGTTTACACAACTCCCTCTTCATAAGTCCTCCAAGAGCGTGAGCGTCTGCAAGTTTGTGTCAGAGCTTTGTGTGAGAAATGGTGTGAGAATACGTCAAGGGTAGCATGTGTTAGCTCTGCTTCCAATATGAGATAAATCTGTGGCGCATACCTCCAAAATGACACAAGCCAACACGGCATGACTCACCCAAGCTATATTTGATGAATTAAACTACAGTCTGCTATACAACCGACAGTACCATGGGACATTTTAAATACAGACACCTATCAATAATTAGTAATAAATGAGTATCAATGAGTTCCAATGATGAATTTTACATTTCTCTATTTGGGAAATCCGGATGGCAACTAAAGCTCTAATGAGGTGTTTATAACTCTAACTTTAAATCCGAATGTTGTTTGCTTGTTTTTAGAAATGCAAAAGCTGGAGTTTTGTCAGATGAGCATATCCCATAGCCAAAACCAGTTTATCCCTTTAGTTTTGTAAGAAAAACAATCGAATTTCTTAATTTTTGGTGTTTTTTCAAGCCTATGACCTTAAATTGTTTTTCTTTAGGTGGTTTAAAGTATTTTTTGTACAAAACTAAAGGAATAAATGCAAATCTGACATCTTGCGTATGCATATTGACTATGGCTATGCTGATCTGATGTGTATGCTCATCTGACAGAACACCGTCCTAACACCTTTGCTTGATTTCTACAGAAATTCCTTCAAAAACTAAAAAGAACAGAAGAGAGAAAATTCAGCTTTTATCATTTGAAACAGAGGAAGAAAGGATATCAGATGTGAAAAGATGTATTCAGCCTTAAAGTGTGTCAGAAAAGAGACAGTGTGACTTCTGTGGTTCCTCTATGACAGCGATGATGATGAATATCACCTGCTGAACACAAACACCCAGGTTGGATGAAGCCGTGTATCAGAGACGTCCCCTGACTTGTCATCCAACCCCCCCATCACAGACACACGTGTGTTTCTATAAGTATCCATCACTGTGAGGGATGATGTGGACACGCTCCTCTACCTCCAGGAATAATACCTGGCACCTGTTCGCTGCGTCCCCTCTGTGTGCTAACCGGCTCATGCGCCTCCGTCGCGTGGGCGAGACTTTCCGCCACAACGCGTGTGTTTACAGGCTAATACTGCCGTCCCTTGAGGGCAGGGGTGTTAAACTGGTTCCAGAAAGGGCCGTGTGGCTGCTGGTTTGCTTTCCAACAAAGCAATAGCACACCCGACTCCATTCATCTCATCAAGTGAGTCCAGTCTTAACATGATGACTTGATGAGATGAATGGAGTCTGTTATTTATTTTCCTTTTTGTATGAAAGGAGTTGCTTTTTGTATCTCTGCTTCTGTGTTCTTGACCCTCAGTCGGCCTCTGCAAAAAGGGAGTTTTTCCTCTCCACTGTCGCTACAAGCATGCTTAGTGTGAGGGATTGCTGAAGAGTCAATGATTCGATGCAATCAGCTGGTTTTCCTTAGATAGAAAACTTTGAATCAATCTGACTGTAAGATCTGGTGAACTGTAAAGTGCCTTGAGATGACGTGTGTTGTGAATTGGCGCTATAGAAATAAATTTAATTGAATTGAATGAGATAAAAATTAACGACGGATCGCAAAATATCCTAATCCTGAATGGGTGAAGATGTGTATCAGTCCATATGATACAAGAAATAAAAGCTTTTATCAGGCCAAAATATCGAGCGGAGCCAACTTTCAAGGGACCAGCTTGCTTGGACGAATACATCCTGCGCCAGTTCAATCAAAATACTGTTCCTGCTCCAAAGTTAAGGTGCAGAGTGGGTAAATATTTCACACTAACAGGCAAAGCAGGGATGGTTTGCAATTACAAACATTGTCATAGCAAGGAAGCATGGCATAGCTTATGAAGAAGTTTGGAATAAAAGCATAAGAGTTCTGGTCTGTGGGTGTGACAGACACCTTTAATATCCTCCCCTTCCCCTCGATCAATGGGTGTGATGGTACCTGAACGACTGCCGGATGTCAGGAAGAGCGCAGACAGCTTGGCACAGGGTGGGACGACAAGAGCCTGCAAACAGAGCAAAACATGCAGGAAATTCAGTGTCACCTGCATTCCAGCCTTGACAAGCTTCAAACACTGATGACAGAGAAATAAACAGCCATTAAAAAAACCTACTCTGAGCCTCCGACACACAAAACTGCTTCACAGCACCAGCTTATTGAGAAATCATTTACACTTTAATAACAACCATATGGCCCTGTGTTAACCCATGCTTACATGTCTCAATCTTAAAACTCTGGAAAAGAGAAACAACAAAGTAAATATGAATCCTTGGGAGATTCCCAAACCAAAGAAGAACCTTTGGTGTGAAAGTGTTCAGTACACCTGGTTCTACCACTGAGGGGCCAAACATGAAAACAACATGTTCTCTTGGACGGTGCTGTGCATCAGAATGGCAGCGATTTAAATAAAGCTACAGTGGAAAAGCAAACTAGAAATAAGTAAAAATGTCTTAAATTAAGTGGATTTTGCCGTAATTTGAGTAGGTAAATAAGATGATCTGCCAATGGAATGAGTATTTCTACTCTTAAAATAGAATGATTAGATAATATGCACTTGAAATAAGAAAATGCAATTATTTTTTCTTATTTTAAATGTAAATTGTTTTGTTCCATTGGCAAAGTGTCTCACTCACCTCCTTCATTCAAGAACAAATGAACCTGTTTAAAAAAAAATGACTTTTTTTTTTTATTTTTTCCAGTGCAATAGGTTCACTGGAAAAACGATCTAGAAATAAGTAAAAACTTCTTAAATTAAGTGTATTTACCATTAATTTAAGTAGGTAAATTAGATAGTTTGCCTATGGAATGAGAATTTTTACTCTTAAAATAAGATAATTAGATATATGCACTTGAAATACGACAAGTTTCCTATTTTAAGTGTAATTTGTCTTGCTGCATTGGCAAAATGTCTCTTTTACCTCCTCAATCCAAGAAAAATTCACTTATTTCAAGAAAAAGTAACTTAGTTGGATTTCGATTTTTTCCAGTGTTAAGGTTAGGGGTTGGACCTGAAGCCTCTGCACCATCACCACGGTTACATCATTTCTGTTTCCCTGTGCTGAGATTTAATCGTATGTAAAGCTTTTCCAACTTTTATTTCTATATAAAAAACATATTTTCAGGTTTGAAATCATTATTTCCAAAAATCCTATGAATTTTTTTTTTCTTCAAAATCCACTAATTTGGAAAGTCTAAAAATAATTGGCTCAAGCCTTTTTTTTCATGTACAAAACTAGAAGTTATGGATTTATTTGCAGTTTACTAAACCTCCTATTTACATTTCATTTTTATGATTTTCAGAGGTTTGAATAAATGTTTACTTAGATTAAAACGTCTGAGGTTCTTCTGCATATCTGTGATCATCTGTCAGTCACAGTGTTACCTAAGGAGTTGTATTTTCAGTGGGGGGGTGTTTGTGCATATGGGGGGGGATAAAAATCCAGGTCTCTTTAATTTGAACCTTGAAATTAAACCCTATACACTGGAACAACGATCTGGAAATGAGTAAAACTGTCTTAAATTAAGCGTATTTACCCTTCATTTCAGTAGGTAAATAAGATGATTTGCCAGTGGAGTGAGGATTTTTACTTTTAATATAAGGTTATTAGATAATATGCACTTTAAATAAGACAATTGAATATTTTTTTTTCTTATTTTAAATGTACATTTTCTTGTTCCATTAGCAAAATGTCTCTTTTACCTCCTCCATTCCAGAAAAAAATGCACTAATTTTAAGAAAAAAATGACTTATCTAGATTTCAATTTTTTCCAGAGTGGATCTGTGAACGATGAGAGGCATACAGAGGCTGGCTGGGTCCTACAAGAGCGGGATGATCGGGGGGTAAGTGGGGGGCACAGATGTGGAGGGTCTGCAGGAGGGCCACCCAGATTTACCCTCCACTACTTTTTCAATGGAGCGTCAAGAGGTAAAACTCACACTCACACACAGCCGCTCACACACAAAGCCTCCATGTTGCCTTAAGTCACAATCTAAATTGGCTCCCAGGGGCATACTGACTACCTTGTTCACCAAAGGCATTGTGTATGTTTTCTGAGTGCTTAGCATATGCCGCTGTAACCCGAGATCCTCTGTCGCGCTCTTACTCTCTTATTTCTCGCCCGTCTCCTGTTTGCACACACAAAAAAACAAGCACACAAACACGCACGGCACTGCCAGGAGTTCTCTCCCCCTTCTCTGCTTTTATGTTTTATTCCCATCAGAAGGTTAATTAAATTCAAAAATAGTTTGCATCTACCTATTAAACCATGTTGCACCAACCGCCCACCAGACAGTCATCAACAGAGACACCACAACAGGCGGGGTCGGGAGGGGGGGTCTAATACGAGCAAAGTAGAAGAAGAAGAAACTAGACGGGGGAAATCTGCTCAGATCAGAGACAAGAAATGTCACGTCTGCTTTTTTTTTCTTTTTAAGTTCTACCATATTTTAATGGCAGTGTGGGAAACACTGCACTGGAAAAACGATCTAGAAATAAGTAAAAAATGTCTTAAATTAAGTGTATTTACCCTTAATTTGAGCAGGTAAATGAGGCAGTTTGCCAATGGAATGAGTATTTTTACTCTTAAAATAAGATAATTAGATAAAACGCACTTAAAATAAGACAATGCAATTGTGTTTTCTTATTTTAAATGTAAATTGTCTTCATCCATTGGCAAAATGTCTCTTTTACCTCCTCAATCCAAGAACAAATGCACTTATTTCAAGAAAAGATGACTTATCTAGATTCCGTTTTTTCCCAGTGGGCAATCACTGCAAAAAAAAAAATGAAATCTAAATAAGCCATTTTTACTTAAATTTAGGAGGTAAGTGAGACACTTTGCCAACGGAACGAGACGATTTACATTGAAATTTAGAAAAAAAAAAAAAATTACATTGTCTTATTTCAAGTGCATATTATCTAAGTATCTTATTTTAAGGGCAAAACTACTCATTCTATTGGCAAACTATGTCATTTACCTGCTCAAATTAAGGGGAATTAAAACTTAATTCAAGAAATCTTTACTTATTTCTAGATTGTTTTTGCAGAAAAAAAGGACACACACTGCAAAAATAATCTAGAAATAAGTAAAATATCTTAAATTAAGTGTACTCACCCCTAATTTAAGTCATAAATGAGACAGGGTTAGGGTTAGGGTTCTTAAAATAAGAACAAAAGTACTTATTTTAAGAAAAAAACACTTATCTAGATTTAGATTTTTCCAGTACAAATTTTCCACATACACTGTAAAAAATCTAATTCTAAATAAGTCAATTTTTCTTAAAATAAGTGCTTTTGTTCTTGAATTAAGGAGATAAAAGAGACCTTTTGCCAATGGATCAAGACAATTTACACTTAAAATAAGAAAAAACAGTTGCATTGTCTTATTTCAAGTGCATTTTATCTAAATATCTTCTTTTAAGAGTAAAAATACTCATTCCATTGTCAGACTCAAATTAAAAATAAATAAACTTGATTTAAGAATTATTTGTACTTATTTTTAGATCGTTTTTCCAGTGTAAAAAAAAAAAAAACGCTTCGTTGATGTCGTCATGATCCAAATTTCCTAAACGCAGTCAAAAGAAGAGCTTGCCAAGCATTTTCTAGAAGCAGATGTGCGCCGCTAGAAACGTTATTGTTCTACCGGGGCGGGGGGGGAGAAAAATTTTGAGGGAAAAATCTCCCAACACCTGATTGAATCTGGTACATCTCTGATCTGATATCAGGCTCACTGCAGAGTAATGAAAATAGCTAACATTTTAAGACAGTCTAACCTTTCCTGTGTTTACCTTATTAAAGAGTGTGTACCTTAACTGGTAGAGCAGTACACACAGGAGGCGAGGATGCAGGGGGGGGGGGACGTGTATAAAGCAAGCAGTGTTTAAGCAGGCGAGAGCTAAAGTAATAGGCAAGAGCAGTGAAGTGTTGATTCTACAAAAGATGCGAGGGGGAAAAATTGCACCTTAGTGTTCACACACACACACACACACACACACACACACATACATTCCTCCCCCCCCTCCTCAATCTACTCCCACAACACGGCCCGCTGCCTGGCAGCCGAAGTTAACATTTTCAGAGAAAATATTCCTTGCCTCCAATAGTCCGATGTAATTCATTTTCCATCTCTGTTCATTAATCATTGTTAAAATTAGTGATCCATTTCTTCCACTCTGCCATCTGCACTCAGCTTCCTAACAAACATGACACCTTGGTGCATAATAAAAGCTGACAGCTACGAGGAGGCCTTTCCAAATAGCTTTCTGCATATGTGCACCTCTGTGTCTTGATGCCGTTGTCAGACAAAAGTAGGTTGTTTGGACCACCCTTTGCTGGAGACAAATGATTACAAGTGCATGGACGTGCACGCAAAAATACACCCTGTTTTATACAGATACAGATATATATATGGATATATATGAACACGGACATTTTAGACCGTATATTTTATCAGAAAATGAAGAAAATAAAGGCTTAAATGGGTTACATCTGTGTGCACTGGAAAAACAATCTAGAAATTAGTACAAATTTTTAAATTAAGTGTATTTACTCTTAAATTGAGATAGTTTGGCAATGGAATTAGTATTTTTACTCTTTAAATAATATATCTAGATAAAATGCACTTGAAATAAGACTATGCAATTGTGTTTTCTTATTTTAAATGTAAATATTCTTGTTCCATTGGCAAAATGTCTCAATTCGAGAACAAATTCACCTATTTTAAGAAAAAATTACTTATCTAGATTTTGATTTTTTTCCATTGTAACTAAGATTCTAAACAAAATTACACTGCAATAAAATTTAATCTCAATAAGTCCTTTTTTTCTTAAAATAAGTGCATTTTTTTTCTTTAATTAAGGAGGTAAGTGAGACACTTTGCGAATGGAACAAGAGAATTTCCATTTAAAAATAAGAAAAAACAATTACATTGTCTTATTACAAGTGCATATTATCTGATTATCTTATTTTAAGAGAAAAATACTCATTCCATTGGCAAACTATATCATGTGCCTACATAAATAAAGGGTAAATATGTGTAATTTAAGACATTTTACTCCTTTTTAGGTGGATTTTGCAGTGTACAGCTACGACTCTGAGCTGAGTGTGTTAATATCTAAATAGGTTTGCTCAAATGAGAGAAGCAGACAGATCTGAGATGACATAAATCAGTGCGTTTAAAAGAAGCAGAGGGAAAGAGAAACGGGTGCAGAGATGTTTAAATGTGATGTTTACCCATACAAGTTTTTGGCTTTGGCGTCAGCGGGAACCGAGCTGTACTTTTCCATTTCCACCAGCCATGACATCTGTGTGTGTTTGCTGTGATATTGTATATCAGCTCAGCTACACCCTGATCACACTCGGCTAGAAGCTCCTTCAGCCTGGGGAGGAAACGATGACTGGAGGAGAGCAGAGGGACCGAGTCGGTGCTGGAGGAGGTCTCTGCCGGGGCCACGGAGGTCTCCACCTCCTTCTGACTCACACCGCAAACGCTTCTCATACGGCTGCTGGTTTATTCTCACATTACACCAACTTCTAACCTTTTTATTGGGATTTAATCTGAAAGACCAAAACAAGTGGAGATTTTTATTTCCTTTAAATTTGTATAAAGAGTGTTTAATATGCCAAAGTATTCATCCCTCGCCCCATTAATTTAAAGGTACATTCACACCAAACGCCAATGTGTTTTCAGCAGCAGTTTGCAAACAATCCATCGGCTTAAATATCCAGATTTACCATCAGATATTCCTAAAACATCCTTCCGACTAGTCCAAACTGCATTTACAAATGTATGTATTCCACTTTGATTTGGCAAAATATAGCTATTAATGTTTTATATTAGACTGTCAACTAAGCAAAATGATACTGCAGGCATCTGAGGGCTGCACCTATCTATTATGTTAGCAATCGACCCGTCAATTATTTTCTGATTTAATTCATTTAAAAGGTATGTTTTTGAAAAAAAAAAACAAACAAAAAAACATTTGGACAATACATACACATCCTCATCAGATGGTTATCAATTTTAATAAATTAATATGATGTGATTTTCTGGAACTTTCTTTGGGATTCTGTCTCTCACTGTTAGAATGTACATATGATTTAAAATTATAGATCGTTGCATTCTTTGTAAGTGGGCAAACCTGCAAAATCAGCAAAAGGTCAAATACTTATTTCCCCCAATGTATGTTTTATGTTTAGGTCTGTGAAGTTTTGTCCAAAATGCTGCTAAGAAGGATATTATTTCGAATGTTTTTGCAAATGGCATGTTTTATAGTATGTGTACCATTTCTCTATGGAGCAATTCAATTCCACATCCAAATTAGTCTGTAACTACATTAATCATCGGTTAATAATTTTAGCCCTTGGTTTCAGTAACTAATATTCAGTCTGGCTTCCAACAGCTTGCCGTACCAGTGGACATGGCTGTAAGGACAGAGAAGCTGTTAGAGCTGACAGATGATAGAAAAGCAAAAGATTTGACACAGAGACAGCTTCTTCCCTCAAATGCCGTCGATCTCATGAACACCCAGATGTTTTTACACCGATCCAACCATTTCGTCCTGTGCTGTAGAAACATGCCTGTACGGCAGACAGTTTTAAAAGAAATAAGTTTCTACTCACCAAGTTTTCATTTTCAATACGATTCTGGTATTACAGGTGTTGACTGATATTGATGTTGATCCGGTACAATATCTGGTTTATTAATTCCTGTTAAAAGGGAGTTTTTCCTCTCCACTGTCGCTACAAGCATGCTTAGTGATAGGGATTGTATTTGAGTCAATGAGTCGATGCAATCAACTGGTTTTCCTTAGATAGAAAACTTTGAATCAATTTGACTGGATGATCTGGTGAACTGTAAAGTGTCTTGAGATGACTTGTGTTGTGAATTGGAGCTATAGAAATAAACTGAATTGAATTGAATTACTAACCAATGGTTTTCAAGGTGGGAGTAATTACGAGGGGGAAGGGGCAATGTAGGAATGAACTGAATAAATGACCCATTTAAAGAGTGAATCCGACAAAACCAAAAAAGAATTACAGCAGGGTTATAATCAGTTAGATATTGAAATAAAAAGCTAAAATTTAAACTATTAAGCTTTAAAAGTGGTAATTTAATGGACTAAAGGATATATATATATATATATATGTATATATATATACATATATGTATATATATATATATATATATATATATATATATATATATATATATATATATATATATATATATATAGAGAGAGAGAGAGAGCTTTAAAAGTGGTAATTTAATGGACTAAAGGATATATATATATATATATATATATATATATATATATATATATATATATATATATATATATATATATATATATATATATATATATATATAAATAATTCAATTTCTGTTAAAATAGGTGACATGATGTTTTCTAGAGGTTTGCATCTATCCAACAGGTAGTTGGCTTCATACTCTGGGATACTCAGAAATGAAATGCTGTCACCCATTTTTTCCAGCCCATTTATTGGGCATTTACTCGTAGTTAAACAAGGCAACACTCTCCTGTTGTGGAGTTTAATCGCTGCATTGTTAAAAACGCTAATGTCTAATAGCTGCATTTCTCGGTTGGATGTGAAGTTAAGCAGGTAAAGTTGAGTAAAATCCTGCCTGTGCCCTTATGACTCAGAAATTTAGCACAAACATGTGATTCTCTGCTGAATTTCCTGCATCAGAGAACAGCTTTCACCATCTTAAATCAAAATCATTGAAAAATGCACCATGTGAATGTGAACACCGCTGTCAGAGCTTACTCAGAGTGTATCGGCACCCTCCTCCACGAACTGTCCCTTCTCACGTTCAGCACACACACATATGTGTGCAGTCTGTAGCACGCACGCCCACGCGCTCTCTGACACGGATCCAGTGCTGCGTTACACGTCTGGTTGTGCTCTGTACACACTATCAAACACCGTCAGGATCCGAGGAGGCTGAAGTGTGTGTTTGTGTGTCTTTGCTCCAGGAACAGCACATCAATCTATATAATGCTCTTAAAGAGAAGGCTTTTTCACACCACTGACTGCGAAGGACTAGGAGGGGCAGCGAATGGGCAGCTTTTAGCCCAACTGGAGTCCCTGAACACACACATGCACACAGCTCCAGCACCCTGACCACTCCCTTATGGTCTAAACACTCAATCATAGACAGGTGTGTCAGAAATGGACGCTTTATGACAACGAAAACATAACGGCTCAGCTCATCAAACATTGAAAATGCTTTTCAAACTTCTTGGTCAGATTCATACAGAACATTATTTTTTATCAGATTGTCCCAGTTTTAGAATCCTTTTCACTAATTAAGGTTTTTATTCATTAAGAACAATTTATTTCCTAAAACTTCTTTGCCCGATATAACCATACTTTCCCAGAATTCCTTGTGCCAAAGCAGGCCACATCCAGGTGCTACAGAGGGCCAACATGTATTAAACGTTAGTTTAATTATCTACTCTCTGGGTTTGGGCCTAGGTGTTGTTTATGTTTGACCCGTCCCTGAGATCTGCATTTTAGCTTCCACTGCGCAATTACATAATATATAAGCATGCGGACAGCTCCACGTGGAAAAACATCGCAGACGGGTGATAGCTCCTACCGGTGAAGGCTCACAAGTTTACAAGTTTACAGTAGGCATCGTATGATTTGGCCAATACAATTCACTGTGATCCACAGATGATGAAAAAAATGCTGTTAGTCATGAATGACACAAGGCTTTGGAATGTTGGAAACAGCCGCGTTTATTACTTCTACGTACACAGACAGTCAGAATATAAAACACGGGGGGTGGGTGGGGTGTAAAACCTGAAAAGGATGCATCACATTGTCACATTTCTGTATAGAACATACATAACCACACCTGCAGGCTGGAATCAACCTTTGGGGTTACAGTATATCCTGGTGTTGCAGAGGAACTGTGTGTGTGTATATATATATATATATATATATATATAGAGAGAGAGAAAGAGAGAGAGAGAGAGAGAGAGAGAGAGAGAGAGAGAGTTTCATCATTTACCTATACATATATAAATATAAAAACTATATAAAAATATATATATATTTTGTGTATACAGTATCTTTCTCTCTATCTCTCTCTCTCTCTCTCTCTCTCTCTATATATATATATATATATATATATATATATATATATATATATATATATATATATATAGTGTAATCATTTACCTATACATATATAAATATAAAAAATATATATATTTTATGTATACAGTATTTATATATATATTTATCTCTCTCTCTCTCTCTCTATATATATATATATATATATATATATATATATATATATATATATATATATATAGAGAGAAAGAGAGAGAGAGAGAGTTTCATCATTTACCTATACATATAGTGTAATCAATTACCTATACATATATAAATATAAAAAAATATATATATTTTATGTATACAGTATTTATATATATTTATCTCTCTCTCTCTCTCTCTCTCTCTCTCTCTATATATATATATATATATATATATATATATATATATATATATATATATATATATATATATATATATATATATATATATATATATATATATATAGCTAACTTATTAAAATAGTAATAAATTGGCAAATTAAATTAAAGTCCAAAGTCGACCCATTTCTGTAAGTCAACGTGCCAGTTCTTCCGCTCCCAACTAACTTCAACACTCTTCAGTGCGGAGGTTGGTACCTCTGGATGGAGCCGTTTTTCAGCGCTACCTGCTGGAAACTCATCAGGAAAATATTTAAAGGGAGTTGTGTTTTCCACAGAGATACACAATGGTTGTACCTCAGAGCTTTACCAGGAAGCCTGAACCTCTCATTATTTTGTACTTTTTAAATAGTTTGAAACTTTTTGGGAAAGGGGTCGCCTGCCATTGGACATCACTACAAAAAGATAAAAAGTAGTGAAATTTTGTACTTTGAAATTAAAGTGACTCCCTGCTTATACACACAGTGCAACGTCACCATGCCTAAGCAAAGATCAATTAGTGACAGTTTGCAGGATGCTTAGAAACTAATGTGTTGAATGGACACAGGAACTTGCCACAATGTCTATTTCTCCCCAGCAAATGTAGGAAAGACGTGGCACCACTGCAAGGCCAGACATTACTTATTGTCAAGGATCAGGAAATCTGCAGGGTTTTTATTTTAAAGTGTAATATAATAAAGCAGACATATTTCACTGGTATCTATATTTAACAGAGGGGTTTATCCTCGTGCCATTTTCGTGCCTAGTCTAACATTTATTATTCATCTGTTGCATGGAGGACCACAAAACAGACAGCCAAAAGCAGTGATTGGAGGGCTGGTGCTCAGAGGCAGACGGCGCGCAGAAGAGCCGCTAAATCATCTTGACATTCACCAAGATGTAGCCACACAGAAAGCTAGTGCTGCTGTTAGTTCTCCTACCGACTAATTTGGTTCTACTTAACCCCTAAAAACCCCCGGTGCGCGAGCAAACGCGCGCGCACACAGGCAGAAATAGATTCTAGGCGAAGAGAGAGAGGCAGGGCATGGATACGCGTGTGTGCACGCGCCTCGCAGTGACACATTTAATTCCAGGGTCTCGGCACATCTGAATTACAGCCGCCTGATGAGGGAGAGCGGGCCAGGCCCCCTTGGACTGATTAGCATCATTTAAAAAAGTCTTCCTTATTCTTCTGCCTGCCTCACTGACCTCTCCTTCCTTGGCGCTGACATCTACCTCCCAGCGGGCATGTGGGTGGCATCCCCCTGCAGCAGAAAGCACTACATGCATGGAGTACATGGATGCTCCAAGTGCATCCTGTTTTAAACTACAAAACCTGTATCTTTATTATTATTATCATTAGAATATTCCTCCACCAAACTGGTAAAAATACCACCTGCTGTTTCTGCTCTTTCTGTTTGTTCCTTGAAGTAAATCAAGTCAAATAAAAAAATATTCTAGCCAATAAAAACACAAACTGTCACGGCTTGGAAATCAAAGCACCTCCAGCCATCGCTCTATGAGGTAAGCCTGAAAATATCAGCTGGTTATGGTCATAAATAAAACATTTTTATCCAAACCACTCGTCTTTCAAAAAGTATTAATCTATCAAGAAAAAAGTATATAAATATAGGTTTAATACATTTTGACTGAACCAAAATATATAGTTTTACCATTGGCCGGTATTTGGAGGGGGGCGTGGTCAAACCCAACTAAGTAATGACACATTTTCTAGAAAACAGCTTTATACGTTGATAGCAATGTTCAATTTTGATCAACATGATGTTAAAATTTTTATGTTTTATTTTTATTATTATTTTTAATAATTGTTTTTTAAAAGTGGTATTCCTCTGATTTAAAGGAGATTGTAGTTATTTATTTATTTATTTATTTTTATCTGCTGCAATATGTACTTAACTGCAGCTGGCTTTATATCATCAAAATTTATTTTAAGCTATGAAATGTTTGGGAACCTATGGACCAAACCAAAGGATTCTCCACCAATAAGAATAGTAGGTGGAAGTCACATGACATGAAGTGGAGTCCATGATAGGACTGTGAAATGGCTTCTTCTCTCTGAGGCAGTGTTGGTACTCCATCCGTCGCGGAAGCACAATCTGTCCTGTGCATGCATTAACAGAATAATAAGATCCAGATTGACGAAAAACTGCATAATAACACTACCGAAAATAGGTTATATACTTAAAACATTGAAGAATGCTAAACTCTTACATTCTCTCCAATGTATTGTGTGATGTCATCGTCGAACATGCTCAGAGCGTCGCGGTAACATTCCGAAGGCTATTTAAGTGTAGCGCTTTTTTTCGTTTTTAGAATATGCAATGTTTACGCAAGTACTAAAATATTCAAAAGGAACCCCCCGGCGGAAAAAGACAAAAGAACAAAAAAAAGTAAGAAAAACTGAAGTATTCTGAGAAACACGGAAGTTCTTCTGTTTGCCGATGCGCAGGATGTATTGTGCTTCCAGGAGGAATCGGGTAGTGACAAGCATTATCGGATTGAAACCGGGAAAAAAATACAAAAAAAGGGAAATCATCAGTCAAGCAATGCCGAGGTTGCTGTTTTTCTTCTGAAAAGGGACGTTAAATGCTAACCTTAGCAGAACAGGCGAACAGGAGGAGATGTGTGCGGCACCTTATGGCCTGGAGGAGGTTAAGCTGTTGCTTTTACCTTCAATCTTTGAATTATTTTAACAAAATGGAACAGGGGTTCCACGGGTCATTAAAAGTCATTCAATTATTTTATCGTTTTTTTTAATTAAGGCAAATTATTGGAATTAAAATTCATTAAATTTGATTATAGTGGTATTTAAAATGTTTTATTTATAAAAAAAAAAACTTTTATACAAATAATTTCGTCAGATATATCAGATATAACTGGTTCCGCATGTTAGCCTGCAACTGCTAGCAGTTGATCATGAAGCCGTATGCAGGCAAATTTCAACAAAAGTGAAACATTTTTTGTGTTTTCTATATATATATATATATATGTATATATATATATATATATATATATATATATATATATATATATATATATATATATATATATATATATATATATATATATATATATATATATATATATATATATATATATGAGAGAGAATTTGGGACTTGTTGATGGCATTAACATTATTTCTAAAAGCATTAAAAGAGCATTAAAAAACATTAAATTACAGTTACTCATACATCAAACCCTGTGGAAATAAATCAGAAAGACAAACTATGTATAAAAATAGCATTAAATACACCCTAGATAATTACCCTTTATTTTAATAAGCAGCTTAAGAAACAACTGTTGCTTTTCTTTGTCAAAGAAAAGAAGACAAATTATATAACGTATTTTATTTCAAGGATAATTACACATCTATCCACATGTGTGTTAATTTATATGTTAGCTGTATGGACACAAAGATGACTATAGATATGATTTTATTTGAGTCCGTTTCCTGCATGTGTAAAGTAAATAAGATTTAAAGCTGTGTTATTTGTGCATATTTCCCCCCTTTCTAAATTATATAAGCCTTGCACATGGCTTAAAATTTTGTAAAGCTTTTCTCAAAATCCTACTTATGGTTGCCATTCTGTGCCAAAAAGTTCATCTGGCCTGTAAATTTAAGCATGGATTACAAATATTCAAATCATGAGCTTACTGTTCAAATAAACATTTTCAACGGGGAGGGGAAAAGTTGCAAGGCATACAATTCCTCCCCCCCCCCCTCGAACCCTCCATCCTGTTCCAACTATTTCTGCTTTGAGTATATATAAAAAAAGAAGGGATGGGGGGGGGGGCAAACACAAAGGAAAAGTTTGGCCTCCTCATTTAGCATGCGGCTGGATAAACAGTGTTGATGAAATATGTAATTAATGTAATTGTAACCACCTATGAAATTACAGTCAGGTGGGTGGGCTCGGCTCTGGCCCTGTTGCTCCCTGCTATAGGACAATAGGGCACCTTATTACAGTTTTAAAAAGGGGGGAGGGAAGGGGGGAGGCTTAAGCTGGTCAGCTGCTCGCCACATGGCTGAAATAATAGGGACTGAAGTCACAATCATTTCAGCTTTGCTTTAGCTGCGCTAATCAGCGGCGTATGAATCAGGGACAAACTCCCAGACAGCCAAGGATCTCCCAGTTCCCCATCATCTCCAATGCAAAATATGTCCTGGGATTAAAAAAAAAAAAAAAAAAATGGATGCCGTTTAACGTCACCTATCCACCTGCTGAAGATGGCGGCTTCGAAGTAGACCTGACTACCTGACACCCTCATCCTCCCCCCTACACAAGATTCAAAAAACCTCTTCTCTCCTCCGCTCGCCGCCCCTGCCCTTCCCTGGCATTAAAACCGACCACATTTGCAAAATTGCAAACAGATGCAACTCAAGTACCTGCAAATAATCTGCCAAGACCAATTTCAAAAGGGAGATTTCAGAATATGCGGGAGTCATTAGAGGGAGTATTATTTCAGCGATGAGTGTGAGAGAGGGCCAGCAGTGGATCGCCCGACCAGATGGGTTCTGCTGCCTTTCATTCAGGAAGAAAGGAGCCGACTTGTTCCGTCCCCCCTTTATTTTACTCCAAAATGAAGATATATATATATATATATATAAAAGATGCGGGAAACAATTACAGACGAATATTGGAAACTTTCAGAAACAACAAAAGAATGTCAAATATCCTTTCTAGTTTCTGAAAACAATCTTTTCATCTCCTTCCCAGTGAGGATGCTGATGTGAAGGGGGGGGGATGTAAACGAGGATCCAGACACAGAGATCTGAGGCGTTTTTATTGTTTTTGCATCGAGTGTTAAATGTGAGAGAGAATTAAGGAAGGTGGAAGGCTTCTGAAGGGGGCCCGTGGCGGATGGAAATGAAATATGTTTCTGCGCCATAATTTGCTGGGGGTTTTTATCTTTCCCCCAAAAGTCGTCTGAAGTTCGTCTGGTCGCTTGGTGGCACTTTTAAAGCGATGCACAACAAAGCGTTCACCAATTAAAGAGGATTTTAACACCAAGAACTGCAACAAACTTCATTAGATACTCCACCCAGTTTCAGATAAATAAAAAAAAAGCTGTGCGTCTGCGAAACACAGTGATGAATATTTATAATCAAAACTCTCGTTTTTTCATAGCTATTCCAGGCATTGACCGGCCATTAAAACAAATGAAATGTTTATATCAAATGGAATTGGATTAAGGTGACTGGTTATTATTTCTTGCAGGGAAGCGGAATAACAATCTAAGGCACTTAAAAACAAAAATGATCAAAATCACCAAACCCTTGCAACAATACACATTCAATCAAATGCTTCATAATTGTAACAGTAGGAAGCATTTTAGGCATTCCACCCACAACAAACAGGCTTTGTTCTCCTGTTATGAGAGGCAGCGAAGGGACACAATCAAGTGCGTGAGAACGTCAGGAGTTCAAGCCGTTCCTTCCTCTGTCCCTCTTTTTTTAAAGGGTCACCACATATACATTTTTTTTTTGCCTCCTGTTTCTTTGCGGTTGGCAAAAAAAAAAAAAAGAAGCGAGTTTGGTAATTGAGTGGTAGAGAACATGCGCCCTCCCTGCTCGAAGATGACAGATGGATTATAAAAACTTCAAAGGCAAAGCATTTGGAGCACCAGGGGAGAGATGGTAGGTATTTGAACTATCATTCTTTACCCAGGAGACAATGACTGCCTGACATGCTGCATACATCAAGGAATAGTGCAACAGCAAAGACATAATCCAATGTGCATATGCCCCCCCCCCCATGATCACTTCACTGCAGCTCCCCTCTTTTCCACCCCATGCTATATATTTAACATCCTGCTTTGAATAAGGCTGAGAGCAAAGCAGGACAGAGATGCACTGATGGAGGAGGAGGATGCTGCTGAATCTTATTACTTCCTTTTTTCTTGACTTGTTTTATTATCATATATATATATATATATATATATATATATATATATATATATATATATATATATATATATATATATATATATATATATATATATATTTTTTTTTTTTTTTTTTTTTTTGGGGGGGGGGGGGGGTTGGGGGGTTGCATGGTTGCATCATCTTAAAAGTATGATTTATGAAACAGGCCATCTGCTCCACCTAGAAGCACTGCAGCAACCTTTAATAATAGAGCAACAACGGGACAGGAAGTGGTGGTGGGGTGACAGTGATTTCATCAAACCAACATTCACCCACCCACACACACAGATAGACAGCAAGCTAGCTTCTACCTCTACAGGTTGTCTCTTGGGTGGAGGCCCTGAACTTTTCTGCCTGTCTTTGACCCGTTCAGAGAGGGCGTGGCGCTTTATGAAAACAATCCTTGTCAAATTGTTTTTATGGCACTAAGCAGCTTGGGGTATGAGAAAGGGGTAGAGACATGCGGCAAAGGACCACAGGTCTAATTCGAACCCGGGTCGGCTTCGTCGACGACTAAAGGGCTGGCTATACTCTCGCACCAGTGTGACACAAATATTTTTGATTTTAGCCCAATTTTGAAGCATAGTTTGCGCTATGTTATTTCAAGCTACAACGCAAGAGGGGCAATCACGGACTAGCTGTGGGTATAGATACGGCCGAGGCGCTGAGGAAGTGGAGACAAGTTTGTGCGACAACGAAGGGACATGAGGGCGAAAAAGAGCGGTGATCCAGGTGGAAAAACGGTCCCAGCGTTCTTGTGCACCTCGCTCTTCTACCTGGTCCATCTTCACGAGTCGTTTTCCACAATGGCGGTCATACAAACAAAACAAGCCGGTAAGGTACCAAACAGGAAATTCGCATAGCGTAGAGCGGATTTAGATTTGACCAATCAGAGGCCGTTTCTCTCCTTCCTGCGACGCTATCTGCGCTGTATGCGGTCCCTTGCAATTTTGGCAATGTGCACATCATCTACATATATAGACGACCGGGTGTCTGGTTTGCTAAACCAGGCTTAAGGCCTCCATATATGGGTCGTATGCGTTAACCACTGCGCTACCGTAGTATGCCCTGAATTGATTTTTATTAATTATTTGGCAAAAAAATTTTTAGGGTATGCATTATACTTTGACATACGTTTCTGTGTGTTTATGTAGTTGTAGCACTAGCAACATTAGCAGTTAGCCGCTGTGGATTCAACATCCTTTCCTGGTCTCTGATCCCATAGGTAAACAGTTACACAAGCATTAACACTGCCATTCAAAATGGCCCTTTCAAGTCAAAAGCCAGCTGAATGGCAGCAAAATCCCCTCCAACTTCCAGCAACTGGCCAATAATATTTAAACAGGAGGAGAACCAAAATGCCACTGTTTGGAGAGCAAGACCTTAGAAACCAAGCCAATAAAAGGAGAAACAAAATGAGGCAGAGCACCAGTCAAACTTCAGGACGTTTGTTTTGACGCTAGGAAACAAAAGAACTAGAAAGGGACGCTGAGGCTACTGCTAAACAGAGGTTAGCATTAGCAAGCAGCATTGGTCTTATCTGAAAGGACAGCGAAAAGGTTGGGATACTTCCTTCCATTCATCATAATACATATAACCTGGCAACAGGGTTTCAAAACGTATGGAACAACAGCAGGGGAGTGCGCCGCCTATTGGCAGGGAGGAGTTATACTTCTAGATTTTAGTTTTAAAGTCGTAGGGAAACGGCCGTTCCAACCGTTGCATTTCTGAATTCTCCAGAGAGGTGCACAACTTTACACGAGTGAATAAAGGGGGGCGGGATTGTTGTGGTGGAAGGTTCACAAGCAAGTTTGATTGCTTTGATTGAAGTATCTTGCTAACAAGTTAGCAACTTAGTGCTAGTAGGTTCCCAATGGGAAATTCCATTGGGACCAAGTAGCACTAAATTGGTGACTTAGAAATGACACTGTCAAGGAACGCTATGGGCAGAGGAAACATGCAAGAGGAGGAGAGTTTAGTGTCGGAGGTCGTGGATGAGTCTCCTCCGTCATCCATTTTTTATTTAGAGGAGGAACGTAGGGACGAAGATGTTGTGGAAGAGGACGCCCGGGCGGCAGAAGCTTGGTTTGGTGTAGAAGGCTTCCAGCCGTACATGTTTGAGCCCTTGCCTCGCAACGCTGCCAGTTCTGTTAGCTCTACGCCTGCTGAAGACACAGACGTCCATCCCCGTGAACACTGGGACGGAACTCAATGGGAGAGGAAATTATTCTTATTTCTTATTTCAACCATTGCGTATATTAGCTGCGATATATGAATCAAGATGCTATGACCGAAAAAATGTGATTGACAGATGACCGTTGATATATAATTGGTCGAACTTAGGAGTAACGGCTGACGTATAAGTAACTGGCCTGCATAAGATAATGGGGAAAAAATACAGATTTTAAGACAGGATTTTTTTTTCAAATAGAAATTTTCTAAATTTTGGGACAATATCGTCTGATAAAGAGTACATTTATACGCATCTTTAGATTTGACATTTAAATATGACTTCCCTACGACTTTAAGCCACAGAGTCTCATTCAGCCATAGAACCAAACCCACTTGATCCACTCTCAGCAGTCCCCTACAAAACATAGTGTCTTGTTTTTTACAACCACCTGTCGAGTGTCTTTATGGAAAACAACTGAAACCTTTCTTTTTAGATTTAACTTATTTCTACAGTTTACATCTTTTTCTCAAATAGCTCTAAACAAAGACACACAATTTCTATGACTAAATATGAACCCAAAAAAATTTTGACAAACCCGTGATGGAAAACATCACCTGCTTCTGACTCTTCCCTTCCTTCCTCACTCCTTTCATCCTTGTCTTTCTCCTCCTCCTCGAAGCCTCGCAGCATGTGTAAGCAGAAGCGCACGTGCTCCCCTCGCCCTCATTACCAGCTAACTATGCTGTTTGATTAAAAGTGTGTACAGAGAGGAAGAGAGAGAGAAGAGGCGAAGAAGAGGTGGTGGTGGTGGTGGTGGGGGGGGGGGGGACAGGCCGAACCTCCATAATTAAGATCACTTCACAGATTACCTCTGGCAACAAAAGCGCGGTAAGCGGTCGCCTGCAGCCTCAGAAATTAGATGAAAAAGGGGTGTTGAGGAGGAGACTGACCTCTGCCGGGCTCCATATGAACACAAGTAATGGGTGACTCCAACACCCCCACCCAGCTGCCCCCTTCCCCCCCCACAAGAACTGAGGCGCGCACACGCAGGTAGTGGTACATGCTTCAGTCAGAGCAACAGCAGACCGTGGGAAAGCACGCATCTTCTATAGAGACACCTGAGGGCCGACGCATCGCTGCTCTGCAGATCTGTCCACCTGCTCAGGGGCGGAGAAACATGGGGGGCCAGGGGTGACCATGGCCACCCCTGTGGCCACCCCTACCATCCCCCCCCCCCTTAGTAGAGACGGTGGCAGCAGTAATACTCTCAAGTGGAATGTTCTAAGTGGGCGGTCCACAGAGGTACTGCATGGGGGTCGCGAAAGTTTTGGTTGATTAAACTTTTTTTTATATTCCTCCCTGCACTAATTGAAATGTCTTTAAGTACACGTTAACATGAAAATCACCAGCAGATATTTCAGAACGCCAGACATAGTAGCTAAGATGGATCCTAAAGTACCAAGTTTGTGTTGGAGAAAGTGTGGCTCTGCAATCCCAAATGGTACGCACATGTTCTGGTCATGCCCCAAATTGCTAAACTTTTGGGATGATGTGTACAAGGCTATAAACCAACCCTTTCAACAGGTTATCCCCAAGGATGTAACGGTTGCAATACTCAGTATTTTTCCAGTTGGTCTGCAAGGATGAGCCAAATCATTTCTCTTAAATGGTCTTCTTACAGCCGCCCTGAAATGCATCACAATTAGGTGGAAGCAACCAGAGCCGCCTTCCTACAACTCATGGGTCCAAATTGTGAGGGAATTATCCCAAATGGAAAAGATAACATCAAGACTTCATAAAGACATGTTCAGCCCATGCTGGGGTCCTGTGGAACATTTACTCAAGTAAACAAGTCTTACAACTTAATTTTTATTTTATGTATACATTTTTTTCTAGATTATGTTACATAGATCTGCCATCCGGGGTGAATTATTGTGCTAGGTTTGTATGGTGAAGCTGAGATCACAATTATGATGCTGAAACTGTAAAATGTCACGCTGGGACGGTTAATCTATGGTAAAATTTCACACTTTAAAAAACTGTTAATTGTAATTGTATATTTGCTCTGTTTTAAAATCAATAAAATGTAAGTTCTAAAAAATATAAATTAACTTAAATTCAACACACTGTAGTAAACAGATAAATGGAGGCAGAAGATGTCTTTCAGTCATCAATGCACACATTCAGCGACACACAGGAGATCTTTCAAGCTGGGCACCGTTTCATTCACAACACCTGTCCCATCAACCAGGAATCAGAATCAGAAATACTTTAATAATCCCAGGAAGAAATTACTTTTATTATATTACTCCATATATAGAGTGACTATAGGACCAGTTGATAGAACACAATTTCATGGAATATATATAATTAGAGGGTCCCTGCTCCATCTCCATGTTGAAAACCCCTGTTCTAAGTTATTTAACATTTCAATTTTTGGTAGTTTAACAGTTACTTGACAACAAAAAAACTGTGGTTTATTATGCAACTCAAAATACTGATACGGTGTAAAGAGAAAATTATGTTTTTACTAGTCCTCTAGGAGTCTTCAATGAAATCAGAGATAAATAACTACTTTAGTAATAAGTAATCAATTTAATGTAGATATTAGTAGATTTAAATATAAATTTTATTTAACGATTATTGATAAAAGTATTTAACTAATGACAATTATTAAGATTTTCACCCCAGAACTCAAACTTCAAAGAATTTTGTCCACTATACCTTTAATTAAGACGCCATGAATGTTTAAAATGTGAGTCTATTTGTTAGCAAAGGCTGTAGGAAAGTATAGTTTGTCTTTATTTAGAAAATATGGATTTTGTTGTTTTTTTTCCCTTTTGGAACAGTGTAGATTGACTCTGAGGTTCTGGCGTCTGTCCGTTTCATCCATCCTTTAGTGTACGTTGGTTATTCCCTGGTCATCCTTATTAACATTTTCTAGCGACACCTCTGCACCAGCTAGATCACAAACCATCAGGGGCGTTCTTCTGGGCTGCAAAATTCCTCCTAACATCTACTCCAGTTTATCAACCCACTATGACCCACTATCCTCAGCTGAGTGGGTTCAGTGGGTAAAAGGACCAATGAAATCCTTCAGCTTAGAAACTACAGTGATTTGCAGATATTTCCTGTATCTACAATATTTTACAGAACAAGCTTTAAGATGTTTAACTTTAAAGACAAGTCTACTTTCATCTTCAGTGGTTTAGTAATCCATTTATTCTTCTAATCGAGCTCCCATTTGATTGGTTAACCATTTTCTTCAAATTTCAGGAATGACTACTTGTTGCAGCAACATCAACAGAAGGCAAGAATTTCCCTTATAAGGCATCACATTCATTGGAGGGACTTCCAACTTCAATGTCATTAATCAGCAGAATGTCATAGAATGGCAATAAATTACAGTATTAATTTACTGAAATAAATATAGTTTCTAGCGACCGCCGCTTGGGATAAGTGTGACGGAAAATGGATGGATGGATAAATATAGTGTATAAATTATTGTTTTATACAGTTTGACGGGCCATAAAATGTATAAATATTAACGTCTGGTTACAATGCCAACTTTGACACAAAATGATCCAAGTAGCTCAATGACGGATCTGAGAAATGGCTTCTTCTTTGCATTCATAAACCACGGGGGAAAGGAGGTGAGCACCTGTTCTCCACTTCATGGCCGGGTGGACTTAAACTTGTAAAACCGAGGGGCTCATCTGTCCTAAAATATTATAGTTTTACTGACATTGACAGTTTGTTCTTGTCGCTCTCGCTTTTGTTCTCGATGTTTAACAAATTAACAAGAAATATTACTTTAGTTTGTAAAAAGTGAACTTACGCATCTGAAGCTCTCAGTATTTCCTTTTTTAAATTCTTTTTTCAAACTATAAAAAATAATAAAAGAAAACCCCTAGAGATATGTACGACGGAGTATTGGGAACAGGCAAGAGATTTTTTTTTCTTCTATTTCAAGAATAAAGTTGTAACATTAGTTGTAATTTTACGACTTTATTCTCTTAACTTTACGACTTTATTCTCGTAATGTTGCGACTTTATTCTCGTAATGTTGCGACTTTATTCTAGTAATTTTGCGACTTTATTCTCGTAATGTGCAACTTTATTCTAGTAATTTTGCGACTTTATTCTCGTAATGTTGCAACTTTATTCTCGTAACTTTACGACTTTATTCTCGTAATGTTGTGACTTTATTCTCGTAATGTTGCGACTTTATTCTCGTAATGTTGCGACTTTGTTCTCGTAATAGAAGAAAATTAAAAATCTCTAGCCTGCGCCTAATACTCCGTTGTAGATATGTGTATATAGATATGTACATAAATGTTTAAATATGCAGCAGATACAAAAATAAACTCATCATCATATCAAGATACACTTTCTTTAATCAAAATACTTAAATTTTATTCCACACATGCATATCGGTATGCATACACAGACACATCCAGGTATGCATATATCAAAATACCAAAAATACAGATTACTCAATCCTCTGGATTAGATTTACACTTAGATTTAGGTACAGCTTTCATTGCATTTCCATTTCTTAAAGTGCAGCAGTGACCAAATGTTAACAGTTTTGGAAAAAGAACGGCAAGAAAATGCATTTATATGGAAGTTCAGAGCATTAAATATATATGGTGCAATTCTGTTTCATGATTTGGATTTTTTTTTTCAACAGTTCGGTTGTCAGGATTAGAGTTTAACATGAAGGCATGAACTATTCAGAATTAGCAACACCTTCATATTTAAACACATATTTATATACTCCTTATATTTTTTCTTAAACTGTGCATTTTTTATACTTCAACATCTAAACTTTTCCTATTAATCCCTGTGTGAACTGATATGCATAGTTTTAAGATCTGAGTTTTCCCCTTCAGATCATACTAATTTTTAAAGAAATGTTACTATTCTCTGGAATCATATGGTTTTTAGCTGTAAATCACCTGAACAGTTTTAAATTGTAATAAATCCATACATTTTATGAGTTTATTTTTTATTATATGTTCAGAAATTAAGCAATGAAGATCAGTGGAGAAGCTTATTGTTGAGGTTTGTCCTGTTTCGCATCAGAATGTACATTTCTATCCATCCTGGAACGGAGCTGCTTCTGGGGAACAGCTGTTTAAATCCCTAAAGTCGAGTTTTATCTCTGCTTTTTCTCTTTACTATTCATCTCGGTTGTCACGTTTTCAGCATCCTACATCTCAGCAGCGTCCCGTGCTCTTCACCTTACCCTCTTCAGTTCACCTTACTCCTGCCCTGCAAACCAATTTTGATCTCTGGTTAAAAAGGGGGGGGGAGGCCATTTACTTTAATCACAGGGATCTAGAGAGAGCGCCTCGAAGCCCTCGGGGGCTGATCGGCAATCAGAGAGATGAAGGCTACAAGAGGGAGAGAGAGAAACAACTTCAGAACCGTCGAGCTAATCTGAAACAGCTCTGTCATGACATCGTCTTGCTGGTGGGTGGGCATGTAGGGGGTGAGATGTGGATATGAGCTGTGTTTCTTTCTGTAAATCTGGAAGATGTGGCCTAATTGCTGAAAGACGGGGGGGTGAGAGGGCGTGGCTCCCCGCTGCTCCAAAAAAAGGAGCAGCACCGGACGAAACGGATTTAAACATCTTTACATCCCGGCAGAAACATTTGCAAACCTAATTTGTTTGATGGTCTCTGTTATTTACAGTTTCATCGACGTTACACTGAAAAAATGAGAACAAAGCTGTTGTTTCTTATTCCAACAGTTAAAAAAAGGAAACTTTCCTCTTTTATACTTATGTTCAAGTTTATGCTTGAATTTTATGTTTTTACTTTATTATAATCAAACCTATTTATTTATTTTTTATCAAATCGTTTTATTCGATGACATGACAAACATAACATTTGCAGCAACATGGAGCATCGATTCGCAGCAGGAGGTGAATATTGAGCCAAAGGATGAAATCAAACTGATCCTGGGGTCAAAGGTCAAACAGGGTTGCTTTAATGATAAAAATACATTTTTAAAATCGCTAAATAGCCTGGAAAAAGAATAAGTAAATAAGTAAATAAGAAGGTGAATCTTGAAGTAAACTGAGAGTTAACTGTAGGATTTTATAATTATAAGTTTATAAAATGAGTTTATGTGACTGAAAATCTAATCTCTGATTTTCTTTTCTACAAAATCCAACAAATCAAACGGTTTTGTGATGAAAATGAAATCACTTTCGAAAACCCTCTTTCCTTTCAGTCGACCTCTCAGTTCGGGGACCTTGATATAAATAATCGAGTTTCACAGCAAACAATAAAAACATAAGAAACTGCAGCTGGTGGTTTAACATAGTGAGGTCATTTATCAGCTATGAGTAGAAATATAAGGATAAAAGTTGAGGAAGCTGAGCTCCAGAAGTTTATTGGACAAAATAATTATCTCCAAAAACTCAATCTTTAAAAAAAAAAAAAAAAAAAAAACTAATCCAATCATTAAAATCAATAATACGCCCAGACTTGGGTAAAGAGCCATAAGAACGGCCCCTGCTGCTTCTTCCTGTATGTGGAAACTTTAGGACCCAAGCATAGAACCCTGTGGTGCTCCACAGATAAACACACGTTCTACATTAAAAATAAGATTTTTAATTTAAAAGGCCAAATTTTCCGCCAAATTTTGCTCCTGAGAAAACCCTTCTAGCCGAGGCTGCTTAGATAGAAGGATCAACTGTAGATATGTTAAAGGAAAAAGTTTAGCCACCACTACAGTCAAACTGGGACAAACTGAAGAGGAACACAAAGAACTGATTTCTAATGTCTAAAAAAAACAGAAAAGATTGTTGAAAAATCAGTTTCCAGGGGAGAAAAACAACCTTTAGCTCATGAGGTGGAATAAAAACCGTAACCAAAACGCCACGCACTAAAGAAGCAACATACAAAAAGGAAGAGGAGCAGGGTCGGGAGGGGGGAGGAGGCGAGCCATTTGAAGATGCAAAAAGAAAAAGGAGGATTGTAGAAAACTGAAACTGGTCGAGATCAATTAGGTTTCTTTTACGACAGAAGTGGGAGTTCGTCTTATATGACTAAAGAGAGGTATTAAAGAAAGGAGTGCGTCACCGGGGGAATTCTCCGGTATCAGAGCGCTCCCTTTTCCAATTTAACCCTGGCACTAACGCAGATAAATAATAGATAAATTTTATTAGGTTCCCACCTTGAACAAGACTTTTCAAAGTAGCTCATGAAAGACGGACGGCTCCTGGGAAGCAAACGCACCGTCACACGCGTTCACTAACACACAAGCATCGAGTCTTTTACCTGACTGAGTTAAACACCAGATTTTAACAGCAGTCCTGCTTCTGGGTGAGGCCTTCTGAGGCCAAATCATCCTTTATATTTGGTGTTAATGATCTAAAAATATGGAAATATGCCTGATTTTAACGTAAGGCTTGTTATGTTGCAAGAATAGAATTTAAAATCCTCCTTCTCACATAAAAAGCCTTAAATGGCCAAGCTCCATCTTATATCAGAGATCTGATTGTTCCTTATGTTCCTAACAGAGCACTTTGCTCTCAATCTGCAGGTTTACTAGTGGTTCCTAGAATTTCTAAAGTAGAATGGGAGGCAAATCTTTTAGTTATCAGGCTCCTCTCCTGTGGAACCAACTACCAGTTTTAGTCCGTGAGGCAGACACCCGGTCTACTTTTAAGGCTAGGCTTAAAACTTTCCTTTTTGATAAAGCTTATAGTTAGAGTGGCTCAGGTTATTCTGAGCTATCTCTATAGTTATGCTGCTATAGGCCTAGACTGCTGGAGGACATAGGGACCCCCATTTCATCATTCTGCTTCATTCTATCTCTATTCTCCCACTCTCCAGAATCTGTTAGTTCAATCTCTAACATTCTGCTTTTTCTCAGAGTAGCTTCATCTGGTCTGTTCCTGTTTGGCTTTGACTGAAATATCAGCTGTGCTGCTGCCATCAACACCTTTGTTTATGGCTGTTGGAGATTGGCCTGTTTTCCAGTGTAGTCCTGTTTCTCTGACTGTGACTAACTGTATGTGCTCTCTTTATCCTCTGACATGGGAGCTTCTTTGCCTGGCTGTGTGTTTCCTGGATGGGGCCGCTCACACTGAGCCTGGTTCTGCTGGAGGTTTCTTCCTGTTAAAAGGGAGTTTTTCCTCTCCACTGTCGCTACAAGCATGCTTAATGTGAGGGATTGCCTTCGAGTTAATGAGTTGATGCAATCAGCTGGTTTTCCTTTGATAGAAAACTTTGAATCAATCTGACTGTATGATCTGGTTGAACTGTAAAACGCCTTGACATAACATGTGTTGTGAATTGGCGCTATAGAAATAAACTGAATTGAATTTGTGTCCATAAATGGCTGAAGGGGTGGACGCCCGCTGCGCATTCTGCTCCGTTTGTGACAGGTATGAGTAACAGGGGACATTTTTCTGCTCCGGCTTTAGTCAGCAGTCATGAGAGCTTGTTTGTACATTCCAGGACTGGAGCAGGTCCAACTTCACCATTTTGTTTTGCTGTTTAGCTCCAACGTGTCGCAGGAAGATTTTTCAGGAGGACAGATGTGTCGATAATGAACTTTTTTTCTGACCACCCCATGGCAACGACGCTGCATCGAATCCAAACCCTGAAAGGAAAGGCTTGTTTTTCAGCCCCTTAAAATAAACGCAAAGTTAAACAAGAAGACGTGTATTTTAATAAAAAGGCACAGTAGCAGTCACTGGTCTCAAAGCAGCTTTTTCCCTCGAAGATGTGGTCGAGGCGGCGTCGTCGTTTATAGAAGGCTGTGTGTTTAATGCCTGGAATGCTCATTTGCCTTTTGGGTTTACTTATTTACTTTTGCATAAATGAGAAACAGTAAAGTGGTATTAAAGGGCTTCTCTAGGGGAGGGGAGCCGTGTTTTTACACGCAGCCCT
The DNA here is from genome assembly GCF_016077235.1 of Cyprinodon tularosa. Lineage (NCBI taxonomy): Eukaryota > Metazoa > Chordata > Actinopteri > Cyprinodontiformes > Cyprinodontidae > Cyprinodon > Cyprinodon tularosa. Next base: position 1,505,833 of record NW_024039540.1, read on the forward strand.
TTTTAAAAAAATGCTCCCTTGCTTTGCTATATTAGGCAGGGTTGGTGATTAATGCGGCACAGATCTAATTTTTCTTGATTAATATTAATAATAATAATAAATTACAAAAATAATGCCAGACATGAAATGAACAACGCTGCTGCTGCTACACACACACACACACACACACACTGCTCCTTTTCTCAAAGTCATATTATCCAAAATAAAGCAGGCAGGATAAAAGCAGATAAAATGATCTCAAATTTGCCGGCAGAAAGTGAAAGGACGGAGTGGAAGCGGAGGGAATCCTTCACACCAGCCACAGCTGCAGCGCCGCCACTGTCACCGCAAATAAAAACCTAAACCTTTCACAGCTTTCGATTGAGTCTTTAATTCAGCCCGATGTGACATTAAAACCCTTTCGCTTGACTTCCAGTGGTTGTGACAAATGTACCGGCGCTTAATGGAGGTGCGCAGACAGGCCGGCATTTCAGTGACTTTTATCAAAGTGAATTTATCAATTCAGGCTCGCAGGATCTGTGGCAGCCGGCTTGTTGAGAGGGAAGCCTGCAGAATCTGTTAGGTAAATCATATCTCCTTCTCTGCCTCTCCTGAAGCTCGCCGTGTTTGTCGGTCACTGCCCCCCCCCCACCCTACCATTCACATTCACATTATTTCAACTAACAGGGAGAAATTCTTTAATCTCAATAGGTCATTTTGTTCTTAAAATAAGTGCATTTATTCTTGAATTAAGGAGACACTTGGCCAATGGAACAAGTCAATTTACATTTAAAATAACAAAAAACAATTGCATTGTCTTATTTCAAGGGCATATTATCTAGTTATCTTATTTGAAGAGTAAAAATACTGCTTCTATTGGCAGATCATCATATTTACCTGCTCCAATTAAGGGTAAATCCACATCTTTTTTACAGTGCAGCATCGTGTTTAACACTTTATAGGGCACTCAGTGAAATACTTTCAAGCCAATAGTGTTATTGGAATCCAGGACAAGACCATATTACCTTTATAACATTAAAAAAATATGGATATTTTGATAAAAAAAACACTCTGATAGTGAAAGAAACACATTTGTTTTGGTCCAACATAACCTTAGAGGCATTAATACTGATACTGGCACTTACATTTTTTAGTTTATAAACCTAAATATAATTGTTAACTAGGATAAATGTTTTAACTTTACTTTATTTTAACTCTTTAATTAGCTTTTTACCTTTTTTCTTGACTTATATATCATTCAAGGGCCCATCTGATTGGTCAAATGCCAAAATAAGATGTACAGCCATGTAGCAGGATCTTTGCTGAATGCCTGGTTATAGATCTTGTGCTTCTAGAGCTCACTGAGGGATGGGGGAACTCTATTTGCAAGTGATCAAAAACGGTAACTTGCTCTATAAAGGCTAAATGAAGAGTCAGGATCAGGAATGAAGAACAAAAATGGAAAAAAGTGAAGGAATGTGAGAGAGACGATGGTTCTGATTGGAGATGATTGGAAGGTGGTGTTCTGTCAGATCAGCATACCTATAGTCAATAGGCATGCGCAGGACGTCAGATTTGTGTTTATTTCTTTAGTTTTGTATGAAAAATAGACTTTAAACTACCTAAACGGGCGTGTATCCCTTTAGTCGTGTACAAAAAAAGCAATTTAAGGTAAGATACACTTCAAAATAACACCCAAAGGTAAGTAATTAAATTATTTTTTGTACATAATGCCCATTGAGGTAGTTTAAAGTTTATTTTTCGTACAAAATTAAAGGGATAAACTAAAGGAATAAATGGGTATTGACTGTGGGTATGCTGATCTGACTGGGCTGCAGACAAAGAGTGAAACAGTGAGGGGGGGGGGATAAGAAGGCTTTTCAAGGGTCCTCTCAGGCGCTGCGATCAGAGTGTCTGAGGTACTTGAACCTTGCCCACCTTTCCACTACCTCGCTGAGGAGATCCTGCCCCGCAAACCACCCATAAACCACTCGGACACATGATCCACTCGTTCAGATGTGGAGTGGAAAAACGCACACGGCTCAGTGCAAAAAGAAAAAAAAAAAAACGCCTCTCAGACACACCATCATTTACCATTAGTCCTCGATTAACAATTGTCTGTTCCACTCTGGAGTAAAAGGTACTCGTGGCCGAAAGAGAGCTTACCTAACGCTCTCTCTCTCACATCAGGGCCGTTAAAACGCTGACTTTTTCAATGTATGGCTGCAGCCGATCATTGGTGGAGGAGGACGGAAACAGAGGAGGGGAAAAAATAAACCCTGAACAGAAAATACTCTACTAATCTGTGTTTTGTGGGAACGTTTGCGGCAGAGAGGCGACTAAAGAGCCGTCTTCCTCCGAGTAACAAGTTGGTGGAGAAGAGGAGCTGAAATCCCCCCCCTGGGCTACAGAATATCCCGCTATTGTAGTCTTAACCCGCGAGACCTGGCTGGGAATGTACAGCTTTCACAGTCACTTCTCATCCTATTTGTAGCGCCGCCGTTGATGTGCGAGCGCCCGGGCCACAGCAGGTCACTCTGTTTTCTTTTTTTGTGTGTGTTTTTTTTTCCGCAGAGCTACCGTTTCTCTCTCACCTTGACAAACCTCACTTAGCAGTTTTAGAAAAGACGTCTACGGTGGCGTCCGACGGAGCGTAGACCGTCGCATTTTGTCATTATTCGTTTTTTTTTTATTCATTATTTTTATTTTTTTTATAATTTATTCATTTTCTAATTCACTCCGCCAGGGAAGTTTCATTAAAGATCCAATTATGCAGATGAGGCGCTGCGGAGGCAGCTGAACGGGAGCTACGGCGGCGGCGAATACAGCAGATCTGGGGCCAGATGTATGAGCGCGTACCGAACGGGGAAACGCCTCCCTCCTTTGGTAGAACTTCATCATAATTAGAGCTTCTCACACCTCCCTCCCATTTCCTGCCCCCCCCCCCTTCCTGAATCTTTAGCTGGCTCGTTAGCAGAGGCCTGGAGGTGTGCAGAGGTCACATAACGCAGCTAAAGAGCAGCCGTGACACCAGGCTCACGGTGGATGATAGACAGGAGCTGGTTCAACACTCCGTCTCATGAAGGCTGGAGGTATTTACCACTGTCTTTGCGCGGCGCCGCTGAATGCTAAGCAGCAACCATTCTCTGCTTCAGGACCTTCTGATTGACGCTTTCTCGCCGGTTTGTTTTAAGCTGTTGTCTGTGGAAATGACACGGCTGAAAAACACGGCGCTTCTCCTCAAAGAGGGGAAATAAAAAAAGAAACAGCTCCATGAATCTACAGCAAACTTTAGGAATAAAGGAGGACATGAACGCTCCTTTCTGCACCGTCAGCCCCATCCTCACAGCCACCCTGCCATGTGGGGACTGATCCATCAGCGCCTCGTCCGACGCCACCAACCGACCCCACCGGTACCGGACCCCTCGTCTGTTATCCATCTCACACCTTCGCCCTGACGTTGATTCTTAATCACAGGTTTGAAGACATAAACTAACAGAAATATCCATCATCAATCTGCTCAACCTGACAAAATCCTAAAGGTCAAAGGGCAACCTTATCTTGGACGGCCTCAGCAGTCAGTAATCTGCAGGTTGAGATGTGGGAAACATGCACCAATAAGACAGAATCAGTTTTTTTCAATTTTTCTGCATTGCCACTCCCCTAACCGCTGTCAATTGTTCATATTTATTTTGTTAATAAAGGTTCCCTTTTTATTAAAATTCATACTTTGTAGCGTTTGTTATAACTATGCCAATTTTATCATGTAAACGAAGGAAGAAAATGTTACATCAGCTCAAAAATCGTACCAAAAATATCGGTAGCAAATATCGAGGATCGGTTGGATGGATGTAAAATAATCGGTATCGGCCTTAAAAAAAAAACTGAATCTGTGGATCCGATATAAATAACTGAATCAGTCCTGATATTGAGAAAATTCTGGATCTGGTATCAAAGGAAATTGGATTATCCATAAGGTGAGATCTATGCAGTTTATCATAAATTACATTTTGTATAAAAATATCCTGTACAGAAAAATCTGTCTTTGATTGAATAATGCAGCCACTTTGTCTTTTTAATGACTGACCGTTCCGCAGCTTCATTTAGTGATTTAAAGGGCGATTTTGGGTATAAATCTGTTAGTATTCAACATACCTGAGGAGTTTATGAAAAATGAAAAGATTAAAACAAACTCAGGAAACTGAGTGAATAAATGTGGATCTGTGCTTTTCTAGTTTTTAATCTGAGTTTTAGAGATTTTTCAGGAGGAAGAAATCAGTCGGAGAAATCTCCTTATTATTGTCACAAGGCAGCTGCGTGTTGAACCTGACGACGCGCTCCCTTCCTGGCTTCAACTCTGGAGATCAAGGTCAAGGAGTTACCCCCACCCCAAACACAGAGCCGCTGCTCTCTGCCAGCGCAGTGAGGAACAACCGGCTGATCAGAAACCGGACGGTGGAATAAAAGCAGAAAATGGACGGGTACCCGTCCTCTGCCTGGAACAGCAGGTAACCAAAAAATGAAATAAAACTGGAGGATGCTGGGGTGGGGGTGGGGGGTTGGGGGGGGCTGCTTTCACAATGACTGCACATATCAATTAATGGCTGGCTGATGAGCAGAGCTGGCCTGATCCGGCCTGCCCACCACTGCCCTGATCCCAGCGGACGGAGAAAGCTGGCCCTCCAGCCTGTGCAGCTGGAGCTCACTCCCCATAATTACATGAGAATGGGGGGGTGGGGGGGGGGGGGGCAGTGAGGCTGCAGATCTGACGGGGAACACTTGCAGATGCATGAATCCCCACTACAGGGTTATGGATCTGGGCCCTTTTTTTTTTTACTCTCCTTTGCATCCCCCCCTTCCCCTTGTTTTTAAACAGCAATTTGATTGTTGAAAACGTCGGCATGGCGATAAACGAGCCAGTGTCAGACTGACAACACGAAGTGGGCCTCCTGATTGACTGACAGCGCGCTGGAAGAGGATGGATCTGATGCCATCCTGTGCATGCCAGCTCCGCTCCGTCTGCCGCCCTCCTTCACTGCTCAAAGATGATCACAGCAGTCACTCACACACTCACACACACACACACACAGGTGGGAGAGCGGCTCACGCCGGATCGGTCGACAGAGCGACGCCTAGGAGCCCATTTCCAAGCTTTCACAGTCAGAAAGTTGCAGCAGGAGAAGATGTCGGATCCCTCATGCCTCCCTGTTTCACAGATTTTCACTGTTTTCAAATAACCCAAAAACACACATTTCAAAATCTCTGATTATTAACAGATTAAGGAAATGTTCTCAATTTATTTTTTACTGACATTAAAAATAAAAAACAATTTCTTCTTTAATAAGAGCAGGAAAATAAGATGATCTACCAACACTGTGAGGATTTAATAATTAGATCATATTCCATTAAAATAATCTAATATTGGTGTTTTTTTATTATTATTATTTTAAATGTAAATCATCTGATTCCAATGGCAGATTGTTCTCCAATCAGGGGATCATTTCTAGAAGAATGGACTTGCTTCTACTGTGTGCGAGCGCCTGATCAGGGTGCAGTGAGGCAAATTATGCTAATGTGAAAGAAAAGATTTATAAGCAGGCCTGAGAAATATAAACATCTGAGGACACTTTAAATACACGACAGAAAATCTAGAAAATCAAAAAACAAAGTGAGGCCTTTTCTTCCAGATAGTTTTCTCCAAAAAACCAGAAAGAAAGACGTCAGCTGGTAGCAGAGCAGAGGGCAAACAGCTCTGCACCGTCATCCATTTCATATTTCTGCCGCCATAAAAAGGAACTGACAAAAGGGGTTTACGCCCAGACACTATTTCAGACACAATATCCGCCCTGTGCATACCATCACACAATGACAGCATCCAGCCCCTACAGTCCATCCATTTATTCACTTCTGCTCTGCACAATGAATCCAAGGAGGAAGCAACTTTTCTGGGGTGGGGTGGGGGGTAAGTTGGGGAAAGGTTAGGGAAACAATGTGACAGCCTCAGTGGAGAGATTGAAGGTGCTGGTGACAGGGATGCCGCGTTAGGGGGGAAAGTTAGGAAGATTCTAAGGGGTCCCTGATTGAGGGGGGGGGGGGGCCCAAAAGAAGCAGAAAAGTATAATCATATATATATTTAATATAAAAGCAGTAAAATAAATAATTTTTAGCAGCAAACTGTGAATTAAAGCGTGAATAAATTAACCATCCAAGCTTTTTACCCACAAATCTATGCAATTTATATTCTCAAATTCCTGGTTGGTAAAGGTAAGCAGTGGGTCAGATCAGTCAGGGGGGGGTCACAGAGGAACCCCCCCCTCCCACCCAAGATGCTCAGCTGGGACCCCCAGCTTTAAATGGGATTACAGAAGCGGAGCTGTGCAGAATCTCCTGCTTATGTTCAGCAAATAAAAAATGCCACAAGTCAGTTTTTAATTTTTTTTAGATGCATCATGTTTTAAAGCTTATAGATCATTGATCTGACCCCCCCACCCCCCAAGACTGATCAGGCCTGCACACCTTAGCTTCTCTATTTGCCCAAACAGGAACTTTTCTGCATCCCCGTTGATCAGACAGAAATAAAGCGGCCCAGTTTGCATCCATGAGGATTATTCATTTCAGCGGTCGATCAGTTTGCACAAAATGGCAGCCCCCCACCCCCCAATCACAACTTTTTTTTTCTTTTTCTGGACACGTGCTGCCACAACAGAAAAATAAAAATAAATAAAAATTATCTATACAAAAATCTGATATTTACTGATTTAGATCGTTGTGAAATCCAGATTAGATGGCGGGATTAGATGGGAATAAGTTGTGTGTAAAAGTCCCACACTGTGCCGCTGATCCTAAATGCGGCACAGCAGGAGGGGGGGGGGGAGTGGTGGACATTAAGCTTTATTTTTATTAATTAATTAATGAATTAATGTTTTTGCGGGTTTCTGCCTGTCAGACTGAGGATCTCCATGACCTCCTCGCTCCGGATAACTGCGCCCCTATTTTCTGATCATCAATCGGGGGGGGGGGGTGCATCAGGAGACCCCCCACCCCCCCTCAAATAAGAAATAAACCCGTTCAGCTTCAAGTCCACTTCGTACCTTTATTATTTATTTATTTTTTCCCCCGGTATTTCTATTTTTTATTTTGCAGACTTCCAGCCACAGAGACCAGCGGACCGAACCGCTCCTCTGGTTCGGACGGGATCATGAAGGGACCGGCGGCGCGGCTGGAAAAGTGCGCCTCGGACGCGTTCCGCTCCGATGCGGTCCGGTGCGGTGCGTTGCGTTCCGGTGCGGTGCGGTGCGGTGTACTCCGAGATCAAAAAAGCCCCAAAACCAAGCGGTGTTTGTGAGGACCTGTCCTCCTCCGGGTCTCCGCGTCTCTGTCCGGATCTCAGCGGCGGCTGGAGCCCCAGACTGCCGGCTGCGATCCTCACATCAGACGGAAATAAAAGCTCCTTCCAAACAGCCCCCCCTCCTTCAGCTCCTCCAGCCTTAAACTGAATAAATAGCAATAAAAGCTTCAAACTGTTGTCGGATCTGAGCCGTTTCTCCGGAGCTCAGCGGGCTGCCCTCTGCTCTCAGCCGCGCAGCTCGGGGCGATGATCGGCTGGCTCACACTAACATCCCTCCCTGCAAACACAGCAAATAACTACCAAAAATAAGCAGAAAGTGACATTCCTTACCTTCTAGGACAGCTGCTCCTGATCCCCCCTCTGCTCCTCTCCTCCTGGCCTTTTAGAAACTCCTGGATAAATGAGCGTTTCCTCCGCTGCGTCCGGAGCGTCAGTCTCCGCTAAACACAAGTAATGAGTGATAAAAATGACGCTCTTCTATCTGCGCTGGAACCTGCTGCCGGATTTAATGGAAATAAGCCTCATTGGGGCTGCAGACAAACGGAGCACCTCTTCCCCCAAGGGGGGAGCCCTCTTCTCTCTCTCCTTTCCTTTTTTAAACCCTTTTTCTTTTCTTTTTCTCCCCAATTTAAAGGATTTTTATCCCTAAACTGAAATGATTTGGAGGAATAAAAGACGCGGCTTTTACTGTCAAAGTCGCAGGTGCTCCAAGCTTCTTTTTTTTTTTTTTTTTTTTTTTTTACTGCCCCTTTCTGTAAAACACTGATGAAAACTGGGAAGTTGGAGCAACTTTTTTCCTTTTTCTCTTTTGGTTTTGAATAAAAAAAAAAAAAAAAAAGTGGGATGACAGGGAGGCAGAGAGAGAAGTCCTGCAGGAGCCGGAGTGTTTCCTGAAACTAAAAGCTGCTCCTGCTCCGTGTTTTTGATATATTATGCTTCCATATGGGGGGGTGGGGGGGTGAATAATGCAATTATAGATTCAGTGTCCCAGCGCTGACAAAAGACAGGGCTTCAATGGAGGCTTTGTTGGGGGATTATATAATGATTATGGGGTAATTATGGGATGGTTTGGTAATAATAATAAAAGTATATGAGTGGAAGGAGAGCTGAGAGGAACCGGACCGGAGGAACGGCAGAACCTCACGGGGGAGGGGGGGGTTTAGCCGGGGTCACATGCACGCGCGCGCGAAAGGAGGCGAAGCGTCGCTGGCTGTGATGGAGCGCGCGCGCGCGCGGCGCTCTCCATCTGTGCGTGGGAATAATCCGCAAACTCGCGGCGTGTTAAAACCATTATTACTTTAATTGCATTCAGGAATTAACTGCTGCCTGTTCGGAACTATTTTTTTCATCCAAAAACAAAAAGAAAAAAGGAGAGAATTTCTTTTCCCCCGAACAGTTTATTAAAACTCACTTTTTCTTTTTCCTTTTAAATAGCTACTTGTTGCGCGTTTGTGTCTTAATTCATGAAATGATCAGATTCTATCACAGCTTCTGTAATTTCTCTAAATAAGACCCCCCCTCCATCCATCCATCCATCTCTGAGGCGGTGATGGCGCAGACCGGCGGGGTGTTTCTCCACCGATTCTCCATGGATCAACAGCGCCTCATCGCAGCCTTTTGAACTTGTTAAACCAAGTCAAGTGATTCTTTCTCGTCTGACAGGCCTGACAATCCATCCGGGATGGGAAAGCAGGTCAGAAAGGAAGTTGCCATATGGACTTGAGCATGCAAATTTCCAACAATGCATGGCGCTGCAGAGCAGAGTCCCCTCACAGGGAAGCCGCCATACATCCCTACAGTATGCACCCCAACACCGGACCGGAACCGGAACGGAGCGGACCGAGTTTGTGCTGTTTTTCTTTTAAATCCTGCAGATGTTCTAAATGCTGAAGGTCCAGCATGCATTGTGCTGTCGTTATTTGTGTTCTGACAGAGGGATGTTTACACTGAAGGAACAGAAATATTTCCAGCATTTGTTTTAAGGATATTTATCAGCATTTCTGCATGAGAATGTAACTCTGCTTTGACATCATTGTTATTGCAAATCCAGGAATATCTGCAGTCACAAAGTTGATTAGCTTTGTTTAAAGCATCCAGGAAAGTTTTCTTTTGTTTATTTATTTATTTTTTGATACAGTTGAGCTAAAATCACTTTAGTTTCTTAACTCAAGATTAAAAACTGAACTCCTTTACTTAAGTAGAATTCAAACAAAAGTACATGTTCTACTTTGTACAGTTTTTTTTTTTTTTTTGCTGTAAAAGATGCAAAATAATCAGTTATTTATCCATATTAAAGCAGGGTAATGGACGTCAGTAACCTTACTGGTGCTGCATGAGGCTGCAAATTTAAAGGCTCTACAAACGTCCCACTGACACTATAGATAACATTTATATACTACTATACTATATACTTAAAAGAAACTTCTATGCAGAGAAAATTAGTTAATTTTCCTCTTTTATTCACTTTGTTGGTGGAAAAAACACAAATAACTGACTGGTTCTAGTTTGCCTGAAATCAAATTTTAGAGAATCTTATATACGGTAGAGCGTGTGACTCTGCTAATTATGGTATAGATCAGATAGTAAATACAGGGCAAGTATGGCCGATACGCCTAATGTTTACCTTTGAACCTTTAATGTTTTCCTTTGTCGAGCAGTTGGACAAAGTTTATACGTGACTACTTTAATAACCTAAACAGAAACAGCAGTACTTTCATGCATAACTGGTGTTTTTTTTCACCAAACAGCAGTAATGCTGGTTCTTTATATCGCTATTTGTTTAGACGTAACCAGACAGGAAGTAATGACAAGAAATATTTATGTTCAAATATAGGGAGTAGATTTATAAAAAGTACAGATTCTAAAAATAGCTGAATTGGTACAGTTGCAAAGTATTTTTATAGTTGGTAATGTGCAGAGGTGGGTGGAGCAGCCCCACTTCACCGTACTACTACTTCAGTTAAAAATAATAAGTAGCCGTCCATGAAATTACTCAAGTAAAAGTAAAAGAAGAAGAAAAAAGTCACTATTCAAAAAACCTAATCAACAATGATAAATATTAAGAATATTTGTATATTTCCTTGAGCTCCGTGTCATAAAGATCACTAAAAAAGAAAGCACAAAGATTGTATAAAATATGTTGCTAATATTAGTGAAACTTTAACTATTTCAAGCATGATTTTTCTTTATTCAATAAAGTTATTCAAACTGGGCAAAATAACCACAGATTTTACTTAGGTTAGAGCACCGATACCTAAATGAAAGTATTACTTAAGTAAAACTATAAAGTATGTCAAAACGTTACTGTAGTAAATGTAACTAGAAAAGTAAAATAGATGTTAGAAACTATATTTGTTTAAGTTTGATATTCGGGCTTTATAAATATTTCTTAAATGTATTTTAACTTGTTTGTTCTTCATAAATTGCAGAATCCTTGGATTTTGTGAAATAAGGATTACTGAATTGTTATCAGCAAGCTAACATTAGCCTAGCTGGCTATCACCATGCTAATATTAACCTACCTGGCTATCAGCATTCTAACATTAGCCTACCTGGCTATTACTATGCTAACATTAGCCTACCTTGCTATCACCATTGTAACATTAGCCTGCCTTGCTATCACCATGCTAACATTAGCCTACCTGGCTGTCACCATGCTAACATTAGCCTGCCTTGCTAACACCATGCTAACATTAGCCTACCTTGCTATCAGCACGCTAACATTAGCTTACCTTGCTATCAGCACGCTAATATTAGCCTACCTGGCTATCAGCATGCTAACATTAGCCTACCTTGCTATCAGCACGCTAACATTAGGCTACCTGGTTATCAGCATGCTAACATTAGCCTGCTTTGCTATCACCATGCTAACATTAGCCTGCCTTGCTATTAGCATGCTAATATTAGCCTACCTTACTATTTACACTCCACCTATTTTCCACCAATCAGGCCTGTAAGGCAGCTACAAAGGGTTGCTGGTTTTCAATTTTTTTACCTATTTTGCAGATAGCTGGAAATGATAGTAAACCGACCATGACTGACTGCTAAGTTGCTAATGCTACATCAACATTAGCAAATGGAGTACAGATCCAGTACAAGTAATACCAGTTAAATTCTCATGTATAACAAAAAAAAGAGAAATAAAATTAGTTCCAAATTAGCTCCATTTGTTTTTTGCTCTTAAAATGATTAAACTTGAATGATTTCGTAAAGATTATATAAGTAAATTCCAGATTATAAATCCTATAAGTGATTCTAGAACTAAGTGAAGCATCCATTCCCTTATTTAGATATATTTCGAACCCCAAACCTCTATTTGATTCAGATTTTTTTATTATGCACATGTAGTCCTTAAGAGTAAAGGAACACCCAGAAAATAAAAAAAGAGTAAGAAACAGAAAGGGGAGGGAGACACAGCAAGGTTCCCAAAGCACAGAGACCCAGCGTACGGCGCTCTATTCTGGTGCATTTGATCGAAAAATAAACCTGTACATAAAATTTCTTGAAACAGCATCAATGAGCTGACACCTGTGGACACCAACCGTTCTCCGACGCTTGACCATGTGGGCTTTTTCAAAGAAAGTATTGCATCAATATTGTAGTGTCACAGAGTTTACCATTATCAGAGCAAAAACATATAACACTGATAGTAAACACAGTCCTCATCATCTGACAGATCGTCTGTTTAACTGGGGTTTGATTTAATTAGCCGACAAAGTTTAATGGCTAATAGAGACGTTGAAAGGAAATTATGCCAAATTTTGGTGCATTTTGGTTTCTTTCTAACCAATAAATGGGAGGTTCTAGAACCTTCTAATGGTCCCTCTAATAAAGTTGTAATATTAAATGCATTTCTTAAAACCTTTTACCTTCAAAGTTTTATTCCAACAATGATTAAATAATGAAGCTGTTGCACTTTTACATTTAATCGTATAGAGACAGGCTCACAGTTTTAGGAGTTCACATGTGGCAGTTTTCTAGGAAATAACCAATGTGTAAAAAGGTTGACATAATATTTTCTTCACAGCAGTGGATATTAAATTAAAACAAATGTTGAATGTAGCGACTCCTTAGCAATCCTTGTCGCTTGAGAGGTGGAGATAGAGTCCTGTATGTGTATGACGCGCTGCCGTCTTTGATCAAAAATGCACACGGAATCCAGGAATAAGGTTTGGTGTTTTAATCCTGTCCAGAGGCTCATGTAGTCACTCACAACAGATTGGAACGTACATGATGTGACATACTGATTCAGATCATAAAGCAAACGGTCAACAAGAAATACGGCTCACCCGCTCCCCTCTCTCCTCCGGAGTGCAGGTAAACACACCCATTTAAGCAATCAGCTGTCACCGCATGTGTCACCACAGCAACTATGCCCACGTGATACATACACATGCACACCCATCATTATGGCTCCTACATTGAATGTTTCAAATCAGGGCTGATGGGTCTGTGGGACCCTAATCTTTAGGGCATCTGGAGTCTCCAGAGTCACAATCGACTCTTTGGTTCTTCATCAAACTTAAATCATCCCACAAAGAACTTTGACCTCTTTTCTTTTATTTCATACTGTTTTTTTCTCTTTGTCAAAGAACTCTACTGCCACCTACTGGTTTGTGACGTCACAGTGCGTTATTGGCTGTTGATCAAGTCCCAATGCTGTATCTGGTGTTTGTCACAACGCGCTATTATCCAAGTCATCCTGAAAACATTCTTCTTCCAAATGTTGGCTACATATTACGTGTTTTTTCTCTAGCCAGAACTTCGATGGCAAATCCTCCCTCTTCAAGTTGGTAATCCAACGACGAACCCGTCCGTGGAGGATCAGGACTCAGAAAGGGGAAATAACCCTTTTTTTTCACTTTTACCCGATGTATTCCAACATCCAGCTGCCATGCACGTGGGCATTGTCAGTTTCACTATAGCTCTGGTGAATTTCAATGGTGAAGTCCTCTGGAAATCTTCAATAATTGTTGTTGATTGCAGATGTGTCTAGTAGTTCCTATTGATTCTGCTTGTAAAGCAGGAAGAATGGCGCTAGGCTTACCGCACCGTGACATCACTGCCGGAGTTCTGTCAGATGAGCATAGCCGGTCAGACCAGCATACCCATAGTCAATACCAGTTTATCGCTTTAGTTTATCGATTTAGTTTTGTACGAAAAATAGACTTTAAATTACCTCAACGGGGGTGTATCCCTTTAGTCATGTAAAAAAAAACAATTTATTTACTTATTTTTTGGTCTTTTTTTAAGTGTATGGCGATCTGAACTTAAATAGTTTTTTTTCTACGTGACTAAAGGGATACACACCTGTTGAGGTAGTTTAAAGTCTATTTTTCGTACAAAACTAAAGGGATAAACGCAGATTTGATGTTTTGCGCATGCGTATTAACTATGGGTATGATGATCTGGCAGAACACAGGAAGATGTCAGGAGGGAGGTGTTACTATATTTGGGGAAAAATGGCCGCTCCCAGACTCAGTGATCGCGACAAAAATAGTTATTTTTATTTTTTTTACCGATTACCACTAAATTATCATTAAATCACCGCAAACATTAGTTTCAGTTCTAGATAACGATCCATTGATTATTCTTTTCCTTTAAACAGAGACACCTACTTCCTTTCTAGTCACTCTTTATAATAATTGTATCTTTTTTTGTCTTTTTGAAATGTTTACAACACTGCCATCAATCTGTGGTTGTTGTGGAGCCTTTTAGAAATTACATTTGATTGACTGATTCTCTTTAAAGGCCCAGTGGTGTCAGTTTGAACCCCGGAGATTCTTTTTTATTCTAAACTTCCAGATTTTTTCTCCCGTTCCTCCTGTAGCTTGATTTAGCTTTAGTTTGGCGCGGGCCAGCAGACCTCGGGGGTCATGGCAGCCTTCTTGCTGCCCTGCCAGTGACGAGCAGCTGAAGATGTCTCCGCTCCCCCCCCCCCCCCTTGCTTGGAAGTCATCCAACCCAGCGCTCCAAAAAGACAGGCTCGCCTCTGTTAACTCCCCGGGCAGATTAAGGTCGTCCTGCCATCTCTGTCCGACTCTCTGTTTCTGTCCAGATGCACAACAAGTCGCTCAACCTTTCGGCCGCCCTTCCTGCTAACATCTAATGGGGTGAACGCTCTGATCCAAGAGCGCCGGGAAAAAACTAATTCTGCTGCTTTGTTTGATTGTGGTCCTTGCATAATTTCTCAAATCTAAAAGCGTCTTTAAATTTAGAGCAGGCCTGTTTCGATTTAAATGCAAACATAACCAAGAATCCGGCTTTTTCCTCAGTGGAAAAGAAACACATTTTCTCTCCTTCAAATTGAGTTCCTCAAACTCTAATTTAGAGCAACCCTTTGATGAACTAATGTTTTCAAACTAGCCTGCTATAATGAAAAGGGAGTGAGTGCAATTTTAAACAATCCGAAGCTCTGAACCTTCTGTGACTGTATACTGTTAAGATGAAACTTTAGCATTTGTATCAATTACACTTTAAAACTCCTGACAGGACCTTAAATAACAGCCAGCAGAGCTGGACGTAGAAAATGTTTACCAGATCAGTTTCATTTCCACCTCAACCGTCTGTTGCTGGTGACATCAATTCTTCATGTGAGGCATTTAGATGTTTTCCCCAAACGTGCCCTGCTGTCTCAGGCTCTCCCTCGATGACTGGGGTCAATGAGTGTGCATGTTTGTCAGCTCTGATCGTTAATGAAACGCTCACACAAATACAGCACGGGCAAATATTTAGAGGCCAGCCTGGAGATTTCATCACGACTGAAGCTGTGATTCTTCGGGGAGCGCTGGATTACTTTATTTCCCAGGAAAGAAGCATATACTCAAGATCAAACTTGTCCGTGCCTTGATGAATGTGGAGGAGCAGAAAGTCTCCTGCCTTTGACCGATAACCAGTGTGATTTTAATTTAAATCATATGAATCAATGTCTGGCCGGAGCAGAAATAAAATATTTTTAAATGAAAACATCTGACTCTAATTGCTTAAGAACAATGTTCTGCATAGTAGATCTAGAATAACCTTGTTTTGATACTGATTTGATTTCTATGTGTTTGTGTAAGTTTACCCAGACCCAGTCTGTGGAAACATGATGCTGCTCTGCCCTTAGCAGCCAGGACAGTTTCTCCTCAGGCCTCCTACAGCCCCTATGGAAACCTTATGACCATCCTTCCTGGAGAGCATTTGTGAGGTCAGTGTGTGGGGGGGGCGGGGGGTTTACCATCAGGCAGTTACCTGCCAAGTTCCTGGGGGCTCCATAAAACTCTGTTTACACGTATGGTTAATACAATTATTCCTATTTTGATAAAAATCCTTTCACTAAAATGCCATCAGAACGCTGATAATATTTAGTGTATCTCAGCCCCCCACCCCCAGTGTCCACCATATTGGATCAGTCCATTTGCTGCACATGTTCAGAAAGGTCCAAACAGACAGCAGCAGACCATTTAAAATCAAAAGGTGCAAAGTGGAGTGTTGCAAACTTAGAGCTTTTGTCTCTATATTTAGTGACTTTTCAGACCCCTCTAGTACTTTTATTCATAAAAGCGCTTAGCGCCAAATCTAGCAACTTTTTTCTGCTACTGGAGACTTTGGCGACAACATCTAAAAGCAGCGAACTCTGCTCTCCAGAGCGAGTAGATTGGTAACCCCGCCTCCTGCTCTCCTCTATCTTGTCTGCTGTCATGATTCATGCAGCTATGATTTCATCCAAATGAAAAATGGAGAACAGATAAGCAGATCATGGCTTGTCTACAGTCAAAAGAAGGACTGCACTGCAAAAACGATCTAGAAATAAGTAAAAAGGTCTTCAAAAGTGTATTTATCCTTAATTTGAGTAGGTAGATAAGATGATCTGCCAATGGAATTAGTATTTTTACTTCATAATATGCACTTGAAATAAAAAAAATTAACTTCTTCCATCGGCAAAATGTCTCACTTACCTGCTTAATTCAAGAGCAAATGCACTTAATTTAAGAAAAAATGACTTATCTAGATTTTTTTTTTTTTTTTTCCAGTGTGGAAACACAGGAAGGAGCAATCAGCTACAGTAAGTGAGCTTAGTGCTTGGAAATTTTTTTTAATTCCTTTTAAAACAGCATGAAAAGTCAGCTGAGTACAAAACATAGAGAGGAAAACAACAAGAAGAGAGGGACAAAATGTAGAACATATAATGTATGTCTATTCTATTAAAATTTCTGTAACTGTATAATGGGTCTGTTTTATGTGTTGTATTTGCCTAGGGCCAAAAATGTCCTAAATAGGCCCCTGGAGGTCAGACTGTTGGACAGGAGAGAGGCCCGCCAGGTGCTGATTGGAAGAGGATGAAGCCTTTGAATGCAAACATCACTGTGATTTTGGTGTAAATGTACTTTTCTAATAAATGCAAATCTACAGCATCCTGTTATTCTGTAAAAGGACCGAAAACAAACTGCTGCTACTTCTGCTTAAAAAAAAAGAAAATAAAGAAAAGATGTCTAGTTTCATTAAACTTCATGCAACTTTTATAGTAATGAGAAGCATCACATCTCCTGGAAAAAACCCGATTTGATTCAATCAACTCATATTTGCATGTTTAGAAGATTAATGATGAAGAGCCTGATCATTTAGCTTTTCCTGAATATTTCTGGACTGTTGAGCTTCAGCTGTTTCTAGGTATAAAAAAATTCAGATAGTCCACCTGTGTCCTTTATAAACACTGGAATATTTAAACCTAACTAATAATGACCAAAGGTGTCAAAAGTATTTATCTTTATTGCTCAAGCAGAAGTACAAATCATCCTGTTTAAAAAACACTTTTGTAGAACTTAATGTATCAAATTGATTAAAGGTATAGTGGAGGATGTTATTTTTCCCAGTAGATCATCTAAATAAGTGATCCTCCTAACTGTCAATCATTCTGCTGATATGTTTACGTAAGGCTGCCCTACGTGCTCCTCCTCATTTTCACTTAGGATGATACCTTGCTAATACTTAAGCGTCTTCAGTTTATAACTGATAATAAAAGTGTCCAATTTAACTTTGCATCATCTTTAATAACTGTTTATTTTGGTACAACAACAGGTTGGGGCTGCACCGAATCCAACTACATTTTTTTTATACCAAAATGTCCTAACAACAATAAGCTTAAATGAAACAAAACTAATGAGACTGTTTTTAAAATGTAAAGCTCAGATTTTCTGGGTAATGACCGAAAGGACAAGATCATGAAAACCTTCACGAATTCATGGTGGCTGGGCGTCCCTTCCAGATCGGGTGAGGAGCCCAGTTACCTGTGAGGAGCAGGGAGCAGAGTCGTTGCTCCTCCACGTTGAAAGAAGCCAACTGAGGAGGCTCGAGCATCTGTTCCTATTGGGAGGAGGCCTGGTGGAAGACCAAGGGCACACTGATGGGACTATGTCTCTATACTGGCCTGCTGTCACCTCAGGGCCCCCCCAGTGGAAGTAATGGTAGTAGGAGTAGTAGTTGTATTAGTAGTAGTAGTAGTAGTGATAGTAGCAGTCAATGGAGTAGGAGGAGTGGGAGTAATGGTAGTAGCAGGAGTAGTTTTATTTTTATTATTAGTAGTTGTAGTGGTAGTATTAGTATTACAGTAGTTGTAGTAGTACTAGTAATAGTAGTAGCAGTAGTAGGAGTAGGAGGAGTGGGAGTAATGATAGTAGCAGTAGTAGTTTTATTAGTAGTAGTTGTAGTAGTATTAGTAGTAGCAGTAGATGGAGTAGGAGGAGTGGTAGTAATGGTAGTAGCAGTAGTAGTTTTGTTATTATTAGTAGAAGTTTTAGTGATAGTAGTATTAGTAGTAACAGTAGATGGATTATGATGAGTGGTAGTAATGATAGTAGCAGTAGTAGTTTTATTAGTAGTAGTAGTTGTATTGGTAGTATTAGTAGTAGTAGTAGTAGGAGTAGGAGGAGTGGTAGTAATGGTAGTAGCAGTAGTAGTTTTGTTATTAGTAGAAGTTTTAGTGATAGTAGTATTAGTAGTAACAGTAGATGGATTATGATGAGTGGTAGTAATGATAGTAGCAGTAGTAGTTTTATTAGTAGTAGTAGTTGTATTGGTAGTATTAGTAGTAGTAGTAGTAGTAGGAGTAGGAGGAGTGGTAGTAATGGTAGCAGCAGTAGTAGTTTTATTAGTAGTAGTTGTTGTAGTGTTGGTATTAATATTAGTAGTACTAGTAGTAGCAGTAGTAGGAGAAGGAGGAGTAGTAGAAATGGTAGTAGCAGTAGTAGTTTTATTAGTAGTAGGGTAGTTGTAGTGGTAGTAGTAGTAATAGTTGTAGTGGTAGTAGTTGTAGTGGTAGTAGTAGTTGTTGTTGTAGTGGTAGTACTATTAGTAGGAGCAGTAGATGGGGTAGGAGGAGTGGTAGAAATGGTAGTAGCAGTAGTAGTTTTATTAGTAGTAGTAGTTGTAGTGGTAGTAGTAGTAATAGTTGTAGTGGTAGTAGTTGTAGTGGTAGTAGTAGTTGTTGTTGTAGTGGTAGTACTATTAGTAGGAGCAGTAGATGGGGTAGGAGGAGTGGTAGTAATGGTAGTAGCAGTAGTAGTTTTATTCATAGTTGTAGTATTAGCAGTAGATGGAGTGGGAGTAGTGGTAATAGTGGTAGTAGTAGTAGTAGTAGTGGTAATAGTGGTAGTAGTAGTAGTACTAGTGGTAGTAGTGGTAATAGTGGTAGTAGTAGTAATAGTACTAGTAGGATTAGTGGTAATAGTGGTATTATTAGTAGTACTAGTGGTAGTGGTGGTAATAGTGGTAGCAGTAGTAGTTTTAGTGGTATTAGTGGTAGTAGTAGTACTAGTTGTAATAGTTGTAGTAGTAGGAAGTTAAATGTTAATAGTGGTAGTAGTAGTACTAGTGTTAGTGGTGGTAATAGTGGTATTAGTAGTAGTACTAGTGGTAGTAGTGTTAATAGCGGTAGCAGTAGTAGTTTTAGTGGTAATAGTGGTAGCAGTAGTAGTTTTAGTGGTATTAGTGGTAGTAGTAGTACTAGTTGTAATAGTTGTAGTAGTAGGAAGTTAAATGTTAATAGTGGTAGTAGTAGTACTAGTGTTAGTGGTGGTAATTGTGGTATTAGTAGTAGTACTAGTGGTAGTAGTGTTAATAGCGGTAGCAGTAGTAGTTTTAGTGGTAATAGTGGTATTAGTAGTAGTACTAGTGGTAGTAGTGGTAATAGCAGTAGCAGTAGTAGTTTTAGTGGTAATAGTGGTATTAGTAGTAGTACTAGTGGTAGTAGTGGTAATAGCGGTAGCAGTAGTAGTTTTAGTGGTAATAGTGGTAGCATTTGTAGTTTAAGTGGTAATAGTGGTATTAGTAGTAGTACTAGTGGTAGTAGTGGTAATAGCGGTAGCAGTAGTAGTTTTAGTGGTAATAGTGGTATTAGTAGTAGTACTAGTGGTAGTAGTGGTAATAGCGGTAGCAGTAGTAGTTTTAGTGGTAATAGTGGTATTAGTAGTAGTACTAGTGGTAGTAGTGGTAATAGCGGTAGCAGTAGTAGTTTTAGTGGTAATAGCGGTAGCAGTAGTAGTTTTAGTGGTAATAGTGGTATTAGTAGTAGTACTAGTGGTTGTGGTGGTAATAGTGGTAGCAGTAGTAGTTTTAGTGGTAATAGTGGTATTAGTAGTAGTACTAGTGGGAGTAGTGGTAATAGCGGTAGCAGTAGTAGCTTTAGTGGTAATAGTGGTAGTAGTTGTAGTAGCAAAGTACTAGCAGTATTCTGCAGTTGTGAACCTGTTGTGCTAATGAAGTGAGCGGTGAGTAAAGAGAGGTTTCTGTGTTTGGTTATCAGGATGTAAATGAAGCTGAGTTATTTTCCCATAGAGTGGATGGGGAAGTTAAAGCAACAGCAGCAGGATGTGAGCAGAGTGTGTCCCTCTGGACAGATCCTGATTACCAGAGAAGCTGCGCTGACCCACAGATCAGAACTGCTCCTGCTTCGTTACCTGAACATCCAAAGCTTTGCTATCATTCAAAGCTGATAAGCAACTGCTGACAACATTGTAAAAAGTTTGTTTTATATTTAGCAGCATTAGAGATTTGATTTAGAACTAAATCCAATTGATTATTTGACCCAACTAATCCAGTAAAAACATTAAAGCTTTTAAGGAAATTCTCTTCTCCGCCACCTCAGTGCAGAGATACTCAGAGACTGCAGCTCCTGCCATCCTACCTTTCCTCTAAAGTCCATATTTCTTGGATAGAGTGCTATCATATTTTAGTATTACCTATCAATTGGTTTCTAATCACAGTAACGAGGCAGCTAGCTGGCTGGTGACAGAGCGCTAACGGCCTCGTAGGGAACATTAAGGAGGTTGGGTTATGCACTGAGCCGTTAACTATCTACAGGCCCCGGCTAATGGCTCCAAATGACCTCCTCTGTGACTATTAGCACATAATTAGAACCTGCAGACCAGTGGTGACCTCCGCCGGACACACGTGATTACTCCCCTTCCCTGTGTTTTGCCTGCTTTCGTCTCCCAACCTTCCCATTTCTGCTCCCCCTCAGTGTCCCGCTCATATCGTTGCTTTTCTTCCTTGTGGTTTTGCTTTTTCTCATCTTTTCATATCTATACAGCAGGGTTACACTGGTCCCCCCATAGGAAGACAACCAGTACAATTTGTCTCTCTATAGAGCTTATGTAGGGAATTTTGTTCCATTATTGTTGCAAACAAAGAACACATTTTGTTAGTGGAAATAAAAAAATATAATCCAGAAATAAAATGTAAAATATTTAGATATTACATTAAAAAAGGATTTTGAGAGTAACTTTGCTGTTTAATCTGATTTTTCTAATTTGTTTACATTTTGTTTTACTTTCATGTTGTATTGTTAAAAGATAACTCTCCCATTTATTCTTTTTTTATTTGATGGATTTTTTATAAAATGTACACTCTTCACTTTTGGAATTAGGCTTTTCTCAAGAGTGAGGATCGGTCTGCTGGAAGTTAGCAACCACATATTTATTGATCACATTGAGTGTTTTTATTGGGTTGGTAACAAAGAGAATGTGATCTAAGAACACAAATAAAAAGAATGCAATAAATAAAACTCAATCTGGAAAATAGAGATTTGAATAAATGCAATAAAAAGAATGTAAAATCTGTAAAAAAAAAAAAAAAGTTTAAAAACTTTTTCAAAGGTTCGTTTCTGAAATTCATTGTTTTATTTCCATGTAAAATATATGTTCTTTGCTTTCAATAATAATGGAGCAAATTTGACACCATATATAGCAGCACATCTGTATAGCTATGCTGCTATAGGCTTAGACTGCTGGAGGACATAGGGACCTGTTTTCATTATTCTGTTTCATTCAATCTCTATTCCTCCACTATGCAGGTCTTGTTAGTTCAGTTTCTAACGTTCTGCTTTTTCTCATAGTAGCTTCATCTGGTCTGTTCCTGTTTGGCTGTGACTCCATCCTGGAATAAAATATCAGCTGTGCTTCTGCCATCAACACCTTTGTTTATAGATGTTGGAGATCAGCCTGTTTTTCAGTGTAGTCCTGTTTCTCTATCTGTGACTAACTGTATGTGGTCTCTGCATCCTCTGACATGGGAGCTGGCTCTGAGCTTGTCTGCCTGGCTGTGTGTTTCCTGGAAGACACCGCCTGTGGAACTGATTGATAGTTACCTTTTGTACGTGTTCTTCTTTTTCTATGTCTGCTTCTGTCTCCTTGAACCCCAGTCGGCCTCAGCAGATGGCCGCTCACACAGGACAGCCTTGTTCTTCTGGAGGTTTCTTCCGGTTAAAAGGGAGTTTTTCCTCTCCACTTTCGCTACACACACATGCTTGGTGTGAGGGATTGCCTTTGAGTCAATGAGTCGATGCAAATCAATTTTCTTTTTCCTTAAGCAGAAAACTTTGACATAAGTTAGGAATTGGGGCTGTATAAATAAACTGAACTGAATATAACTAAAGTTTGTAGCTATAGATTTTGATTCTTATAACACTTCCATTGTTTTGGTACATCTGAGTTGAAAAAACAAACGTACCGTCCTCTTTTCCCTTGTACCAAACCGGAGCCCATCCTTCTCCTGATTCAGCAGTTTCACCCTAAAACAAGCAGCTAATCTTGCCCTGACCCACTAGGAAAGGCTAAACAGAGGATAAAATGCACCTTCCAGTCACACCACAGAGGAGTTCCTCTCACTAACCCTTGTGTACACTTCAGAAACCCGCTTTCATTACCAGGAACAAAAGAGAACGTTTTGGTGTCAGCTCAGAAACAGCAGGAAAATTACTGACAATACAAGGAATGTGGTGGTTTGTGTGTGTGAGGGGGAAAAAATGCAACACTGTACCAGTTACTTAAATTATCAGCGAATTATCGCTGATCCTCTGGGAATTATGTGGGATATTTGAAACAAGCAGTCAAGGACAAGAGAGCCTTGTGTTCCAACTATGTGATGAATACTAAACACAAAGCCAAATCCTGACTGCTATCTTTATGGGTCATCGTTTAGCCTTGGAAATGAGAAACAGGTACAGCTGCTCACTTTAGATACAGAAGAAATGTTTTAATGGAGACAAATGCTGCCATGTGATGCGTATATCCCACAGTGTTTATGTAACTCCAGGTGTTAAAACGAGGTTTATACACAGCAAAAACTGGTACTAGTACTTCAAATTATCGTAATAACCTTTAAGTTGAGACATTCTACCAATAAAATTAGTATTTTTGCATTTAGACATTATATGTTATGTACTTGAAATTCGTTTATTGGAGCTGATTTTTCTTTTTTTGGAAAATTAAACATCTAATTCCTCTGGGAAGTTGTCTTATTTGCTAAATAAGAGGGTAAAAAATAACTTATTAAGTAACTTATATTCCTTATTTTGCATTGAAATACACACACAGTCTACTTATGTTTGATTATTATTTGCAAAAAAAAAAGTTAAATAAAGTGAAGCCTCTTCACTTTTTTTTTCCAGTTTTTACTACATTACCCTAATCTTAGAAATCAACAGTGCCTCAGTGTTTATAATCTGACTGCGTGTCAAATTGTGTCCATCTAGTTATCGAAGCAGGCACCAGAGGGCAGGAATGGAGGCGTTACAGGAGAGGGAGCTGCTGGACCCAGCAGTCTTTCAAAGCAGTTTGTGATGTCCACTGCATAGAGGCTTTCTACGGAGCTACATCAGGGCCATAAAATATGTTTAAAAAAAAACAAAAAGAAATATATTTAAAGTTGCAAAATAATTTTGAAGCTAAAAAGTAAAATTGAAAATAACAAGTGCTTTTGAAACCAAGGACAAAAGATTTTAATTATTTTTTTCTGAAAGAAGTTTATTTTTTCAGTTTTAAACTGCTGGTCCCTTGCTGTGGGGGCGGGGCTTAGATAACATGGGATGTTAGCTTAGATATCTGAACAAAATATTCCCAGCTGCTGCTACAGAAACTGTGATAAATAGTCTTTATAAAATTGTTGATGTTATGTTGAAATGATTGGTTTTGAATTATAAACTGCTTCATTGATCTAAGCTAACGATACTGTAGGAATCCTGCTGCAGTCATGAAAATGTCCAGGAGGATAGAAAATCCATCCATCCACCTTCTTCCACTTAACTGGTCAAAGTCAGGGGGGGGGCAAGTGCTCATCTCCAGCATCCTATGGGCGAGAGGCGGGGTTGTCACTCGACAGGTGGCCACTCTGTGGCAGGGCAACACAGAGATACAAAACCATGAACACACACAGAGAGAACCCACATTTATACAGGGAGAACAAACTCCATTCAGAAAGAAAAGGAATCAAACCTGGAATCTTCTTTCTGTAAGGCGACAAACTGAGCCACAGGTAAAAAGCTTTAAACATTTATTTTCAGTATAAACATTTTTCATTTAATTTATGTATGTTTTTGATTTCCAAAGCATTTTATTTTGGATTGAAATACATTTTTTGTCAGTTTAAAAATAGTTTTTGAGCTAATTTTATGGCCCTAATTTAGCTCCATATTCCTCTGTCTATGGTGACCTTTAGGGAAACTTGATGATTTTGAAAACCAGCCACACTAATATAGAATATCAAAGATGTTTTAAAGACTTTTCTTTTTTCTGCAGTTCCTGAATAAAAATGGCACCTAAGCTGTGAGTCATTTAAGCCCCGACCCCACCGGGAAGGGTCAGCATTTTGAGACAGAAAGAAAAAAAAATTAACAGGTAAAAAGCTTTAAACATTTATTTTCAGTATAAACATTTTTATTTTAATTTATGCATGTGTTTGATTTCCAAAGCATTTTTTTGGATTGAAATAAATTTTTTGTCAGTTTAAAAATAGTTTTGGGGCAAATTTGATGGCCCTAATTTAGCTCCATATTCCTCTGTCTATGGTGACCTTCAGGGAAACATAATGATTTTGAAAACCAGTCACTCCAATATAGAATATCATCGATGTTTTAAATACATTTCCTTTTTTTCCACAGTTCCTGAATACAAACGGCACCTAAACTGCGGCTCATTTAAGCCCCGCCCCCACCGGGAAGGGTCAGAAAGAAAAAAAATTAACAGAAAAAAGCTTCCAAAAGTTTCCAAAAACATTTTTTTTTTAAATTCAAATAATTTTTTTGTCAGCTCAAAAAACAATTTTTTTTTAGCAAACTTTATGGCCTTAATTTAGCTCCGCATGTATCTGTCTCTGGATTGGTTGATTGGTGTGAAAGGCGACATGAAACGATTAGCGTCCCCTCGGTTGGTCTCCATGCCGACCAGGGGAGAAAAGCGCAGAGACGGCGAGATCATGCAAACTAAAATATCTCACTGCCCTTCCATTGTCAGATTAACATTAAGAGAACATGTAAATGGAGATGGAGAGATCTTATCCTTAATCACAGTACCTCAACTTTTTATTTCTTAAATCTGCATTTTAACTTAAAATAACCTCAAAAATCAAAATGAAATCTGCAAAACATCTTTTTTTTGTCACTATCTGATGAAATGTCGATAAAATCAGAGATCAGTGTTAATATCCATATAAGACGACCTACCAGTATTGTCACTTTTTAAAACATATTTTATAGCAAACATAGAAAAGTCAGACATCAGGCACCTTTATGGGGCTGGCCGACTCCAGCAGGTATCACTGTTGGACACCTTGATCAAACGGGAATAATTCGACCCTCATTGACACATTAATAAGAGTGATGCAGCTGAAAGCAGGGTTATTTCTGGTGCACAACGGCTGGATGAAAGGTAGCAAGAACAGAGAAAGATGTTGGAAATTGCTCCTCTATGCCATCCATTTCCTGCAGATGGCCGCAAACCCTTGGACACACTTAATCAGGAAAAGGGCACACCTCCAAGTACCCATTCTTTTGTAATGGCATTACACCGCACAAGTAAGATTTAGAGATCCCTTAATGTGGCAGAGTCTTCTGCATAAAAGTATATACAAAGGTTAATATTGCAATAATATGTTCCTGGAGGGCATTGTAATCATTATCTCTCTGGTGGTATCAATTAGAAGCACTTTACTGCAGGTAATGACTAAGATTCCGGTACAAAATGACATTATTATTATTATACCCATCTATAATTTCAGAGTAGATACACAAGACATGAGGAAAAAAAAGAGAAGCTTAAGTTCAACCAAAGGTAGCCTTAAAACTCTGAGACTTGAGTTGACGGAGTTGAGGAAAGTCGAGGCTGAATGGCTGAATCAGGCATGTGGACATGTGGCAAAATGAGTGAGTTTTAAATCACCCCTCATCTATTTCTACTTTGTTTTTAAGAAGATAGATTGTTTTCAGAACATAATTCTTCAGAGTCTTCAAAGTTTACGTTTGCTTTATTATTCACCTTCTGTCTGATGTCTGCGGACTACGACCATGAGGGCGTTTGCAGTGTGTTCTCACCATACTGACAAAGTAAAGCCAACACAGAAATCCTGCATATAGTAAAAAAAAACTGTTCATATTTGGTTAAGAGTTTCTGAGGGTTTTGAAGAAGCACGGTCAATACCCGATCCGTACCGGAAGCATATACATCCGGGTCGTCCTCGATTTTACTTTGTAAAAAAAATCTAAATTAGGTTTTTCCTTCCTAAAAATAGTAGGCATACTAAACTATAATGTGTTGAAAGATTGATGATGTAATGCCTGAGAAAAATCCTTTCTGTTTTTATCCCTCATCTGTGTAGGATCTGGGATCCTGCACTACTTACAGGAGATTTTTCCGCTCCAAATCTAGTCTTTTTGAGTCTTTTTATGTTTTTTTGTGTTAACATTATGGTATATAATTCAATTCAGTTTCTTTCTATGCCACCAATTCACAGCACATGACATCTCAAGGCACTTTACAGTTCAACAGATCATACAGTCAAATTAATTAAAAATGTTCTATCTAAAGAAAATCAGTTAATTGCATCCACTCATTGTAAAAGGCAATCCCTCACACTAAGCATGCTTGCAGCGACAGTGGAGAGGAAAACCTCCCTTTGAACAGGAAGAAACCTCCAGTAGAACCAGGCTCAGTGTGAGCGGCCATCTGCCGAGGCCAGCTAGGGTTCAAGGAGACAGAAGCAGAGATACAAAAGGTAACTTTCAACCAGCTCCACGGGCAGCCCCATCCAGGAAACACACAGCCAGGCAGACGAGCTCAGAGCCAGCTCCCATGTCAGAGGATGAAAGAGAGCACATCCAGTTAGTCACAGTCAGAGAAACAGGACTACACTGGAAAACAGCTGGAAGAACTGTGGTGAACTGGTGAAAGAAAAGTGAAATGTTGTGCTCAAAGATGATCCTGCACATTTAGAGGATGTTTGGCTCAACCTGCTGCTGTGAAGCAGGATTCTCCACCATGAACAGAATCATAATAAATATGGATCCAGGCTCAAAATGAGCTCCTTGATATGTGCTTTAGAATGGCTTTGTCTCCATTCAAACCCAGGTTTAAAGCCTTGCAGGGCAGCATAAAGCCCACTGCGAACATTAAGACAGAAAAAAGAAAGAAAAACAGTCAGTTCAGGTGTTTTATAGAATATGTGAATCAGGAAATTGTCTATATACTAAACGGATTGTTGTTCTCTACTTCAAAAAACACATTGAAATGGAAAAATTGTCTTTTTTTTTTTTAGTCAAAAAGTCAATGTATAACATGGATGCATAAACACATTTAATTTCAGTGTTAAATTATGTTTAAAGTAACAGAATATAATTAAAAATGTCTCCGGACCTTTACTGGTTGATGATTTTCTTTATTCTGACCTCGCTGATTTTTAACTGGTTACCACTGGTCTAGGATGTAACAAGGCTGTCCGTCCGTCGATCTGTCTGTCTTCCTTCCTGGGATCGCCATGACCAAAGTGAACATGCAACATCCTCACGTTTCCCTCCATTCGATCCGGGGCTCTAAGTCCTTCTTTTTGTTTCTTTTACACATGCCTGTGGCTGCTCTGCCTGCTAAGCAAATATAATTTCTGCTAAACAACTGTGTTTTAAAAAAAATGAATGCCAGCTCCAGATGAAAGAAAACTTTAGAGGAAGTGAGTCATCCTTATGAAGCCCATAACAAAGGTGGATTAAACAAAAGTTGAA
The DNA here is from genome assembly GCF_016077235.1 of Cyprinodon tularosa. NCBI lineage: Eukaryota > Metazoa > Chordata > Actinopteri > Cyprinodontiformes > Cyprinodontidae > Cyprinodon > Cyprinodon tularosa. The sequence goes on from NW_024039540.1 coordinate 1,533,681, forward strand.
TGTGTGCTACGCCTTTTGGCAGGATTTATAGCTGTCGGTTAGGTTAGTTTCCACTTCCTCTTTACCTAAACACTTTCTGCGTGTTTATTATATGTGGTCACTCTTCAGGCTCTTGCTTGTGACGTGTAGTGAGGTATTGTTAATCAGAGCACCTGCAGGTTGTTTCACTTCTCCCAATTCGAAGTGGTGTTTGTCAGATTGTCTTCATGTTTGCTTTTTCTACATCAGTTCAAATATTCTTGGAATTAAAAGGAAAACAATGCCTCAAAATATCAAGGAAATCCTTTTCAGCAAAACTGGAAACAGACAATAAAGGTGTTAAGAATGCTTTTTTTATGCTGGTTTTCCGACAGGCATGTCCAAAGGTAGACCCTCAGTGGTGGTCACTAACCTACCTTTGGCTTTAGAATAGAAGAGAATAGAATAAAAAAATCTCTTTATTGTCCCGCGATGGGGAAGTTGTGGTGTTCCATCAGCCAAAGGTTATAGTTGACGTGGTCACTCTAATTAGAATTATTTGTCTTTTTCAAATAGTTTTTAGATCGTGTGACTGATTGACACAAACCTAATGTTGAATCATTACACTAGACTGGAAAGATGATGCAGACTTGATTATTTGCTAATTTAATGCCTTTAATACTTTAATAAACATTTTTACCAAGGAAAATCATGATTTTTATTTTTGCCTTCGAAGAAAAGAAAATATTGATTTATTGTCAGTCCCTGAGGGAACCGCGAGTGAAAGCTAAAATGAGATGCAGTAACTGCTCTTTAACCTGAGGGGGGCGACAAACACTGTATTTAGACACAAAAGTAGGATTTCAACATAATTTCAGTAAGCTGTCCAAATAACACCTGACATGGAGAAAGTGTATGATATATGTACTATTTATTTATTTTTATTTATTTATGTTATCGACTTTAAGGATTTTTTTCAAAGTTGATGACAGAAACAATATTAGTCATTTTAATTAATCATTATTACTGCTACAATAAAATCTTAAAATCATTATTAAACTTGTAACACTGATGGTTACTGAAAAGAACGGTATTTTTTGACTTTGTACATATACATTATTTCTTAATTTTTATTTCCTTATGTTCAGAGGTGTCAAAAAAACGAAGTACAAATACTTTGTTAATGTACTTAAGTACACTGTTTAGGTATCTATTCTTTACTCCATTACTTATTTTTCTTCCTACTTCTGACTTCTACTCATTACATTTTCACACAAGTATCTGTTCTTTCTATTTCTTACATTTTTAAAGCAAACGTTACTCGTTACCCCCAGATTCCCCATACTCCGTCAGCGCTCCGCTCCGCCCCGCTGACGTACGTCGTGCGGAGCGCTTGTCTTTCATGGAAATCAATGAGAGCTGTTCCACATCCACCGCTACTCCTCCGCACGTCTCCGTCCACGTACGTCTTCTCCGTCCGTCACCGACAAATTACGGAGCCGAGCTACTTTTTGCTCCGCTCCGGTCCGGCCAGGTCAAGATCCGCAATTGCAATCGCACCAAACAGGAAAAAGAACATCGACAAATTCCGGTTCGCCAAATTAAAATATAGTAGCAACAGATTGGTGACTAGAAATTATAGCACAATTCTTATAAATATCTAAAAAAAAAAAAAAAAAAACTAACACCGTTTATTTAAATGATTGGATCCAAACTATTGGTTATTCACCAACGAGGAAACAGATTTCTCATCTCCATCAAAATATTTATTTTATACTTAAAGTTGACTTAAAGTTTAATCAAATCCATTCAAAAGAAGCTTCTTATTACAGGAATGAAAAGAGATGCTGAGTTGTAGAGAAGAAGTTTATTTAAAAAAAAAAGCAGTATTGAATTATCCTTATCTCTGTTACAAAAATCTACAAATATATATATATATATATATATATATATATATATATATATATATATATATATATATATATATATATATATATATATATATATTTGGGCAGAAACTGAACATATGCTGGATGATGGTGGGATTTTTTTAATAGGTCATATTAAATTAAGCGCTCACAGGGTTCATACAGGAATGAGTGACTCTAATTTAATGCTATTTTAATGCTATTAGAAATTATTTTAATGCCAACAACAAGAACCATGTACACAAGTTATTAGTGTACATGAAATATGAAGGAGCTGTAAGCAGAGTTCCAAGACTCCTGTATGTATGTAAACACACACACACACATATATATATACGTATATATATTCTCTAGTTTTTTCTCCGCCTCGAGCTTCCTTTCCGAACATACGGCTTTATAAACAGTTCCACGCAAATTAATAGCGATATAATATATCTGACGAAATTGTTTTTAGAAGCATTTTTATTAAAGAATCATAAATGCAACGATAAACATATTTAATTAATTTTAGTGCCAATTAAGGCCTTGATTAAAAAAAGAATTATGAATTGTAATTATTTTTAATGATCCGCGGAAACCCTGGTTCATCTGGCGCATGCCCTCTACGATCTCCAAGGAACTCAGAGCGGAGGGGACGGAGCAACAGCGGCGGCTGTAGGCTTTGCTTTGTGCAGGCGGTCTGGAGCGCAGCGGGGCGGAGCGGAGCGGAGCGCAGACGGAGTATGTGGGATTTCGGGGTTACTCTTAGCTTCGGTTTAATGTTTATAAATATTTATTTCACATGATATGCGCCATCCAATGCAGATCATTGGCTCCATCCACATCTAATGAAAACTAGTGTAATTGAATGATTCATATAATAGAAACACTCATTGGTTAGCTAAAGGAAATCATCAGAAGCAAGCAGGTGTTCTTCAAACTGCAGAGGGACTAACGTTAGCCAGTGCTAATGTTATCCAGGGCTAACGTTAGTCCCTCTGCAGCAGCCCTTTCTCTGCATAGCTGTGTGTGAAGGACCACTGGCTCTGAGAGAGCCCTGGAGAACTCAATGGGAAAGTGTATTGGGCGTTTTTCCTGCCAATAAGGACCATTGAGGATGAAGACTTTGTGGATATCATGAAAAAAGCCGACAAAAGGTTCAATGTGTGCAGTGTGATATATGTTAAAAAGAGAATCAATGTGTGAAGAATTTCTATTCTCTATAGTGTAATATATATGTTTAAAAAAGCCGTGTGTGGAGAAGTTCCATTATTTACAGTGTTCACTAAAATGACCAAAATCTGACTAAGACTAAAATAAATTTTCGTCATTTAGACTAAGACTAAAATTAAATCGGGAAGGCAAAGACTAAATATGACTAAGACCTTTAAGGAGGTCAAAGAGGTAATCAAAGCGTCAAGAGCTGCATCAGCACCAGGCCCCAGTGGAGTCCCATACAAGGTCTTCAAACATTGCCCCCCACTGCTGGAGCGTCTGCGGAAGATCTTCAGAGCTATCTGGAAAAGAGGGAAGGTGCCCCAGATGTGGAAGCATGCAGAGGGAGTATGGATTCCCAAAGAGGAAAACGCAAAGAACATTGAGCAGTTCAGATCAATCTCCCTCCTCAGTGTGGAGTGCAAGGCCTTCTTTAAGGTAATTTCCTACCGTCTCATGGAATTTCTGCTGAAGAACTCCTACATCGATACATCTGTGCAAAAGGGGGGTGTGCCAGGAGTCCCGGGGTGTATCACACTGCAGCACACAGCACACTGGTGTAGTGACACAGCTGATCCGTGAGGCGAGAGAGAGCAGGGGTGATTTGGCAGTTCTTTGGCTGGACCTCGCCAATGCTTATGGATCGATTCCGCACAAGTTGGTGGAATTATCCCTGAGCAGATATCATGTCCCAGAGAAGGTGTGGCACCTCAGCCTGGACTATTATGAAGATTTTAGTCTCAGGGTGTCCTCGGGGGCATCAACATCGGATTGGCACCGTCTGGAAAAAGGAATAATCACTGGCTGCACGATCTCTGTCTCCCTGTTTGCCCTCGACATGAATATGTTGGTGAAGTCAGCAGAAGTAGAGTGCCGAGGCCCATTATCCAAATCTGGTACCCGGCAGCCACCAATCCGAGCATTTATGGATGACCTCACGGTAACTACTACATCAGTGCCTGTGTGCAGATGGTTGCTGCAAGGCCTGGATAGACTCATCTCTTGGGCAAGGATGAGTTTCAAGCCTGGGAAGTCCAGATCCCTGGTCTTGCGGAAAGGGAAGGTGACGGACCGCTTCCGCTTCAGCCTGGGAAATACCACTATTCCAGCTGTGTCTGAAAAACCAGTGAAGAGCCTTGGAAAGCTCTTCACTGGTGATCTGAAGGACACCGCTGCACGGCAAGCAACCAGCACCAACCTTAACCAGTGGCTCCTAGCTGTTGACAAGTCTGGACTTCCTGGGAAGTTCAAGGCTTGGATCTATCAACACAACATCTAGCCCCGTCTCCTCTAGCCTTTGCTGAAGTACGGGATCCCACTTACGACCTTGGAGGGCTTTGAGAGGAAGATCAGTCAGTACCTGCGCAGGTGGCTGGGCTTGCCTCGCAGTCTGAGCAGTATTGCCCTGTTTGGACATGGGACCAAGCTCACGCTCCCGTTGAGCAGCGTGTCAGAGGAGTTCAAGGTTGCCCGGGCTAGAGAAGTCCTTCTCTACAGAGACTCCACCGATGGGAAGGTGTCTTCAGCAGGGATAGAGGTCCGCACTGGAAGGAAGTGGCGTGCCAAGGACGCAGTGGAAAGAGCCGAGGCGAGGCTGCGTCACAGCACCATGGTGGGTACAGTGGCCACAGGGTGGGCAGGGCTGGGCAGCAACCCGAAGCCCCGCTACAGCAGAGTGACAGGGAAGGACAGGCGTAAACTCATCCAAGAGGAGGTTCGGGCAGAGGTGGAAGAAGGGTGGTGGGCATGAGCAAGCAGGGGGGGCCTGGACCAAGTGGGAGCATGTTTCCAGCCATAAGATCACCTGGACTGATGTATGGAGGGTGGAGCCACATCATTTCAGGTTCCTCGTCCAAGCGGTGTATGATGTCCTCCCAAGCCCCACTAACCTGTTCACCTGGGGCCTGATAGAATCACCTGCGTGTCAGCTCTGCCAGAGGAAAGGGTCTCTTGAGCACATCCTAAGCTGCTGCCCAAAGGCCCTGGGAGATGGCAGATACCGCTGGCGCCATGACCAGGTCCTGCGGGCAATAGCAGATACCATCTGCACTGGCATAAACACCAGCAAGAGTCAACCTCTAAGCAGGAGCATGATTGCCTTTGTTCGAGCAGGGGAGAAACTGCAACCCTCCAAGAAGACCTGTAATGAGGGATTCTAATATTTCAATTAAAACTGGTTGTGGGAATGGTGACCGCTGTGAAGCATTAGTCAAAATGCTTGATGTCCAAAATGTTGTGGTTTATTCACCATCAAAGAAGATCTATAGTTCTATAGGCTACACAATCATGGGGAAGACTGCTGACTTGACAGTTGTCCAAAAGACGACCATCGACACCTTGCACAAGGAGGGCAAGACACAAAAGGTCATCGCTAAAGAGGCTGGCTGTTCACAGAGCTCAGTGTCCAAGCACATTAATAGAGAGGCGAAGGGAAGGAAAAGATGTGGTCGAAAAAAGTGTACAAGCAAGAGAGATAACCGCACCCTGGAGAGGATTGTGAAACAAAACCCATTCAAAAATGTGGGGGAGATTCACAAAGAGTGGACTGCAGCTGGAGTGAGTGCTTCAAGAACCACCACACACAGACGTATGAAAGACATGGGTTTCTGCTGTCGCATTCCTTGTGTCAAGCCACTCTTGAACCACAGACAGCGTCAGAAGCGTCTTGCCTGGGCTAAAGAGAAACAGGACTGGACTGCTGGTGAGTGGTCCAAAGTCATGTTCTCTGATGAAAGTAAATTTTGCATTTCCTTTGGAAATCAAGGTCCCAGAGTCTGGAGGAAAAGAAGAGAGGCACTTCGTCCACGTTGCTTGAAGTCCAGTGTAAAGTTTCCACAGTCAGTGATGGTTTGGGGTGCCATGTCATCTGCTGGTGTTGGTCCATTGTGTTTTCTGAGGTCCAGGGTCAACGCAGCCACATACCAGGAAGTTTTAGAGCACTTCATGCTTCCTGCAGCTGACCAACTTTTTGGAGATGCAGATTTCATTTTCCAACAGGACTTGGCACCTGCACACAGTGCCAAAGCTACCAGTACCTGGTTGAAGGACCATGGTATCCCTGTTCTTAATTGGCCAGCAAACTCTCCTGACCTTAACCCCATAGAAAATCTATGGGGTATTGTGAAGAAGAAGATGCAATACACCAGACCCAACAATTCAGAAGAGCTAAAAGCCACTATTAGAGCAACCTGGGCTATAATAACACCTGAGCAGTGCCACAGACTGATCGACTCCATGCCACGCCGCATTGCTGCAGTAATACAGGCCAAAGGAGGCCCAACTAAATACTGAGTGCTGTACATGCTCATACTTTTCATGTTCATACTTTTCAGTTGGCCAACATTTCTATAAATCCTTTGTTTTTATTGGTCTTCAGTAATATTCTAATTTTCTGATATGATGAATTTGAGATTTTCATTTGTTGTCATTTGTAATCATCAAAATTAAACAAAATAAACATCTGAAATATATGAGTTTGTATGTAATGTATGAATATAATATACAAGTTTCACTTTTTAAATGGAATTACTGAAATCAATCTACTTTTTCATGATATTCTAATTTTATGACCAGCACCTGTATACTGGTGGGTTTAAGCAGATACAGAGTGTGTGTGGTTGTACAAACAGAAAAAAGCAGAAAATAAACCTAATTAGCATTGCCATATGGCTGGCTGGACATCATAATTACAATTACCAACTATCATCAAAAATATAATAAAACACTGATTCTTGGGAATTTGGATAAAACAGGTTTTAATTTTGAAAATAAAAAGTTAGTTGGATTACAAAATCTGAAGGTATATTGTTATAGACCAAGGTCTTGGCTGTTCAGCAGTGTACAGGTGCAACCTCCTCATTTTGTATTTCTTTCATAAAATAGGCATTTTTCCAGTTATTACTTTGTTTTTGTCAACACCATCAGACACAATAAAAAGCTAATTATTTTTTATTTATTTGGTCTAATAAGTATTTAGAGTTTTTAAATCTTTATCTGGCATTGTTAGCACACATTTATGCTGTTAAATGTTGAATAATCATTTTTGTTAATTTTTTTTAACTGTATCATGTGTAGTCCTTTAAAATATCTAACATCAGATAACGTTTACTTTAAGCCTAAATAGAAAAAGTCATGTTTTTTTATTTAACAAACATATTTTTGTATTAAAAGAGACCATTACTTTAATGAGAGAACAGCACTGAAGAAACATATTGCAAGCATATTAATTTAAAACGAATAAAAAGCCCTCTGACGGTGGTGACTTTAGAACTGACGGTGGTGACAGTGGCCTCATTTCAACATACAATTCCAAACTGTATACAATTCAAGTCAATGGTTTCTTGCTTATTAACTTTATTTAACTATTTGGTCCAAAAAATAACAATCATGAGCACTGTGACAAATATTTTTCAAGGAATATAAGGTACAATTAAGAAATATCATTATCAGTCAGAATCATTCTCTGATGCTTTATTTTCTTGCGTGTGATTGTGTCCTGTTTGTCAGTTGTCATTCGTGCTGCATTATGGTAGAAATTTTGAACCTTCTGAGTAATTGCTTGAATATATGTAGGTTTTTTGTCAGTAGGCCTTCACACTTCTTTTGATATTCCCTGTTTCTTTTCCTTCTTTCCTTCACAGATAGCTGCTTCCTAGCCATAACTTCCTAAAATACATAAAGTCAAAGTTGAGTGTAATGACTATGAAATTGGGGGGAATTACAGTAAATGTTAGATTTGGTTAAATGTTGCCCTGCCATAGCTTACAAGGAATATTGTATACTATGTGCTATGTAGGTAGGTAGTAGGTGCACTATGTGCATCCCAAATGATGTAAACCAAATGAACATGGCATAATAGTGAATTGAGAGACAGTGAAGGCACACCCCATCCCCTAGGGTTATACAATATGGAAGAAATCTAGGCGGAATTACATAAATAAAAATATAAAAGAGGTTAATGAAACATTACAGATCAACAATTATTTTCTAGCCTCCATTGAGAACCATTTGTAGTTTTTTGTCACCACCGTCAGACTGTGCGTCACCACCGTCAGACAGAAAATCTGACGGTGGTGACGTCTGACGGTGGTGACAAAATCCTACTCTTTCACATGATATGCATGAGTTGTTCACATTAGCCATCTTGTTTCCCCTCTGTTGCTAGCTACTTTAGACCTCTTCTTAAAAAGTAAACATTTATGTCATAATCTAATCTAATATTTTTTATACAAAAGAGACGGTGTTGACATGTTATGGTTGTGACATTAGCAGTGTCCAAAAAATATGAACAAGTTTAAGAGAAAATAGCAAACCTACAGGAGCTTGAGTGACCTTAAGGCATCCAGTAGAGCTGAAGATTTGAAAATGGGGTCCTCAGGCATGTAGTTGACCTTTTAGTTGCCTGATTTTATTGCTTTTTATAAATATCTGACGGTGGTGACAAATATGTGGGACACATTTTGAACAATCACAAAATAATGGTTATTATTGTTCAAAACTCACTGTTTGTAGTTTTAAATACATATTAAAATGTACCCTTTCATTTGGTAAAGATATTATTCAATTCAATTATTACTTTTTGTTTTTTTAATCAAGTTGAAATGATTATCTCCTATCCAAGGACAACTGATTTTATAGGCAATGGGCCAGCATATAATCATTAAATTAACAATAAAATAAAAAAACTTTAAAAGAACCTTGCATTTGTGCAAAGGACCCCCTGATTATAACCTTGATTGTTTTTATTCATGAAAATTTTATTTCTTTCCAACAGAATTAGCACTTTTCTTAGTGGGACATGTTTTTGCCGAAGTTTCAAGAATCAGTGAAAAATAAACATCTATCTGTAAATAATAATGTCAGTAATTTACTTACATATCCTTGGACGCACACAGAACACAAAAACCAGTGGATGGCGAACTAAACCAAAGATACAAAACAGATTGTGTCTTCAACTATCCTTCCTCTGAACTGCCATCTTGGCATTGAAGGAAATTAACAGGGAACATGACTGGTCAAAAACCCCAGCCTGCAATACCTACCACTAACCAAAGGGGGGGCTGAGTGGCTACTTCTACACACCACACATCAAACAAGTCCAAACTAATTACTCAAAGAATCCCAAACCCAAAGTCCTTCAATACAAGACCCAAGGGGGCCTGCTCACGACAGCAAGGGACTGGCAGCTCTTGGTCGATCTGGGGAGGCAGTTGAGATTCCCGGATTACATTGCAGCCACGACACTCCGCCCGGACATGGTGCTGTCATCAACTTCCACCAGGCAGGTTGTGCTGCTTGAACTAACTGTTCCTTGGGAGGACAGAATAGAGGAAGCCCAGGAGAGGAAGAGGGCTAAATACACAGAACTTGTGGCTGAGTGCCGGTGGAATGGCTGGAAGGCCCGCAGTGAGCCTATTGAAGTGGGCTGCAGGGGCTTCGCAGGCAGATCTCTACACCGTGTCCTTGGACTCCTAGGGATTTGCGGTCTGCAGAGACGAAGAGCAACCAAGAACATCTTGGAAGCAGCTGAAAAGGCTTCACGGTGGCTCTGGTTGAGGAGGGGGGAGGCGTGGCGTAGTGCGCTACCTGGACACAAGTCGGGGAACTGATCACCCCCGGCTGGGTCGCCCGAGTGAGGGTATATGACTAAGACCCAAAACACCTAGTGATCTCGGGAGAGTCACTGAAGATGTGTCCAGGTTGCACCACTAGGTGTATTACAATCCTAGACTAAAATTAATTTTTGTCATTGTGACTAAGACTAATATTGATTTTCGTCATTTAGACTAAGATTAAATCGGGAAGGCAACGACTAAATATGACTAAGACTAAAATTTATTTTTGTCATTGTGACTAAGACTAAAATTAAATTGGGAAGGCAACGACTAAATATGACTAAGACTAACATTTATTTTTGTCATTGTGACTAAGACTAAAATAGGTTTTCATCATTTAGACTAAGACTAAAATTAAATTGGGAAGGCAACGACTAAATATGACTAAGACTGAAATTTATTTTTGTCATTGTGACTAAGACTAAAATTAAATCGGGAAGGCAACGACTAAATATGACAAAGACTAAAATGTATTTTTGTCATTGTGACTAAGACTAAAATAAATTTTTGTCATTTAGACTAAGACTAAAATTAAATCGGGAAGGCAAAGACTAAATATGACTAAGACTAAAATAAATTTTTGTCATTGTGACTAAGACTAAAATTGATTTTCGTCATTTAGACTAAGACTAAAATTAAATCGGGAAGGCAACGACTAAATATGACTAAAACTAAAATTTATTTTTGTCATTGTGACTAAGACTAAAATAGATTTTCGTCATTTAGACTAAGACTAAAATTAAATCGGGAAGGCAACGACTAAATATGACTTAGACTAAAATTTTTTTTTGTCATTGTGACTAAGACTAAAATTGATTTTTGTCATTTAGACTAAGACTAAAATTAAATCGGGAAGGCAATGACTAAATATGACTAAGACTAAAATTTATTTTTGTCATTGTGACTAAGACTTAATAAAAAAAAGCTGAAGAAATTAACACTGGACCCAGGTTGGACCCGGCCTGTGGTCCTTTCCAGCATGTCTCCCCCCCTCTCTCATACCCCCTTTCTTTTCAGCCTACTGTCTATAAAACGGGCTACTAGTGCCATAAAAAAGAGAGAGTCTACATAAGCATAAATATATCTGTGATCTTCTTTTTAGGTTTTTGAAATAAATTAGGCAATGGAGGTCCTTCATTAGCTTGAGCACCCGACCCCAAACTAGTCCTCTAATTTTCTTCTAACATTGCAAAGGAAAACAAATATCCACACCACAGGCATGAAGGTATGACTGGGGAATCAGAACAAGTTTTGTTGTTAACTACGTGCCAAAAGAGAAACAGGTTGTGGGGCTTAAAAAAAAAAGAAAAAGAGGGAGTTTAATTTTAAGTGTCTGTCGAATTAGAATAGATGAATCTAAACTTAATATGAAGAGGGGCGAGGTTATAGCACCTTCTTGAATGGGGTTGTTTCACACCACAGCACAGCAGAGCCCGCAGGCGATAGGCAGAAACATGAGAAAAATGGAAAGGCTGAGAAATCCCCCCCAAAGGGATTAGATTTTAAATAGATATTAGCCCATATATGATTCCCTTTTCTTTTTCTTGTCTGTAAGTGGGTGTAATTTAGGGTACATAATGGAAGAAAAAGAACTTTAGGTTAATCTCATTGACCTCTACACTCTGGAGACCAGGGGTTATTGCTAGGAGAAACACCATCTCTCCAGCACGCTACTCCTCACTGCCCTGAGAAGGGTAATGAAAGTAGTGAAAGTGACTTAATGAAGAGAAATAAGTAAAAAGGGTTTCAGTATCCTAACGGATGCATTATTTTAAAAGAATAACTCTGCCATCTTGGGAGGTACAGGGCCTCTTCTTTTGGCCTATACATTTGAGGATCCATCTGTCTCTTTAGGGATGGTTGTGGCAAAGAAAATGATCCTGCAGATGGGGAAAAGTGACTTTGCACCAAGCTACGAAATGTGGCAAAGGGAAATGGGGAATGTGTTGAGCCTGGAGAGGATCAGGTATCACAACATGGACAAAATGAAATACTATCACAAAATCTGGGATCCTCTACTGTCCTACATATGAGAAAAAGACTGATTCCTGTATTGCATGACCTGAAAGCCTCCCATGCACTGTATTATCACACTATATCAATAACTGTGATAAAAGTTTGTCAATATGTGCTTTGTTCTGTGTGTAACTAAAAAAATATATATATATGTACAGTATATATATATATATATAAAAAAAGAATAACTAAAAAAATGAGCTAGAATTAATTAAATTAGCAAAAAATAGGTCATTTTTTAAAATACTTTTTACAGGTTTGATTTTTTTTTTTATTATCAAAAATATTTTTTTTTTTTCCAGCAAGACCATGTTGCTCTTAATCTTAAATTCTGTCACCTAATATATACACTTTAGTAAAGCCAGGCTTACACTGTATGTTTTTTTGCCCTTTTCAGGCTGATTCTCCAGTCGTGCGAGATTTTTTTTGTTTGGGCCGACTTTCCGCCGTGCGTCATGTAGGGTACCGGGGGTAACGAGGGGGGATCAGCCTCTCACAACCACCTCCTGATCAGGAATTGTAAGGTCTGGAAAAAAATCAAACATGTTTGAAATTCAGTCGGCCGTCGTAAGGTGGTCGTGGGCAAATCGCTCAGTGTGCAAACAAGGATTCTTCTTCTTCCTCTCAGACGAAAGCACAGAAGCATGGCGGGGCTGCGAGTGAAATGGAGTTCTTTCAGCCATGTCTTTGTCCAAATACGTCCTTGTTTTCTTTTTAGGGCTTTCAGCACAAAAAATCGCACTAATTGTCAAGGCAGCATGGTTCTAACTAGTGAGCTTCATATTCCTCTTCTGCTCATTTGGCTTCCGGGTAGACGAGTCCGAGAAGCTCAACCTCACTGCGGAGCTGAGTCAGAAATGGTTTTTTGACGTACATTGTGAGCAGGTAGATCGCATCAGAGCGTCGGGTCGAACAGTATGAGAACATACATCGTGAGATCGGAACTCACACTGTACGATGAACCTGCAGGGTTTTTTCATAAAATGTGAGCAGTAGCTGCTTGCTACAATTGAAAATATTGCACAGTGTATGTCCTGCTTAAGGCAAACCTTTACTGAGGTGTTTGTTGTTTTGTCACTTTTTAAGGGATCCAAGTCTAGTTGAGCATGTTGGCCGGAGTTTAGGATATTTCCTTAAACATGTCTGTTCCTCATGAGAAAAATCTGATAATTACTTCAAACAATATATTCTTTTGTTATACTTTCCACTCATGGAGCTCCCCATTTTTTCACCTGTGCAATGCATGCTGGGCAGGTGATGCCGTTAAGTCTTGGAACCTGGAACCTAAAGAGTAACACAGGAAGGCTAACATTAGCAAAGCTGTGTTTTATTGTTTTGTGTCTGACTGCTGTAAATGTAGACAATGCCTCACCAACTCTCTGCCTCAAAGTTTTCATGAGCCGATATGTAGGATATATGCTGAAAGAAACAAACGTGATCGGCTTGTGTTCACTATAATAGTGAGAGCTAAAAGCCTTAGCAGGTGATAACACAAATTAAATATTACACCAGAAGATAATGAAATACTGTTTAAAGTGAGAGTGAAGCATCTCTGAGTCATTGTAACTCATTGTTTTGATATATCTGAGAAAGCGTCTTAATTCCCGATACTAACAGTTTACAGCCTCACTTAGAAACTGGAGCTCTTTGTAACATAGCCCTTCATCTGGGCTAGCATCTCCTAGCAGCAGCCGAACAAACACCAGCTTCTTCCTCCATCTTAATCACGTCTTATGATTTCTACATTCTCTTCAATTTCTGCTTACTCTGATTCAACCTGAAAAGGTTAAACCTAACTAGTTGCTGTTTTGGTTGGATGGAGCAAGCACTACAAGGCCTAGCATTGCTGCTTAAACAATGCAGCGACATCAGTGTGGCAATATTTTATTAAAATTTATAAAAAGTGAAAACTTTATGACCATAGGTGAGGTTGGGAACGTAGATCGATCGGTAAATTGAGAGGTTGCCTCCCGACTCAGCTCCCGCTTCAACATGAGAGTCTGATACAGCGACCCCATCACTGCAGACGCTGCATCGATCGGTCTGTCAAACTCACGCTCCACCTTTCTCCGGTGGAGAACCATGGCCTCGGATTTGGAGCCTATGTTACACATGAGATCTTGGTAATAACCAAAAGGACAATATCGCGAATACAAGTGGCCGAAATGACCTTCCTTTGCATGGTGTCTGGGCACACCCTTCAAGATCGGGTGAAGAGTTCAGTTACCTGGGAGGAGTTGGGAGTAGAGTCGTTGCTGGTCCACGGCAAAAAGACCCAGCTGAGGTGGCTCAGGCTGTGTTCCTATTGGGAGGAGGGCTTGTTGAAGGCCCTGGACATGGTACACGGACTATGTCTCTGAGCTGGCCTGGTGTCGCTTTGGGGTCCCGCCAGGGTAGCTGGAGAAGGTGTGTGTGGATCGGACATATCTTCTTAGACTGCTGCCTCCGTGACCCGGTCCCAGATAACGCCAAAGAAAATGGATGGATGAAATCCTTAAGGTATTTTTACTTTAATGTACTTACACTAAAAATAAATATTCCCATATAAAGCCTGTGGATCCAGCTAAAGGAGTCATCACCAGGAAATCTGCATTTTCTATTAAAAGGTGTGTGTTTGCATTGGGCTTTGGTTAAAAACTGCCTGAAGTGTGAAAGTGTCTATTATTTATATAGTGAGAATACCCAAACATAAGATGAGCTGGTAGTGCATGTGAACCAGTGCAGGGAGGACTGCATAGCCTCCTATATTCCAGAAACTAAAGAACAGCAACACAATCGCATGGAGCAGCATAGGAGAGCCAGCAGCTCTGGGCAAGATTCAGCTGGACACTTGCACCTCAAAAACAAAGTACACACCTTTGAAGATCAAATTGCTTAGATTTTGGAAAGAGAAGACAGATGTTTTGAAAGAGGTGTCAAGGAAACAATCTTTGCGAAAAGAGAAAAACAATCACTAATCAAAGGGAGAAGATTGCATTTTACATGCATATGAATGGTACGGGTCAAACTACAGCTTTTTGGAAAAAGAACTACAAAAAAAAAACAAAATTACACAAAAGTAGAGGACAACTGAAACCTGAATTATATGAAGGTGTGTAGATTAGCATGCATCGCACAGAGTAAACTCCATGAAGGCTGTCACTCAAAGACTGTGGGCAACCCTATAGCCCCTAGTGATTGCTAGGAACTTTCGGAGGTCCCTCCCTTCCGGAGATCCTGCTTCCTGGTTCTAGCCCCTTCCTAACCGCCAGCATTATTCAGACAGCTCTTACTATAGCGACCTTACTAGTTTAGGGTATTTGGACTGAGCCCTAGTTTAGAGGCTGGGCAGCAGTAGGAAGGGTCTTGATGGTTCCGAACTCCCATCAAGTAATGCTGAAGGTCACTGCAGACATTCAAAGCAGCGTAAATGTCATGATCTTGGCGCTGATGACTGGCTTGATTACTCAATTCATTCACCTGCCTAGCCTCACCCAGTTTCTCAGTACGGCTCACCAGTTTCACCTGCTCCAGCCTCTATTAAAGCTGCCTTCTTCCAGTCATTATTGCAAGATTATTCGAGCCCTTCATCAGTCTTCTAGTGAGTATTAGTCTTTCTAATTGCCTGATCCTGACCTGTTTTGCCTTTAGACCTCTGAGCCTGCCTGTCTGTGCTTTGATCTGTTTGCCTGACTTGTGCCCGGACTCCTGTTGGATTTCTGCCTGTGTACCGAACTTTGAACTGATTTCTAACACCGACCTGGATTTCCCTTTGGTACCTCTTCGGATGTCTGTTCTTCTGGCCCATATTTCTGTGAACCTCTTCTACCCTGGCTTTGGCTCCACCCTCTGGATTATTCTGGCTTCCTTCGTCTGCTTGGATCTGGTCTTCTGCATGTTCTTCAGTCTTGGAGGCTTCAACTTCTGAGACTCTCTTCGTAGCATCTGCCGGGTCTTGTCGGCAGCCGACTGGCTGGGATCTACACCTTCCTCTGGGCACGGACTGAAAATTTAGACCAAGTTAGTGACTCACACATTCATAATCTTCCTTCGCCAGATTGACGTGGTCACTAACCTGTGTTTTCTTCCTTCAGAGGTTCCTGCGTTAAGATGCCCAAGCTGTTCACTGCAGATCCGTTATTTTAAATGCCTTTTGAGATATCATACTGTCTGCTTGAATACTACATTCTCTGTTCTGAGCTCCGACAGGAAATCCAGTTTCAGAGGTCTGCAGACATTTTTGACTTCATCCTTGGTGTTTGCTCACTGCTGCACATTACCTACAGTATAAAATCCCACAGGTGGGAGATTTTTCTTATGTCTATTCAGCATAATTTACCACAGGTAGATCCATTTGGGCCGTAGAAACATCTCAAAGATGATCAGTGAAAACGGTTTGAACCTCACCTCCAGTCGGAGCTTGTAGCAAGGGGGTGTGAATCCTTAAATTAAAGTGTTTTTATGTTTTCGCTTTGTGAACCTGCAAAAACATCTTCTTTTCACATTATCAATACAAGATACTGTGTGTAAAACCTTGAAAAAACAATGAATTTAACAATAAACAAAAGTCTGTATTGAAAGTGTAAATGTGAACTGTATTAAAAGGATACACAGAGTGTCACAAGGCGAGTTCTAGTTCCTGGACGTGTGTGTGTGTCTAAAGCCTGGGTGGTTTGGCCATTCCTCTGAGTTAAGCAGATCGCTTTAACTGCTCCTCCACTCTGTCTGGCTCTGTAACCATATCTGTCCTTAGTTTCTCCTGGAAATAAATAAAAGCTCCTCTCCCCTACTGCATAAAAGGAGGGCATGCCTCACATAATCATTTGATACCGGGACAAACTCAAACCATTGATATCTGTGTATTTATTACGCCTATGGCAATATAAGGCAAAGCAGAGTGAGATATCAGCTTACCTAGAGCGCGGAGAGAGGGAGAGAATTTAAGATAAAGGATATTTAATATCCAGTGCATGCCAGCAGGGGTCTAAGCCTCTAATAGCACTTGGGGTTTCCGAGCAGGTAATGCCTTCATCTTTGTCTAAACACACTTTTATGGACTTTAACTGTAATGATATAAAGAGAGAGGGGGTCACAGATAAATGTAGCGTAATGGCTCAAAGCTGAAGATTAGCCATGTATCATGTCTGGGGGATAATGCTTCAAGGCAGTACTTCTAAAAAGGTGTTATCCGCTGTGGAAAGAAGACGAGGGAGAGCAAGACACACAGACTCACACACATATCCAGACACATATATTAAATAATGACCTCTTCTTTCCTGTCTTTTTTTCCCTCCACCCTTTTAACAATGCTTTGCATTTTGTCACATTGCATTAGAATCAACGACGAGGTCATTTGCTCTGTAATGAATCTGCGGAGCCAATATTCATAGCGAGCGACAAACATTACAGAGGCACCTCCTGTGTTCCAGGACACATTACCTTTGCTTGTTTGGCGTCTAAATGATGATAAGATTTCCTCTGATAACCTATATCTGTTAAATGTAAACATAAATCTAAAAAAGATAATAATACAAATAATGTCACCGCCATACTGTGCAAAAGCAACAGCAGTACTTTCAGGCCATTTAGGCTGGTTTACAGAGATCAATCATGTGGCCTCTTTGTCCATCAAGTGGGGAGGAACAATGAAACAGCTACATAGCAAAACTGAAGAGAGAGTGAGGGAGAAGAATAGTGTTGTTGCCCTAATTATGCACTGCAGTGATGCATTATTTACCAACTCAACATGCATCAGCAGGGCTGAATATGAGTAAAATAATTTATGATGAGATTCCCCCCTTCTTTCCTTCTTTTCTTCCCATCTCTGTCCTTCACACTCCAGCCCACCCATCTTTAAATCAAACTTCAATAAAATGTGCCACCCCCTATTCATTTTGCATGATGCCGCTCTGAAAACCACACAGGGCTGCAAGATCTGTTATTCAGAGATTCTTCAGAGTGAGCAGGGTCAAAACAACAAAACAGGAGCCGGGGAAAAAGCCAGGAGCCTCTGTAACTCACTAACTTATGATGGGCTACTGCTGCAGAATTAAAGAAAGCAAGGTTAGGGGAAAAAATACGGTTGGGCAGAGATGAGCTGCCGCCAAAAGATGCAGAAGCACTGTGGAATATTACTCATTTATATAAATATGTTTATTTCAGAACAAATGGTCTCAGCCCCCCTGCTGAGGTTAATGGGACTTAGCTTCAGTGTCAGACTGCCGACCCTTACAGATAAATACTATGAGTTTCACACGTAAAAAACACATTTATATGTCAGAATTAGGAAAGTTTCATGTTAAAAGAACCAGTGCTTTACGTTTCACATGTGAGCCACATGTGAAAGCACATGTAAACTTGAGGATTTGGATTGTTTAATGTTAAAAGAACCAGTGATCCACCTTGCACACGTGAAAGCACATTTAAACATAATGATTTGGAAAATTTTGTGTTAAAAGAACTATTCATTTATGTTTCAAATGTGAATCACGTGTGAAAGCACATGTAAATGCGAGGATTTGAAATGTTTAATATTAAGAGAACCGGTGTTTTACGATTCACACGTCAATTACACATGAAAATCACATGTAAACTTAAAGATTTGGAATGTTTCATTTTAAGAGAACTGGTGTTTTACGTTTCACATGTGAATTACACTTGAAATGACATGTGAACTTGAGGATTTGGAATTTTTAATGTTAAAAGAACCAGTGATTCACATTGCACATGTGACTCACATGTAAAAGCACATGTAAACTTGAGGATTTGGAAAGTTTCATGTTAAAAGAACCAGTGCTTCATATTTCACATGTGAGCTACATGTGAAAGCACATGTAAACTTGAGGATTTGGAATGTTTAATGTTAAAGGAACCAGTGATTCACATTGCACATGTGAAATCACCTTTAAACTTGATGATTTGGAATGTTTCATGTTAAGAGAACCAGTGATTCACGTTTCACATGTGAATCACGTGTGAAAGTACATGTAAATGTGAGGATTTGGAATGTTTGATATTAAGAGAACCGGTGTTTTACGTTTCAAATGTGAATTACAGATGAAAGCACATGTAAATGTGAAGATTTGGAATGTTTCATGTTAAGAGAACCAGTGATTCACGTTTCACATGTGA